>NC_133120.1:51509498-52109498 GCF_033568475.1 Henckelia pumila | reverse complement strand
GTAAAGGAGCTAATGACATGTCGCATGCGTGAAGGGACTTCGGTCCATGATCATGGGGTACGAGTGATTTGGCTCATACAGAAGTTGGTAACCCTTGATTTGGTGTTGGAGCATGAACTCAACGTGGACTTACTACTTCTGTCTCTTCCTTCTTCGTTTGACGGATTTGTGGTAAATTTCAATATGAACAAGATAGAGGCCTCCCTTGAAGAGATGGTCAATATGCTTGTGACATATGAATCCACATTAAAGAAGGATAAACCGGCTTTCTTGGTGGGCTCCTCTTCTTCTGCTAAGAAGGGGCCAAGTACAAAGGGTAAGAAACGTTCTGCCCCACCCAAGAAAATCGAACCCGAGAAGAAGTACAAGACAAAGGCTTCAAACATGGAAAAATCCAAGGATGTTTGCCATTACTGCAAGTAGCCCGGTCATTGGAAGCGTAACTGCAAGGAATATCTAGAGCAGTTGCGAACTGCGAAGGGTATGTTCTATATTGAAATAAATGTTTCACTTAATACTAATTCTTGGGTATTGGATACCGGATGTGGATCTCACATTTGCAATGATTTGCAGGTGATGACAAGAAGTCGCAGGCTTAGGATGGGTGAGACCCAGCTGAGGCTCGGAAATGGTTCCAGAGTTGAAGCAAAAGCCGTGGGAGATGTTTATTTAATTTTGCAGAACGGTTTTAAGTTACTTTTAAGAGATGTTTTATTTGTTCCGGATTTGATTAAAAACATTATTTCTGTTTCTATGCTTGATAGAGATGGTTATTCTTGCAATTTTGTGAATGGGATTTGCAATATTTACAAGAATGAATGTTTGATTGGAAATGGACAACTTGAAAACGATCTATACAACTTAAAACTAAAAGACGTTCCAATAAATTATGTTGATAAACCGGCAACAACAAACAAAAGGAAAATTGATAGCCAAAACCCGGCAAACCTTTGGCACGCTAGGCTAGGTCATATTTCCTCAAGGAGGATGAACAAGCTAGTGGGAGAGGGCATGTTTGATATGTCTGATATTAACTCTCTACCTACTTGTGAATCCTTCCTAAAAGGAAAAATGACTAAATCTCCTTTTAAGGGGAAACCTGAGCGTAGTCAAAATCTGTTGGATTTGATCCATACAGATGTTTGTGGTCCATTTAGAGTTGGGACTCAATATGGCCACACCTACTTCATTACCTTTACTGATGATTATTCAAGGTATGGGTATTTATATTTAATGAAATATAAGTCTGAAGCATTTGAAAAGTTCAAAGAATTCAAGGCTGAAGTAGAAAACAAGCTAGGTAAAAGTATTAAAGCACTTCGATCGGATCGAGGTGGAGAATACTTGAGTACCGAGTTTTTGGACTATCTAAAAGAGAATGGGATTCTCTCTCAGTGGACTCCTCCTATGACACCACAGCTTAATGGTGTATCGGAGCGTCGTAATCGAACTTTGTTGGACATGGTTCGGTCCATGATGAGCTTCACTGAGCTTCCACCTTCGTTTTGGGGCTATGCGCTTGAAACGGCGGTATTATTGTTGAACAACGTCCACACTAAAGCAGTGGACAAAACACCATACGAGTTATGGAATGGCAAAGCTCCTAAGTATTCGTACTTGAGGATTTGGGGATGTCCTGCTTACGTGAAGCGGACAGTGGGAGATAAGTTGGATAGTCGATCCAGCTTATGTTATTTTGTAGGGTATCCGAAGAATTCAATCGGATATTATTTCTATTATCCTGCTGAAACAAAGGTGTTTGTTTCAAGGAATGCCACCTTCTTGGAGAAGGAGTTCTTATTGGATAAGAAAGGCGAGATGATGGAACTCGAAGAAATTCGAGAAGAACCCGAAATACAAAATAACGATCCTACACCTCAGGAACCATTGCTGGACACGCCTGTACCTAGAAGATCCGAGAGGACTTCTAGACCTCCTATTCGATATGGTCTTCTTCTTGAAGGGGATCAAGATGAACCCGATGTTGGATGTGATCCAAGAAACTTCAAGGAAGCAATTTCTGATGCGGATTCAAATTTATGGCTTGAAGCTATGCAGTCGGAAATAGATTCGATGCATACAAACCAAGTTTGGTCTTTAGTAGATCCTCCCGATGGAATTGTTCCAATAGGGTGTAAATGGATCTACAAGAGAAAGCTTGGGCCTGATGGTAAGGTATTGACCTACAAGGCGCGATTGGTGGCAAAAGGTTATACTCAAAGACAAGGAGTTGACTATGATGAAACCTTTTCGCCAGTTGCAATGTTCAAGTCCATAAGAATCCTTATTGCCATAGCTGCATGGTATGACTATGAGATATGGCAAATAGATGTGAAGACTGCTTTTCTTAATGGAGACATTAAGGAAGAAATCTATATGAAGCAGCCTGAGGGGTACACATCCATGGGAAGCGAGCATAAGGTATGCAAGCTTCAGAGATCAATTTATGGTCTAAAACAAGCATCAAGAAGTTGGAACCAGAAATTTGATGAAACAATAAAAGATTTTGGTTTCATCAAGAATCCGGAGGAACCATGCGTGTACAAGAAAGTAGTTAAGGATGCTGTGACATTCTTAGTACTTTATGTTGATGACATCCTACTCATTGGGAATGATGTAGGGATGTTGCAGTCAACAAAGATATGGTTATCAGGTAGATTCTCGATGAAGGATTTGGGTGAGACATCCTATATTCTTGGGATACAGATCTATAGAGATAGATCTAAGAGAATGATAGGACTCACTCAATCAACCTACATCGACACCATATTGAAACGGTTTTCAATGGATGGGTCCAAGAGAGGACATCTACCCATGTGTCATGGAGTTTCTCTATCCAAGTCTATGTGTCCCAAGACTGATGAAGAGATAGAGAAAATGACACATGTACCATATGCGTCAGCCATAGGTAGTATCATGTATGGGATGATATCTACCAGACCGGATGTAGCATTTGCTCTGAGCGTCACGAGCAGATATCAAGCTAATCCCGGTCAAATGCATTGGAAAGCCGTGAAGGACATTCTTAAGTACTTACGAAGGACTAAGAATATGTTCATGGTATATGGAGGAAGAGAACTAAAATTGGAAGGCTATACCGACTCTAGCTTCCAAAGTGATGTGGATGACTCGAAGTCAACCTCTGGATTTGTGTTCATGCTCAATGGCGGTGCTGTCTGGAAGAGTTCCAAGCAGGACACCACAGCGGATTCCACCACTGAGGCTGAATACATTGCAGCATCAGCTGCTGCTAAAGAGGCCGTTTGGATGAGGAATTTCGTCCAAGAGTTGGGCGTCATTCCTGAAGTTGTTGGTCCAGTCCCGGTGTACTGTGACAACACGGGTGCCGTTGCTCAGGCAAAGGAACCAAGGTCTCATCAAAGATCCAAACACGTACTGAGGAAATACCACATCATCCGGGAGATTGCGGAAAGAGGAGACATCACTGTCGAAAGAGTGGCCTCTGCAGACAATATCGCTGATCCACTTACTAAGCTCTTGCCAGGACCATTATTTGACAAACATCGCGAAGCAATGGGTCTACGTAGTATGACTAGTTGGCTATAGGGCAAGTGGGAGATTGAAAGAGTGGGTGCCCGGTGAGCCAACTTGTGGCTAAGGGCTTTGATGACTCTTTGTATAAACAATCTTTTGTTTAATATAATTTACACTTTTATTAATGGCAATGACTTTATCTTTCTTCATATTGTTATATTGTGATATACTATTGTTGTTTTGATAAAGACCTTGAATATACTATAGTGTATGTAAGATATGGTAGAACATGGAGATGTCTATCATGAACACATCTTATAGTCACTGTATATTCTAAACAGTTCCTAGTCGATTGAGCCGTCCGATAATAAGGATAAGGATCGCTCGAGTTTGAGACTAGCATTTGCGATGCAGAGTACCACGTTTCATTGGTAGGGAACATAGAGTTGTTCGAAGCATGCAAATGGATATTCATATGATGAATGATCGAACTACCCTATCCGGACTTTCCAAGTGGTTATCACTTATCGAGTGGATAAAGTCCGCGGTTTTGGTTGTACACCATTAGTCCTTACTACTTGAGACATCATTGAGACTCTATATGCTAGTACTGTGCTTTGACTCGTTTACCGACTCTATTGGGGTCATCAGGTGTCGGGATTGGGTACAGTTACAACATATATAGGAGTCGATGCTTTGTTGTCAAGGATTCACCACATACTTGCGAGTGTGGATATCCTATGCGATCTGAGGAGATATTAGTGTGACGAATCTCTGGCCAGAGTACATGATGTGATTTAAGAAATGGTTTCTTAGTAGCACATGCGATGTCACTATTTGATCTTCAAGATGCATTGCATAGTTATCGAATCTCGAGCGACTCTCGATATACCAATGGTTGTTGATTCGATCGGGATATATGGATGAAGGGACCGTACTGTACGCTAACCAAAATCTACTGGTTCTTGTAGGCACTATCAGTGATACCTAGGGAATCATGGGGCGATGTTGCTAGGCGCTCATACCATGATTCGATGGGCAAGTCGAAAATTGTTGTTCCGAGTCACAAGGAGTTGTTAGCCCACGGCTAGCTGTATCCCTGAACCATTGAGGGTCACACAGTGTAATGAATTTTTAATCGCCGTTGAGATAGTTAAATTTAAAGAGTTAAATTTAATGAAAGAAGAAGTTGGACTTCTTATTTAAGAGTAGAGGAGTAAGATTTCCTAAAATGACATAGGGATGGCCATTTTTGGAAATCACTGAATTCGGATTCAGAAAAATTTATCTTGACTTTAAAAGGTGCAGAAATGGTTTCTGTGCACATTGGTGAAATCGGTTTATCAATCGGAGTCACGATGAATTTTATATTAATTTCTGAACATGCGGGCTTTGCTTGTCGGGCCTGAACTTATGACTAATGGGCTCTAAGCTGTTAGTGGCCTACATTATAAATAAGTTATTGCAGTACAGAAATTACACACAACAGGTCACAAGGATTTTTCGAAAACCCTAGTCTATTTTTAAAGGTGGTCGTCCCCCCCTTCTCCCTCTACTCGAGAAAAATCCAGCCTGTGATTTTGAATTACAGTCTGGTTTAATGGATCAAATTCGTTATTCTCTTCGTAGAAAACTTCTGATAGATTTTCTAGTGCAATCTAAAGAGGGATTAAATCTCTGTTCGTGGACCTGATTGAAGAACAGTTCGTCCATCAGTTCCAGGGATATACAACAAGAGCAGAGAAATCTGTTGGTGTCCAAAATCTCGATTCGAGATTAAAGGTAAAAATTTTATAATTGTTATTTAATTTTTACACACACAATTTAATCGTAAGGTTGATACCCATTATGGAATCGTTCCATACAAAATTTTTAAACTTTCGCTGCACCGGGTATCAATCATAATTGATCTGATCGCCGCGTTTTCCAACAGTAATCATGTAGAGAAATCAGTTTCATGGGAGATAAATAAATCAAACATACTCGATCTACCCTCGCTCATTTCATTTCTATTTCAGTCCAAGAACTAACTTCGCTCTGATACCACCTGTTGTGGGGACCTCGGGTGCTAATATTTCTTCTTAATGGGCAATCGATATTAATTACAAACCAAGAAATAAATAAGCAAGAAAACAAATATTTTTTTTAATATGGGCGCGGGTGCACCCTAAGCCAGTGCCCCCGCGCCCAACCTGGCAAAACTTTTGTTCTGCTAGGGCGCGGGGGGCGCGAGTGCGTTTGGATTGACAGAAAAATTCCAAACTCGATCATTGTTTCTGTCAAGGGAGATTTGATGATGTAAAACTCCTACATCCAACTCAAAATACATACAAATAGAAGTAACACCAACAAAACTCAATCTAAACATGCATGTCCATCACAAGTAGCTACAACATGTTAAGTACTCAAAATTACTACAAGAACAAGTTGAGTCTCTTGCGTTCCAACACCAACTAAGTTCATTACATGTTTAAGATAGCAAATTTTATTCATAACCCGAAGTCTCCATAGCTAATCTCTCTCTCAAGCTACCCTTGTTGACTCTGGACAGCTCTTGCGCCATTTGTTGCCATGCACACATACAAAACAAGACAACAACCGGAAACATCCGATGAGAATATAATTCTCAGTATAAGCAACATATACATGCGTTAAAATAACATCATTTCAACTCTAAACATATCGACTCAAGAATAGAGTAATATAACTCATATATATAAATATCAAGAATTGATTTGTATCAAATCTCTGCCATCAAGATTCGTATCCGATCTTGACATGGATATCCATCTATCGTCGTCACATCTGACTCAAAAATAAGGTCGTATCAGACCTTGGCAATAGAATCAATTCATTTATGATATCATATAAAAATCAAAGATCCACTACCTGAAATGGATCAACAACAACAATTCTAAATCAAGAAACAATAATCAAAAAGTATGTGATTTAACGGTATAACTCCAGAATCATCATTCTCGAGTATCAAATCCCTAACTCTCGATGTCATCTTATACCTTTTCTCTTGGTTCTTGAAAGGCTTCAAATCTGAAATATATCATCAAGAACACACATCAAAAGCTATTCAAGTTCCCAACTCAATCTTCAATATAAAACAACTTCAACCTTGATCAAAGCTTGCTTGATTCAAAGACGGAATTGTCGAGCTTGTCAAACTCTTATCCAATATGAAAATGAAGTGTTCATATTAAATAATATCAGCTTCTAAATCATTTCAATACACAGCTCAATCAACAATGCAAAAGTGTAACAAATTCTGAAACCGACGGCGTAACGACTGAAAATCGGCAATCCAACCGATGTCTAAATCAATCTCACAACTCAAGACACTATATATCAATACTCACATCAGCATATACACGCCTCATACAAGAAATTCAGCAATGAATATTTTTGACATAGCTTCAATAATTCATATCAAATCCGAACGACAGTCTTTTTCCGATCCGTCTTCGAAGACACAATATATGCTAGCTCATGAACATATTCAATCGATAATAATACAATTCCATCATTCACCTAGAAATTAAATATGAGAGAACTCAATTAAATATATACCAGAACATAGCTCTCGGAGCGAAGATCGCAGATATATATTCAGAACTGAATTCTGACGGCCGGATCGTGAAATATCAAACCTTTGAGAATTTGGAAAGATGAAAATGGCGTGAAAAGTGTATATTCTGATTTTTCTCTCCGCCTTGCTGCTGATCACACGTGAGAATGTTGATAATACAAGTGAGAATTGATAATATAAGCATATTTGCCATTTAGTCCCTGAACTTTGACATATTTTCAAATCAGTCCTCGGACAATCTTTTTAATTCAATTTTTATCCTAAATAATTTAAGAATATTAGAATTTAAATCTAAACTCTAAATATTCTCAACTTAAATATTCTCAGATTAAAATTAAATATTTTCTGATTAAATCAAATAATCTCGGGCCTTACACTTCTCTTCTTAGACATTACATCCTTTATAAACTTGGCATAATTTGGCATCTGTTCCAAAGAATCTGCTAAAGGAATGTTGATATGTATCTTTTTGAAAATGACTAGAAACTTGGAGAACTGCTCATCCAGTGCCTTCTTCTTGAACCTCTGTGGGTATGGAAGCTGTGGCTTGTACATCGGCTTTGGTTCAGGTTCATCCTTTTTCTCCTCAACAATTATCTCCTCAACCACTGTGTTTTCAACTTCCTTGGATTTTTCATGCTCTTCTCTCCTTACTTCAGCCCTTATTTTCTTTCAAATCCTTAATTCTACAGCCTTGCATTGTTCTTTCGAATTTACCTCTGTAATGCTAGGAAATTGGCCTCTATTCTGATCCTTCAAAGCATTCGCTAATTTCCCAATCTGTGTTTCCATGGATTTCATCATGGCATCCAAACTACATATGTGCATCTCCATGCTGTCAAGTCGAGTCTCAGTTATCGACATCCGCTTGCCAGATTCAGTAACAAAAGTAGATACCACATCCTCCAATGACGGATTTTCCTCACCCTTGTTTGTATTGAACCCTGGAGGGGGATTCAACACATTTTTTTTGTTGGCATATGAAAAGTTTGAAAGAGTTGATGCCCCGCTAGCAAACTTGTGGCTAAGGGCTTTGAGAGTCTCTTTTTGTAAACAATCTTTGTTTAATATAATATACGTTCTTTAAATGGCGTTCACTTTATCTTATTATTATATAATGATATACTATTGCTATTTTGATAAAGACCTTGAATATAATAAAGTAAGATGTGGTAGCACATGGGGATGGCTATCATGAAGCACATCTTATGTTCACTGTATCTTTTAAACAGTTCCTAGTCGATTGAGCCGTCCGCAAATAAGGATAAGGATCGCTCGAGATTGAGACTAGCATTTGCGATGCCTAGTACCACGTTTCATTGGTATGGAACATAGAGATGTTCGAAGCATGCAAATGGATATTCATATGATGAATGATCGAACTACCCTATTCGGACTTTCCAAGTGGTTATCACTTATCGAGTGGATATAGTCCGTGGTTTTGGTTGTACACCATTAGTCCTTATTACTTGAAACATCATTGAGACTCTATATGCTAGTACTGTGCTTTGACTCGTTTACCGATTCTATTAGGGTCATCAGGTGTCGGGATTGGGTACAGTTACGACACATATAGGATTCGATGCTTTGTTGTCAAGGATTCACCGCACACTTGCGAGTGTGGATATCCTATGAAATCTGAGGAGATATTAGTGTGACGAATCTCTGGCCAGAGTACATGATGTGTTTTAGGTTACTTGGTGTTCCTAGTAACACATGCGATGTCACTATTTGATCTCCAAGATGTAATGCATAGTTATCGAATCTCGAACGACTCTCGATTTACCAATGGTTGTTGATTCAATCGAGATATATGGATGAAGGGACCGTACTGTACGCTAACCAAAATCTATTGGTTCTTGTAGGCACTATCAGTGATACCTAGGGAATCATGGGCCGATGTTGCTAGGCGCTCTTACCATGATTCGTTGGGTAAGTCGGAAATTGTTTTTCCGAGTCACAAGGAGTTGTGAGCCCACGGCTAGCTGTATTCCTGAACCATTGAGGGTTACAGAAGTAATGGATTTTTAATCCCCGTTGAGATAATTAAATTTAAAGAGTTAAATTTAGTGAATAAAGAAGTGGGACTTTTTATTTAAGAGTAGAGGGGGTAAGATTTCCTAAAATGACATAGTGATATACATTTTTGGAAATCACTGAATTCGGATTCAGAAAATTTATCTTGATTTTAAAAGATGCAGAAATGGTTTCTGTACACATTGGTGAAATTGGTTTATCAATCTGAGTCACGATGAATTTTATATTAATTTCTGAACATGCGAGCTTTGCTTGTCAGGCTTGAACTTATGACTAATGGGCTCTAAGCTGTTAGCAGCCTATATTATAAATAAGTTATTGCAGTGCAGAAATTACACACAACACAAGGCATAAAATTCGAAACCCTAGAGCTCTCTCTCTAGAGAATTCGGCCGCCCCCCTCCCCTACTGTGTTCGAGAATTTCAGTTTGCAAATTTCGAATTTGCCGTCTGAATGAGCAGATCAAATCTGTTATTTCTCTTCGTAGAAACTTCTGATAGACTTTCTAGTGCAGTCTATCAGAGGGATTAAACTTCTGTTCGTGGACCTGATTGAAGAAACGTTCGTTCATCAGTTCCTGGGATATACAACAAGAGCAGTTTAATCTGTTGGTGTCCATAATCTCGCTTCGAGATTTTAAGGTAAAATTTACATTGTTTAAATTTTATGTTATCAATTTTAATCGTAGAAATTTGATACCCATATGGAATCATTCCATATAAAATTTTAAAACTTCCGCTGCAACGGGTATCACTTTCTTTTTCTATCTGGAGAACGACCGTGTTCCAACAGTGGTATCAGAGCCAGGTTGTTCCCGGATTTTATGATTAAAATATTGTTCAATTTTACAAGCCTCGATTTTTCAGAAAAATAAAATGAAAAAAATAATAATTTTTTTTTTAGGTTTCCGGGGGGCTGCCCGCTGCCCGAAAAGGCAGCGGGCGGCCGCTGCCCTGCGCGCAGCTGGGCCGCGCCCAGCGGCCCAGCGAAGGGCTGGCCCCCGGCCCGATTGTCGGGGACTGCCCGGGATCGTCCCGGGCAGCCCAGAAAAATTAAAATTTTATTTTTTTTGAAATTTTGAATTTCAGCCCGTTAATTGTTATCGGGCCCAGTTTTTGGCCCGATTGAAAATTGTTTCAGTTGGTCCACAAAGAAATGGGTCAAAATTGTTTGAGCCCAAAATTTTTAAGAAAATTAATTTTTGGATAAATTTTGAATTTTGGAAATTTATAAATTTAATCCAATAAATTAAATCTTTAATTATTAATTTTGGTACAATTGATAATAAAATATGATTTTATGTATAAAATTGGATTTTATATGTAAAATATGATTTTATGGATAAACTAGATAAAATATGATTTTATATATAAAATAAGATTTTATGTATGAAATATGATTTTATCTATTTAAATTTTATTGTCATTGCATGATATCCAATAAATTAATTTTTGAATTAAATATTATTGGATAAGGATGATCGATTGTCATGACCAATGTTATAGGTGTATGTTAGGTTGTTTACATTTGGTATTAATTATTGTTGTTGGATTTATTAATGGGCCTGGTTTATGGCCCAATATGAATTGTCATATGTAATAAAAGTGGGTCTGGTTTATGGCCCGTTCCCACCCCTTAAATATGTATCCCCTGCTTGTCATCGAAATTTATTGTAAATTTTAGACTTAGTGGGAGATGAAGATTTGAAGACAAAGATGGGCCCAGCAGACAATAAAGACCGATGAAATGTAAATTGGAAGCTCAATGTAATAGGATTGCATTGCATACTTGCATATTACCTAGGATTGGACTTAGACTCGTGATTGGCAACCACGGGTCGATTAGTAATGGAATCGATCATCCTAAAATAATATATGATATTATTGTTGTATGCATGTTTAGACTAAATTGTATGAATCCCGCAAGCATACAAATTTTAAACGATGAGACAAATTTTTGAAATTAAAATCCCTTATTTTAAGTATGATTTAAAATTGATATCGAGATAAACAAAAGGGCATTTAAATATTGTTTAAATTTTCCTACCTTCCATCAACGATAAATGTATGAGATGCTACCCGCGGATACGGTCCGGCTCATATTATTGGGGGGGTCTGTTTGTCGAAAAGCTGTACATTGGATCGACACATGTTGTAAGTTGGATGGAACTCCCATGGGATTGGCTCATATTATTGGGGATCCACATGGACCGTCCATCACAACTTAATATTAATGGATCATCTTGACGTGTCACAATAAACGGCGTCATATTATTGGGCCCTTATTGGACATGAGGTAAAAACATGGAGGTTGCTTTGGAAGCAATTGGGCTCTACCATTTGAAAATTATGGTTGGCTGATATTATTCGGGACTATAGTTTGTCAATTGGACTCCATGTTCCCACTAAAGAAAATGTTTCTCGTTTTCACTAGAGGGTAGTGAAATCGTTAAAATAGTGGGAGTGAGATTCATAAAATAAATTTCGCCTTATTTTATGTCTTAGTAAATTAATTAAACAATCACTGATTATTGTCTGTTTATTTTCAGTATTTCATTAAGATGAATTCGCGCAATCCACTATTCTCTATTCTCGAACAAAACAAACTGACTGGCGCAAACTATACGGAATGGTTCCGTAAGTTGAAGATTGTTTTGACCTCGGAGAAGATGTTCTACGTGTTAGAAAAATCTCCTCCGAAGGAAGCACCAGCTGATATAAGTCCGGAAGAGTTGGCCAAACTTGATAAATGGTGGGACCATGATATCAAGGCCAAATGCTATATGCAAGCTTAAGATGTCTGATGAACTCCAGAGGCAATTTGAGAATACCGTGAATGCTGCTGACATTCACGCACAACTCAAAGAACTTTTTGGGGCTCAATCGAGAGCTGAAAGGTTCTCTACTGTAAAAGAGTTAATGACGTGTCGCATGCGTGAAGGGGCTTCGGTCCGTGATCATGGGGTACGCGTGATTTGGCTCATTCAGAAGTTGGTAATGCTTGAATTGGTATTGGAGCATGAACTCAATGTGGACTTATTACTTCTCTCTCTTCCTTCATCGTTTGACGGTTTTGTGGTGAATTTCAATATGAACAAGATAGAGGCCTCCCTTGAAGAGATGGTCAATATGCTTGTAACTTATGAAGCCACTTTAAAGAAGGATAAACCGGTTCTCTTGGTGGGCTCCTCTTCTTATGCTAAGAAGGGGCCAAGTACAAAGGGTAAGAAACGTTCTGCCCCATCCAAGAAAACTGGACCCGAGAAAAAGAACAAGACAAAGGCTTCAAACGTGGAAAAATCCAAGGATGTTTGCCATCACTGCAAGAAACCCGGTCATTGGAAACGTAACTGCAAGGAATATCTCGAGCAGTTGCGAACTGCGAAGGGTATGTTTTATATTGAAATAAATGTTTCACTTAATACTACTTCTTGGGTATTGGATACCGCATGTGGATCTCACATTTGCAATGATTTGCAGGTGATGACAAGAAGTCGCAAGCTTAGGATGGGTGAGACCCAGCTGAGGCTCGAAAATGGTTCTCGAGTTGAAGCCAAAGCTGTGGGAGACATTTTTTTAATTTTGCAGAATGATTTTAAGTTATTTTTGAGAGATGTTTTATATGTGCCAGATTTGGTTAAAAACATTATTTCTATTTCTATGCTTGATAGAGATGGTTTTTCTTGCAATTTTGTGAATGGGATTTGCAATATTTACAAGAATGAATGTTTAATTGGATGTGGACAACTTGAAAAAGATCTATATAACTTAAAATTTAAAGACGTTCCAATTAATTATATTGATAAACCGGTAACAACAAATAAAAGGAAAATTGATAATCAAAACCCGGCAAACCTTTGGCATGCTAGGCTAGGTCATATTTCTTCAAGGAGGATGAACAAGCTAGTGGGAGAGGGCATGTTTGATATGTCTGATATTAACTCTCTACCTACTTGTGAGTTTTGCCTCAAAGGAAAAATGACTAAATATCCTTTCGAAGGGAAGCCAGAGCGTAGTCAAAATCTATTGGATTTGATCCATACAGATGTTTGCGGACCATTTAGTATTGGTACAAAATTTGGTCACATCTACTTCATTACCTTTACTGATGATTATTCTAGGTATGGGTACTTATATTTGATGAAATATAAGTCTGAATCATTTGAAAAGTTCAAAGAATTCAAGGCTGAAGTAGAAAACAAACTAGGTAAGAGTATTAAAGCACTTCGATCAGATCGAGGTGGAGAATACTTAAGTACCGAGTTCTTGGATTATCTAAAAGAGAATGGGATTCTCTCTCAGTGGACTCCGCCTATGACACCTCAGCTGAATGGTGTTTCGGAGCATCGCAATCGAACCTTGTTGGACATGGTTCGATCTATGATGAGTTTCACTGAGCTCCCACCTTTGTTTTGGGGCTATGCTCTTGAAACAGCGGTATTGTTGTTGAACAACGTCCACACTAAAGCAGTGGACAAAAAACCATACGAGTTATGGAATGGCAAAGCTCCTAAGTATTCATACTTGAGTATTTGGGGATGTCCTGCTTACGTGAAGCAGACAGTGGGAGATAAGTTGGATAGTCGATCCACCTTATGTTATTTTGTAGGGTATCCGAAGAATTCAATCGGATATTATTTCTATCATCCTACTGAAACAAAAGTGTTTGTTTCAAGGAATGCCACCTTCTTGGAGAAAGAGTTCTTATCGGATAAGAAAGGCAAGATGATGGAACTCGAAAAAATTCGAGAAGAACCCGAGATACAAAATAACAATACTATACCTCAAGAATCATCACAAGACACGCCTATTACTAGAAGATCCGAGAGGACTTCTAGGCCTCCTATTAGATATGGTCTTCTTCTTGAAGGGGATCAAAGTATACCCGACATTGGATGTGATCCAAGAAACTTCAAGGAAGCAATTTCTGATGCGGATTCGAATTTATGGCTTGAAGATATGCAGTCGGAAATAGATTCGATGCATACAAACCAAGTTTGGTCTTTAGTAGATCCTCCCGATGGAATTATTCCAATAGGGTGTAAATGGATCTACAAGAGAAAACTTGGGCCTGATGGAAAGGTACTGACCTACAAGTCACGATTGGTGGCAAAAGGTTATACTCAAAGACAAGGAGTTGACAATGATGAAACTTTTTCACCAGTCGCAATGTTCAAGTCCATAAGAATCCTTATTGTCATTGTTGCATGGTATGACTATGAGATATGGCAAATGGATGTGAAGACTGCATTTCTTAATGGAAACATTAAGGAAGATATCTATATGATGCAGCCTGAGGGATACACATCCATGGGAAGCGAGCATAAATCAATTTATGGTCTCAAACAAGTATCAAGAAGTTGGAACCAGAAATTTGATGAAACAATAAAGGATTTTGGTTTCATCAAAAACCCGGAAGAACCGTGCGTGTACAAGAAAGTAGTTAAGGATGCTGTGACATTCTTAGTGCTTTATGTTGATGACATCTTACTCATTGGGAATGATGTAGGGATGTTGCAGTCAACAAAGATATGGTTGTCAGGTAGATTCTCGATGAAGGATTTGGGGGCGTCCTATATTCTAGGGATACAGATCTATAGAGATAGATCTAAGAGAATGATAGGACTTACTCAAGCTACCTACATCGACACTATATTGAAAAGGTTTTCAATGGATGAGTCCAAGAGAGGACATCTATCTATGTGTCATGGAGTCTCTCTATCCAAGTCTATGTGCCCCAAAACTGACGAAGAGATAGAGAAAATGACACACATACCATATGCGTCAGCCATAGGGAGTATCATGTATGGGATGATATCTACCAGACCGGATGTGGCATTTGCTCTAAGTGTCACGAGCAGATATCAAGCCAATCCCGGTCAAATGCATTGAAAAGCCGTGAAGGATATTCTTAAGTACTTGAGAAGAACTAAGAATGTATTCATTGTTTATGGAAGAAGAGAACTGAAATTGGAAGGCTATACCGACTCTAGCTTCCAAAGTGGCGTGGATGACTCGAAGTCAACCTCTGGATTTGAGTTCATGCTCAATGGTGGTGCTGTCTCTTGGAAGAGTTCCAAGCAGGACACCACAGCGGATTCCACCACTGAGGCAGAATACATTGCGGCATCAGCTGCTGCTAAAGAGGCCGTTTGGATGAGGAATTTCGTCCAAGATTTGGGCGTTATTCCTGAAGCTGTTGGTCCAATCTCGGTATACTGTGACAACACGGGTGTCGTTGCTCTGGCAAAGAAACCAAGGTCTCATCAAAGATCCAAACACGTACTGAGGAAATACCACATCATCCGGGAGATCATGGAAAGAGGAGACATCACTGTCGAGAGAGTGGCCTCTGCAGACAATATCGCTGATCCACTTACTAAGCCCTTGCCAGGACCATTATTTGACAAACATCGCGAAGCAATGGGAATACGTAGTATGACTAGTTGGCTTTAGGGCAAGTGGGAGATTGAAAGAGTTGATGCCCCGCTAGCCAACTTGTGGCTAAGGGCTTTGAGAGTCTCTTTTTGTAAACAATCTTTGTTTAATATAATATACGTTCTTTAAATGGTGTTCACTTTATCTTATTATTATATAATGATATACTATTGCTATTTTGATAAAGACCTTGAATATACTAAAGTAAGATGTGGTAGCACATGGGGATGACTATCATGAAACACATCTTATGTTCACTGTATATTCTAAACAGTTCCTAGTCGATTGAGCCGTCCGCAAATAAGGATAAGGATCGCTCGAGATTGAGACTAGCATTTGCGATGCCTAGTACCACGTTTCATTGGTATGGAACATAGAGATGTTCGAAGCATGCAAATGGATATTCATATGATGAATGATCGAACTACCCTATTCGGACATTCCAAGTGGTTATCACTTATCGAGTAGATATAGTCCGCGGTTTTGGTTGTACACCATTAGTTCTTATTACTTGAAACATCATTGAGACTCTATATGCTAGTACTGTGCTTTGACTCGTTTACCGACTCTATTAGGGTCATCAGGTGTCGGGATTGGGTACAGTTACGACACATATAGAAGTCGATGCTTTGTTGTCAAGGATTCACCGCACACTTGCGAGTGTGGATATCCTATGCAATCTGAGGAGATATTAGTGTGACGAATCTCTGGCCAGAGTACATGATGTGTTTTAGGTTACTCGGTGTTCCAAGTAACACATGCGATGTCACTATTTGATCTCCAAGATGTAATGCATAGTTATCGAATCTCGAACGACTCTCGATTTACCAATGGTTGTTGATTCGATCGGGATATATGGATGAAGGGACCATACTGTACACTAACCAAAATCTATTGGTTCTTACAGGCACTATCAGTGATACCTAGGGAATCATGGGGCGATGTTGCTAGGCGCTCTTACCATGATTCGTTAGGTAAGTCGAAAATTGTTGTTCCGAGTCACAAGGAGTTGTGAGCCCACGGCTAGCTGTATCCCTGAACCATTGAGGGTTACACAAGTAATGGATTTTTAATCCCCGTTGAGATAATTAAATTTAAAGATTTAAATTTAGTGAATAAAGAAGTGGAACTTCTTATTTAAGAGTTGAGGGAGTAAGATTTCCTAAAATGACATAGTGATGTACATTTTTGGAAATCACTGAATTCGGATTCAGAAAATTTATCTTGACTTTAAAAGATGCATAAATGGTTTCTGTACACATTGGTGAAATTGGTTTATCAATCTGAGTCACGATGAATTTTATATTAATTTCTTAACATGCGGGCTTTGCTTGTCAGGCTTGAACTTATGACTAATGGGCCCTAAGCTGTTAGCAACCCATATTATAAATAAGTTATTGCAGTGCAGAAATTACACACAACACAAGGCATAAAATTCGAAACCCTAGAGCTCTCTCTCTTGAGAATTCGGCCGCCCCCCTCCCCTACTGTGTTCGAGAATTTCAGTCTGCAAATTTCGAATTTGCAGTCTGAATTAGCAGATCAAATCTGTTATTTCTCTTCGTAGAAACTTCTGATAGACTTTCTAGTGCAGTCTATCAGAGGGATTAAACTTCTGTTCGTGGACCTGATTGAAGAAACGTTCGTTCATCAGTTCCTGGGATATACAACAAGAGAAGTTTAATCTGTTGGTGTCCATAATCTCGCTTCGAGATTTTAAGGTAAAATTTACATTGTTTAAATTTTATGTTATCAATTTTAATCATAGAAATTTGATACCCATATGGAATCGTGTCATATAAAATTTTAAAACTTCCGCTGCAACGGGTATCACTTTATTTTTCGATCCGGAGAACGACCGTGTTCCAAAAAAATTTTCATGGTTACGTAAGCCAGGGTGATAAGTATTAGGAAGAGGGTTACCTCGATAGCCTCAATAACCTATGTGATTAATGTACTGAGCTTCCTCAAGTGGATGAGATTCTCAATGGTGACCGACATACCTGCTGGATCTGCGACACTCACCTTATTCAATGCAACCACTTGTGTCATCAGAGCAGACAGTTGGGCAAAGATAGATGTGATAGGATCAACTGCATACACTCCGAAAGACTTCTTGACTCCCATTCTTTCAGACGACCATTGAAAACTATTAATAGTCATCTGTTCCAGCATCTCATGGGTCTGAATAGGGTCTTCAGAAAAGATTGTACCTCCAGCAGCAGAGTCCACTGACATCCTAGTTGGCGTATTTAATCCATTATAGAACAACTCAATTTCTTCCTAGTCTTCAAAATTATGATTAGGACAACGCCTCAACAAATCCTTGTATCTCTCTCATGCTTCATATAACTGCTCAGAATCCATCTGCCGGAAGGTACTAATTTCGATCTTCAACTGAGTGGACTTAGCAGGTGGAAAATATTTCGCAAGAAACTTGATTTCCATGATCTCCCATGTAGTAATACTTTCCAACGACAGTGATTGTAGCCAACTCCTCGCCTAATCCATGAGAGAAAACGGAAACAAACGTAAGCCAATAATACCCTCAAGAACTCCATTCATTTTTACCGTGTCAGTAATTTCTAGAAACGTCCTGAGATGCAAGTGAGGATCAGCTGTGGCACTCCCATTGAATTGGTTCTGCTGAACCATGTTGATCAATGTCGGCTTCAGCTCGAAGTTGTTCGCATTGATAGTTCCTCGAGAAATTCCAGAGTAGTGAGCCTGGACAGTAGGCCGGAAGTGATATCTGATAGGAACCAAGGGAGGTTGTTTTGCATTCTCTTCAGACATTCTGTTTAATTCTTCTTCTCTTCTCAAACTTCTCAAAGCTCTTGCAGTTCATTCGATCTCTGGATCAAACAGTAGTGAATTAATGCTTTGAAACCTTCGCATACAATGAACACAAGAAGAATTAAAATTCAATTAGTAACTAAAAATAAAATAAAGAAAAACTCTAAATTAAAATCTAGACTAATTGGTAACAAGACTAAAATAAAATCAACAAATTAATCCCTGGCAACGACGCCAAAAACTTGTTGCGTATTTTTGTGCCCGCAAGTGCACAGTGTCAAATTTTAATAAAGTATGATTAGTGTATCGTTCTCACGAGGAGTAGTATTGAAAATTACTTAGTACTTGTAATTAAAATAGTCCTAATTTTATTTAGAACACCAAATTTTTAGAGATTTGCAGAAAAATTAAATAAGTAAGAAACTTTTGCTAGCACGCACATAATTTCAAAGAATTATCAATGACAGGATAATGGTCTAGAGTTCAGATTTCACTTGGTTTCGACAACAACTACTCCTAATTAACTTATTTTCATGAATTTTATTCAATTAAAAGCCAAGAACACTTAAGTTTATTATTTCTCTCTCCGAGAAACAAATAATGTGTATCAACTAAGATTCAATTCCAACATCCCTATTAAAAATCTAATCTTAGTGATATGTGTAAAAAAATATTCTTCCTAAGGCTCCATTAACATTATAAACTCTCCTGAGCTATATAAACAATTAACGGTGTAATTTCTATTGATCCTATTCAAAAAATCCCTCTCCCGAGCAATGATTTCAAATAAATATGACAAATAAATTAGTGATCAATTAATTGAAAAGACAATCAATACTAGAAAAACAATTAATCTAAGGGAATTCAATCCAATAAAATTAAAAACTTATAAAAGTGTCTATACCAGGTTCCATCATCCCTCTAGACGAATAAAAGTTTATTTCATGATCAAACTTGAATAAAACCAAAACATGTTTAAAAATCCAAACATGATTCAACAATAAAAAAGAAAGTTTAGAATAGAATAACAAAGTTGTGGTCGCTCTTCCGTGTTCGGTTGATTGACCTTCGTGTTTGTTTCTTCGTTCTTCCCTCCGTTAGCACGATCAAGCTCTCAATTCTCACAATTTTGTTCTCTCAATTTTGTGCTGTATTGTGGCAGCTGCTCTCCCTTCTGTGTCCAGAAAATCTCCTTTTATATGTATCTAAAGCCGTCCCAGAAAAGCCCAAAGAAAACCCAAAGTTTCTTTCCAAAATCAAACTCTGAAATCTGAGAATCGCGGAAGCGCGGGCGAGCATGCAGATCGGCACCTTTGGTTCAAATTTCTTCAGTTCGCGTGGGCGCGCCATATGAACTGCGCGGGCGCGCATGCTTTTCAGTATTTCTTCCGAGCTTCCTCTTATCAGCGCGGGCGCGCATGCAGAACGATTTTCCAGCTTCTCTTCTTTCTTTCTTCCAACCAAATCTTGCTCGTAAGTCTTGTTCATGGTCCATTTTGCTCATATCCACACAAAAATCATAAATTCCATCGTCTCCTACACTTAACAAAAACAACAACCAACTCACGCAATATCTCATTATAACACAAAAGTCATGTCAAAACATAAACAAATTAGATGCTTAAAATGCACTTATCATATAGGTCGGAGTGATGTGCCAAGCCCGCATCGCATTTCACTCAAGAGTCATGCCCCTCAATCTCATCGAAATTCTAACATGCACCAAGAAAATTAGTGAGCCTAAACTTTCAACAAGTATAAAACATGTAATACCGAAGAATACATATTACATGCACACGACTTTTAAAATAATTGTACTCAAAATACTTTGAAACTTTCCTGGAAAAAATTATTGAAGTTAAATGTAGACAAGACTTAGAATTTAAAAGAAATCGCATACAATGAACTTACTCAACTTTAACTCAAACTCACGCGTGAAACTTTAACTTTACTCATGCCTTTAAACATAAACTTTCATAAACTTTAACTTTGAACTTTGCTCTGTGAATTTAGATCATCGATTGTGACCCTCTTTTGTTTTATCGATCAATGCTTATAGTACTATGCCGGCAAGGAAACCGAGATTTCTCCCGATCCCACATTGCCCCTATAATTTTATTGAAGAACCGAGATTCCTCTCGGCCCCACACTACACGTCTATTTTTGTAGGGAAATCGATATGTCTCCCGGCCCCTCACTACACGTCTATTTTCATAGGGGAAGCGAGATGTCTCCCGACCCCTGATGTGGTGGTATTGTCTTATATTTATTTGAGTTAATTTGTATGATTAGGAGAATTTACATTGATTAAATGCATTGTATAGTTCCTAATTATTGTTTTTGGTTTGATTTAGGAGAAGAAGGAGAATGAGCAAAAGGTAGATGAATTTGAGAGGAAAAGATGGAAAAGCTATTGCGCAAGAATGAATTACGGAGCAGCAATGATAAAAATATTAATTTTTAATGCTAGATAGATCCAAATCCGATCTCCATCGTTCAGAATGAAGTTTAAGATGTTTTAAAGCAGCTTTCCAAATTTCGGCTCGATCCGACGGCTATAACGCGAGATATGAATTTTTCAAGAAAACTGCGCGCTGGAAGGAATGCATGCACGGACCCAAGCACGGACCTGGCCCGTGGTCCGTGCATGTCGCAGAATTTTAAGAATTGGGATAGAACTTTGCTCGCTCGATCGGTAAGTTTCAACCGATCGAGCGAGACTTGATTTTCGGGAATTATATTTTAATTAGGAAACCTTCTTGGGAAGGACTCTATACTTTAAATAACTCTTAGAACCCGATTTTTAATCAGTTTTGGACGGCAGAAAGCTGAAGAACAAGCTTGGCGGCTAGGTTTTATCTTCCTTGTTCTTAGATTTAATTTCTTTTTTTTAATTCTTCTCAGTTTTAGTTCTTGGTAAAGGAAGACAAACCCTTTGAAGTTTATTTATCTCGTGAGATTTTGATTTTCATTGTTTGATTTTTATTTGAGTATCAAGAGTTGTTTGGAATCGATTGATATGCTTGTATGTTTAATTATTGGCTTGATCGCCCTTTGATTTTATCATACAATCTACTGCTAAATTAGAAATCAAATCCGTAAATGTTTGATCTCTCTAATTTGTGAAGCAACTATGTGTGTTGTTTAGCTTAATCAAATTCACTAGTTTGAATGCTACCATGGATTTAAATCTTAATCGCTTGTATTTTGGTTAATTCATTGGTAAGGGTTAATTTAGAACGCTTGTGTCTAATTAACTAAAATTAAGGTGAGATATGAATTAAGTTTTCAATGATGAATATTTAAATGTTAATTAATTATTTATAGAGAATCGATGATCGAGTGAATAACTTCAAAGGTGTAGTCAACCGATACCAAGACTTGTTTTAATTAATTGTTTCGTTATTATTTTAATATTGCAGGCTAGTGATAAAATTTATTTAATTTGCTTTAATTTATTAATTATTTAATTTCAAATCCAAAAATCCCTTCTTTATTTATTTTCAGTATTTTTAAGAACACAAATAAATTTCACCTTCCTCGTGGGAATGATCCCTACTCTCGCTACTACATGTTTATTTAGTTAATCTGAGTTGGATTAATTTGGGCATGATACGACTAAGCGTTACCAACCCCACACTGCATTTCTGATTTGGAAAGTGAGCCGAGGCATCCCCCGACCCAACATTGCACGTCTATTGTTACAATCAACTCTCATTCAAAACTTTTATTTTAACTCAACATCAAACTCAAACTTTCACTTGCCTCACAAGCACAAAAGTCTTGTACTCAGCTTGCTTAAAATTTAACTCAACTCAAAGGAGTATTTCTTTGAAACAACTCACTCAAATACTCAATTTTAGATGATGAAAACATGTTTTAAAATCAAGGGACAACAATGGTTAAGTGGCTGCCCCTAGGCTAAGCTAATCAACTACAACTCTCCTTTCACCTCAAACAATACTTACAACGAGCGTTCAAACTGTAAAACCCATAACTCGACCTTTCCTTAATCGAAACGACTTTTGTTTGAACCAAAATCTCCGGGACAATTCCTAAATATATCCCTGTATCTTTTTCATTTTCCGTATTATATCCCTTTCACCTTTCATGTTCCAAATATATCCCTGATTCATTAAATAGTTTCTTGAATTTGTCCTTAAAACTAAATAATGCCCATTCTACCCTTTATTTTCCTATTTAAAATTTAAAGGCTTAATTCCATCATGTTTTCGTCAGTAAATTAAAGCAGAATACCTCTTTGACCACACTGTTGCCGGGTTATGTCCACCGAGTTTTATAGTTTGTTCCTCACAACCAAATCACGCGATCGCAACCGATGGTTCCTGACACAGACTCCTTCAGCAGCAGCTAGCCCAACCCTATTTCGTTTTCTACCTTAGGGCGTATAATAAAAGCTTAATTTTTTAAATAAAATAACATGATAGAGAAGAGCTTCGGAAATTTATTCAGACAACATATTATTACATAAATCAACCTCCTTTGAAGAGGAGGAGATAACTTGTTTAGCTACTCATAGTAGCCTTGTTCTTGAAATACATAAAAGTAAAAACTTAATACAATAGAAAGAGAAATATTACAATGTTTTATTTGTAAGAAAACTGAAGGAAATGATCGATATCTCCAGCTTCCTTAAAATCCTGTATTTATAGCCGAAGTTCCACTCGTTTCACCGAGAAACTTCAGGGAATCTTACAGCTGTCTTGAATTCTTTATGCCATTATTGATGGCATCTTTTTTTAGTGGGAGTCACATGCCCGATGACATCTTTTACTAGTGGAGGAGTCACATGCTTGACTTTTTATTTTGGATTTATTCTCCTCACATGCCTTCTTTATTGTTGTCGGGGCATCTTTTGCTTTTGCAGTGGGCCCCTGGGAAAATGCGGTTTTGGTGGTCCCTGTCCACCTTTGCTTGTCTCGAAAAAATCTTTTCGTTCCGTTTGGGGTTTGAAGGTTTTTCCGAATTCTGGATCCTTTTGGTTTGGACATTCTGGGCAGATATTCTCTGACCATCTTCCGATATGAGCCATGTTACAAAATTTTCGGTGAGTTTCTTTACTCCCCGACAGCTTGTTGTTCCACAAAAAGTTCCTCTTCTTTTCGAAGAGCTCTTCCGCAAAAGCCGTAGTTTTTCCTGTCATTGTGTTTAACAGGAATGATCCGTTCATAGAATTTTGATAAAATTTGAACGGAAACTTGACCTTATCCATCTCGGTGAGACAAACCCAAATACCCCATGCCCTTCTGGTTGAAATTTCATTTTCTCCAAAGGTGGACATCAATGGTATTTCTTCAGATATAGGATCCTTGATAAATCTTTGATTATTCATGTCAGGTCTCCTTAGCTTGATGAAATGAAAGGGCTCGTGTGATCCTTTCCCTGTTGGTTCTGGAGCTGCACTAAAGAAGTATAACTCGAACACATCTCCTCTGGACAAATGATCATTATTTGCCCATGTTTCTTGGACTGCTTCCTGAATCCATTTTGGTAGTTGCGATATTTCCTGGAAGCCTGATGAAGTTGTATAAACTGAGGCTAGAGCCCATAAAAATTCTAGAGAGAATTTTATGTGTTGAATAATCAAAATCAGAATTCTATTCAATAATGAATGTCTTTGTTGTATTTATAATACAATTACAAAATAATAAAAGATATCGCAAAATATATCTAAATATATAATAATATCTCCTAAAAGTTTTCTAGTATGCTCGAAAGACTCAAAATAGGAAAAATAATGCCAAAATATTGAGATTCTCGAACTCACACACAAACACCTTCGGTGCATGTAAAAGTCAGTGGCGCGGGCGCGCATATGCTTTGCACTATCTTGGTAATCTCATAACTCGTACGTGCGGGCGCGCATTCCTCAAGGCGCGGGCGCGCGTAGGCCTCGCAGAACCAGGCGCGGACGCGCCTGAGACTCGAACTGAATCTTGAATTTTTGAGTTTTCTTCAATACTTTCTTCACTTCCTTGATTTCTTTGGACTTCAATAACATTATAACTTCCCTCAAAGTGATTCTCAAGCATTACAACACCCTCTTAATAATCCGTCATCAAGGATTGAAGAGCTTCCTTAAATTTCTTGCTTCGACCTCTCGTAATTGGTCCACGTGGCATTTCCATTGGGTCCTTGGCTTCCTCAGCAACATGCGAGCCATCCATGAACGCATCATCTAATTTCTTTTTTGAATCACAATGTGTTGCAGTGTTTGGAGATTTTGAAACACATGTTTATGTTTTTTGGTTTTGTATTTATTTCCCTTAAGAGATTAAATGTATTTTCATATTTTAATCTTTAGTTAATTGGTTTTTTTCCCGCTCTTTCTTACTAAAAGGGGATACAAGATGGAGTTGCACGACACAATGAGACCAAGAAAAGGGTGCTCAATCACTATAAACTAAAATTTATCTTTGGTGTTTTTTTTAATTTTTTTGGTGTTCAATTTTTTTACGTTAATCTGTATCTCTTAGTTGGTTTTGATTATCTTTATTAGTAATTCTTTATAGATACAAATAAAAGTTACATGATTATTGTAATTTAAGGCATAGAGGATTGGAGACACCAGATATATGTACCTTTAATGGGGAGATGATTACTCTTTCTTACATGGATATTTTGTATTGTAGAATCTGTATACAGATTTGAACAATTTCATGTCAATTGGATTGCTTGACTGGATTTTTTCAGTGTGTAATTTGCATAAAAATATATAATAAATAATTCATATATGTATGTTTTAATGGCCTTCTTTAGATACAAACTAAAACCATATATGTTGTATGAGACAATGTGTAACAGCTCTGTTACGAGTGTTTGTGAAATTCAACTTCCAATTCAATTAATTTCAATGTATTTTTTTAAAACTCAACATATTCTTTTGCAAATCATTAAAATTTCATATTTATTATAATTTTTAATTAAATGTGCTAAATACTATTTAAGGCATAGAGGATTGTGAGCCAAGATATAATTATTCTTTCAGACTTTCAATTTCAACATAATTTTATATCATAGCACACTTATTATTACATATGTTATGCTTAATATTATATATAAACGTCACACATGCATCGCGTGTGTTCGCGTGTGTGTCGATTAGTAGTTTATTTTAAAAATCAATTTTGAGACCATTACTCATAGTAATAATTGGACTAATAGCAAAGATGTGACAAAAAAAAAAAAAAAAAACGAAATAAATGAGGAAAGAAGATAGAGAACAATAACGACCCCAAATCTGTAGGAGAACAGAGTAGCGGAGCTGATTTGAATCTTTTGCTTCCTTTTTGATTCTTGGTCGAATCACGAAATATGACACTATGAAGGAATAATTTAGGGCTGTTTCCAAAGAAATTTTTGGTCTTGAACAGGTAAAATCTCAATTCTTTTATTGTTTTTCTTTATTTCATTTGTTTTGATGGTTTTTGTTCTAAAGATTGTTTCAGTCTTCACAACCCATCCTCGAACGTGGGGAAACTTGTGGGTCGGGAAAGGATTGAAATCCCCAAAAAGTGGGTTGCATCCAGATTTATAAAATAAAAGAAATAAAACGGAAGAAAGAAGCTGCACATCAGCATGCAGCGGTAGTTCCGGTGAAGAAAATTTTCCACATTTCTTTCATTCGGGTGAATAATAAATTTTAGTTTCGGGATCTGCTGAAAAATGTTTTGGAGGGAAAAGGAAAGAGAGAACATAGAGCAGGTTAGCGGGCCTCCATGTGGACAGGTCAGAGTGCTGGTTGTGGGAGATTCAGGTAGTTCAAATGTGGATCCTGTACTTTGCTCATTTAGTTTTATGTGTGTGTCTGATGTCTCGTCAAGCATGTCAGCTCATGCTTTTCTTTCTTTTGTTCTTGCCCAGTTCAGAATTTCAGATATTCTTGAATGTATTGTCTTGTCGTTATTATGATTGCCATGATCTGCGTGTACAACTTAATGGTTGTGAAAGAAAATTGGAGCTCGAGTTCACTGACTGAAGTTTTGGTGTATAACACCACCATCGGATTCATTATGGAACCTGAACACTAAGAGCTGGCTTGTTGTCATTCTTTCATTTAATTGCATTATTTTGTATGTAGCTTGATATTCAATTAAGGCAGTCATAATCCTGTTGAGGAATTCATCAAGAGATTAAATTCTATGTTAGATGCTGCAGTTTTGGTGTGTTGAATAGGATATATATGGTAGACGTGTTATCAGTTTGTATTTCTTGAATGATGTTTGTGTTGGGGTGGATTTGAGTGTTTTGAGTTCAGTAATAACGTTTCTTATACAGACACAGGTATAGTAAATGGACCTCTTAACTCAAACATGACATTGTTATAATTGATTTATACCTGAGGTATCTGCGCTGTTGGTTTTCGAATGTTTGGATTTTTAGCTGATGATTTCTTGTTAGGGTTGTAGCTTGCTATGTGTATAGGGTTCTTCGTAGTTGTGTGTTTTCTCGAGTATCAGACTTGTGAATATAGGATTGTAAGAGGTTGCTGCACTTAGTTGTCAAATCATGGTCTATTTTAGTGACACTTTTTAGTTTCTCATTATATTGTTCAGTTTCTGATAACATAGCTCATGATGGTTGGACATGCTGTTCAACTCTGCATTAATTGGGATATTCTTTCAGGTGTGGGGAAAACTTCTCTTGTTCATCTGATTTTGAAAGGCTCTTCTGTTGCACATCCACCTCAAACAATTGGCTGTACTGTTGGTGTCAAGGTAACACATCTGTTTTCTTTGCATTTATCGATAGCTAAGAGTGTGGGATGAAGTTGCCAGCTTTTTATTGCAGCATACCACCTATGTAAGTTCTGGTAGCTCATCAAATAGTATCAAAGGAGACACTGAGAGAGATTTTTTTATTGAGCTCTGGGATATATCAGGACATGAGAGATACAAAGATTGCCGGTCTTTGTTCTATTCTCAAATCAATGGTAAATGCTCAGACTTTTGATTTGTTGAATAGCATTCTGAAGACGATAAATATTGGATATGGACTTACGATAGACAGTTTATCTTCGCCCGCAGCTACTGCAGCTTTAATGCTTTAGCCATATATTTGAGACTGAATTACTCGTGCATGGATTACTAATCCACGCTCCCATGCTAAATTTCTGTGTTTCAAAAGTATCTGCCATATTGTACTTATGCATGAAGTTGCTTAGAAATTACATATCTTCTTTTAACTTTAAAATTCTCAACATTAAGTTTCCTTTTTTTTTTTGAAAAGTAACATTAAGTTTCTTATCTTTGGTTTTTCTTTTTTTTTTTTTCCTTTTTTTTTTTCTGGGCTTGAACAATAAATTTTAGGTGTCATGTTCGTTCATGATCTCTCTCAAAGGAGGACAAAAACCAGCTTGCAGAAGTGGGCTACTGAGATTGCAGTTAGTGGGACGTTTTCAGCTCCTTTGGCATCTGGAGGTCCTGGTGGCCTTCCTGTTCCGTACATTGTTATCGGTAACAAAGCAGATCTTGCTTCGAAAGAGGGAACACGAGGGAGCAGTGGTAATCTTGTTGATGTAGCTCGCCAATGGGTCGAAAAACAGGGATTACTTCCCCCAACTGAGGAACTTCCATTGACTGAGAGTTTTCCCGGCAGCGGAGGCCTTCTAGCGGTAAGTTTGTTACAGATTTTCCTTCAGACGGAAGCAATACAACTGATAAGTCGGCTAACTTAGTTATGTATGATGCGTGGAAAGGACATGGAAAAGCTTCTATAAAATTATTGGCTCATAAATGGTATGCAGGAATAGAATAAGGTGTGAACGAAATCTTTTTTGAAATAGATGTGTATTAGGAGTGGTACCTTAAATGTCATATATATAGAATGAAAAAAGGAATCGAATAACTAATCTCAATTTGATTCCAATCTTGTGATTGATGGTTTTAAACAAATGGTAGGAATGGAATGAAACTGTGTTGATGACCAAATTCTTCTTTATTAGAAAAAAAAAACAATAATTCAAGAAGTTCATTAGCGGGTCAATTAGAAATATAACCTTCTTCCACTAGTTTCTTAGATTTTTGACCTCATGGCTTTTTAATTTTGTAAACTAACCTTGATTTAGAATTCTAATTTTACTTTTGTGAAAATTACCCTTATGGACTACTCAATCCCAATTACACCAGTTAACCAAAATTTCCCTCTTTATCATCATTCGGTGCCTTCACAGTTTGTTCGTTGCTCTCTTTCTTTTAGAAATTCTTCAATATTTTACATTTTCCTTATTCTTCTAAAATTGTTCTATCTTCCTAATCAGATTTCCATAACCAAGAAGAAGTCAAACATAACAAATATCTTTTACTCATTGTAGCCATTTTATGTACATGTTCTCTTTGATTTGTTTATTTGTTTTATTTTTGTTCCTAAGCTACTAATTGTGTTGTGAGAATTTGGACACAATACAACAGAGAGAGATAGAAGCACCGAGAAGCAGATAACCTGGTTAAGAAATAAAACGAGCACTAGGTGTGCAAAATATGTAATATCCTATGGTTGTTTGCCGAGGCAGGAAAGAAACCCGGCCAACAACCAAACAGAAAGAGAAAATACATTGAGCAAATAATAACAGCTTAATGATGGTGATATAACTGGTCAAAAAGCATCAACCTAGAATAAAACACCGAAAGTCGAAATCAGTCCATTAGAATATTCTCTTTATTAGCTATTGATGTTGAGTTTCGAAAAAAGCCAGGAATTTTCGAGCATCTTTTTGTTTAATCAGCTTGGTCAAACATCTATCCGTTCTCATTCTTCGATAAGTTGGAGATAATTGCAATTAAAAGATCTAATTTCATTTGAAGGGAAAGTAGCATCATGGGAATGGGATGAATTGGGACAGAGGAAGACGATTATCTTGTTTCTTCTTTTCCTAGTTTTGTGTATATTTGTGGAGAGATTATTTTATTACAAGGGTAAAATAATAAGACTGAATAAATTTAAAAGATGAGGTTATATCTCTAATTCGGCGTGAAATGGAGGTTATTTGTTTAAATAATCCCTAATATAATAATAATAATAATAAAAAATTTGTATTAAGTAATAATACACCACCTCTTAGATTAACAACCTTAATCATTTTAATAGATGGACAAAAATGCCACTTGTCTCATATTTCAGTAAATTTATTATTTACAACTCATAAATCAAAATATTAATTTATCTTTGGATATAATATAAAATATAAATTATTTATGCAGGTGAATTTTCGCGTGTGTGGATTACTAGTAATAATAAAACATAAAATAATTATGTAAAAATGATAAAAACAAAATTAACAATAACAATATTAAATATAATAAAAATAATAGTAGTAAGGAAATATTTCTAATAAATAATAATAATAAGAATAGTGTCAGATTCTGTAGATAATATATGATTTGAATTAATTTTGTATTATGGTAGATAAATCCTGCAGATTATGTTATTTGTATGGTGAATATTCTATCCCAGATTTGTAGGGATCTCATTACTAGATTTAGAAGATTAGGCTCTTATTTATATGTTACATTGTAATCAGTTGGAGAATACAAGAAATTATATTATTTTCTACGCTTTGTTTTGGTATCAAAGCCACTTTTCATCCATCTCCAGTAAAATGTCCGATAGTACCGTAACTAGTCCTAAATCTGATGCTGCCACCGTCAAACATATTGCGGCCGGCAACAGGGGAGTTACAAAATCTTCATTCTGCTCATAGATTGAATGGAAAAAATTACTTGAAATGGTCCCAACTTGTCAAGACCTTTCTGAAAGGTCGAGGACGGCTGGATCATTTAACAGGTACTGGACCTTCGGAGGAGGGTCCCTGTTGAATATTAAATATTAGATGATTATCAACTATTTAAGATTAGATAGGATTTTATCTTTATGCATTTGTATTTTAATTCTTTAGATTAGGATAATCATTATCTTATTGTATTCCTTAGTTTCAGGTTTCTAGTTAGGCGTACAGTTCTATAAAGTTCTTGTATTTTTCCCTTTCTTAGATTAATGGAAAATAGCCTATTTTCTCTTTCATAAAAACCACATGGTATCAGAGACGGGAGAAATCTCATGACCTAATACGGCATGGCTTCACCGTCCAAATCCTCCAGCCTCGATACAATGGCTTCAGCGCCAACATCTGCTGATACTAACCCTAATCCTAATCCAATAACCAGCCACAAACTAAACGGAGAAAACTTCCTGCAATGGTCGCAATCTGTCCTCATGTTTATTCGAGGCAGAGGAAAGGAAGACTTCATCTCCGGCGCATCAAAATGCCCTGAATCCACCGATTCGAAATTTAAGGTTTGGAATTCCAAGAACAATATGATTATGTCTTGGCTAATCAACTCGATTACAACAGAAATCGGAGAAAACTTCCTCTTATTTCATTCGGCAAGGGAAATATGGGATGCTGCCTGTGACACCTATTCCTCAAGAGACAATATATCGGAACTATTTGGCATTGAAAGCAATCTGCATGACCTTCGACAAGGGGACTCTACAGTAATAGCTTACTTCACCACCCTCACTCGACATTGGCAGCAACTCGATCTCTTTGAGACCCATAAGTGGAAATGTTCTGACGATGAAAGATGCTATCGGGCAATTGTGGAACAAAGGCGAATCTTTAAATTTTTGTTGGGCCTCAACAGCACTCTTGATGAAGTGCGCGGTCGAATTTTGGGGACCAAACCCCTGCCCAGTCTTCGTGCAGTGTTCTCGGAGGTTCGTCATGAAGAAAGTCGCAGAAAAATAATGTTGGGACCTTCGGCTGGTGTTTCCGCTGCAGACACATCTGCCCTCACTGTCCATAAGCCTCCGCTGCCGGTTTTTGATGATTCGAGTACTGGACGCTCGTCACAGTCCTTTAACAACAATGAGAAATTCAAGCAAGGACGCCCTTGGTGTCCAAAATGCCGAAAGCCCAATCACACGTTGGATACTTGTTGGAGAATTCATGGGAAGCCCACTGATTGGAAACCAGCTCGAGAAAGAAGAGCAAATGCTGCAGTAACGGAAGATCAATCCCATGATTCCCAGCCTTTCACAAAAGAACAACTCAATGTACTCCAAAAACTGTTCTGCCAGAATAATTCCGCGCCATCTTCTTCACTGGTCAGCACTGGTAATGTTGCACATCGAGGTAATTCCCCTTTTGCTTTGATTACGCAGCTCGAATTATCAAACAATTGGATAGTTGACTCTGGTGCCTCAGATCACATGGCTGGAAATTTGGAACTTTTTTCTACTTTCAATCCTTGTAAAACCGCCCAAACAGTACGCATTGCAACTGGTGCATGCTCACGAGTGGCTGGTTATGGTTCGGTTCAATTAACTCCAGATATTTTCCTCCAATCTGTATTATTCGTGTCAGATCTTAATTGCAATCTGTTATCAGTGAGTAAACTCAACAACGATATCAAATGCACGTCTAAATTCTTTGCTGATTCTTGTGTTTTCCAGGATTTGGCATTGGGGAGGACGATTGGCAGTGCTGACCTATGTGCAGGATTGTTGTATCTTCTGAAGATGAACACCTCTAAGATAACCCTGACCACCACCAATTCCTACAATCCTTCATTTTCTTATTCTGTTTTGACTTCAAATTCAAATAAGGATAGTGAAATTTTGATTTGGCACTATCGTTTAGGACATCCTAATTTCTTGTACCTTGAGAAATTGTTTCCATCCTTGTTCAATAAAAATATGAATTCTAAGTCTTTACAGTGTGATATTTGTCAATTGTCCAAGCATACACGTTCCACTTTCATGCCACAACATTACAAACCATCTAAACCTTTCTCCCTTATACACAGTGATATTTGGGGCCCCTCGAATGTGACAAATATTAGTGGCACTCGTTGGTTCCTATTATTTGTCGACGATCACACACGTCTATCTTGGGTTTTCTTAATGAAAGACAAATCTGAAACGGCCAATATTTTCATACAGTTCCACACCATGATTCAAACCCAATTCTGCACCAACAGTCAGATTTTGCGCACAGATAGAGCCCGTGATTATTTCAATTCCGTCTTGGGGGGTTACCTACAATCCCAGGGCATCATTCATCAAAGTTCATGCGTTGACACACCTCAACAAAATGGGGTTTCCGAGAGAAAAAACAGACATCTCCTAGAAGTTGCCCGGTCCTTATTGTTTACAACAAATGTTCCTAGGTGCTATTGGGGGGATGCCATTCTCACGGCCACTTATCTCATCAATAGAATGCCTTCTAGGATCCTTAAATTCCAAACCCCTGTACAAAAATTCCTTCAATTATTCCCCAACTCGCATCTACTTTCTGATATCCCACTCAAAGTCTTTGGATGCACCTCGTTTGTCCATGTCCATTCCCATAACCGCAATAAACTTGAACCCCGGGCTATTAGATGCATCTTCCTTGGATATTCTCCAAATCAAAAAGGTTACAAGTGTTACTCTCCAACACAAAAAAGGTTTTACACCTCCATGGATGTTACATTCTTTGAGAATGACCCCTTTTATCCCAACTCTTCGCTTCAGGGGGAGAATCCAATGCAGAACCGAAAACTTGGGATCCCATCACACCATCCATATCTTATCTCGAGCCAGCTGCCATAATCCAAAATGAACCCGAGCTGCCTTCTTCTCCAGTAGCCACTGAGCCATCTTCTGACCCAGTAACCAGTGAGCTACCAGCCTCTAGTGCTCCACATCCCACTCAACCAATTCAGGTGTACTCTCGAAGGAAAAATCATCAACAGAATATCCAAGGTCCAACACTAACTCACACTGTCCAAGACTCTTCCAAGCTGCCAAACTCAGGTATCCTTGAAAACAATACTCCTGTGTTGGAAAATTATTTGGATGATAGACCCATTGCTTTAAGAAAAGGGGTTAGAAGTTGCACTCAACACCCCATTGGGAATTTTGTCTCACTTGAACGTTTTTCTCCAACATATTGTGCATTTCTTTCAAATTTAGACCAGGTACAGATTCCATCCACTATTGATGAAGCTATGAATGACCCAAAATGGAAAGTTGCTGTGTTTGACGAGATAAGGGCTCTCGAAAAGAACAATACGTGGAAAATTTCTGATCTTCCACCAGGAAAGAAAACAGTTGGTTGCAAATGGATTTTCACGGTCAAACACAAGTCGGATGGAAGTATAGAAAGGTTCAAAGCACGACTTGTAGCCAAAGGGTACACGCAATCATATGGTATTGACTACCAAGAAACGTTTGCTCCAGTAGTGAGACTCAACACCGTTCGAGTCCTCTTATCAATTGCTGCCAACTTAGATTGGCCATTGCACCAACTTGATGTGAAAAACGCATTCCTTAATGGAAATCTTGAAGAAGAGGTATACATGGACATTCCTTCTGGTTTTGCATCAGCAGGCACAAACAATAAAGTGTGCAGATTACTAAAGTCACTGTATGGTCTCAAACAATCACCTAGGGCTTGGTTTTTCCGATTTGCTAATGTCTTGAAGGGGTATGGATACACCCAATGCCAAGCTGATCACACTTTATTTGTAAAGCATTTGGGGAAAGGAAAGACTATAGTACTCATTGTTTATGTAGACGACATTGTTCTTACAGGGAATCACGAGGAAGAAATGTCACATGTGAAAGCTCTACTCTCGAAAGAATTCGAAATGAAAGACCTCGGACACCTTAGATATTTTTTGGGAATGGAAGTAGCAAGATCATCAGTAGGAATCTCAATCTCACAGCGAAAATATGTTCTAGACCTTCTGAAGGAAACTGGTATGTTGGGATGCAAACCAGTTGACACTCCCATGGATCCAAACATCAAGGTGGGAACAAATATGGATAGTCCTCCAGTAGACAAAGGGAGATATCAAAGGCTAATAGGCAAACTTATATACCTGTAACATACGCGGCCAGATATCGCATTTGTTGTGAGCGTTATTAGTCAATTCATGAACAACCCTACTGAAGAACACATGGGAGTTGCATACCGAGTGTTAAGATATCTAAAAGGTACTGCTGGAAAATGATTACTCTTTAGAAAAACGTCCATCAGAACTGTTAAAGTTTACAGTGACGCTGATTGGGTCGGGTCTCCAACAGATAGGCGTTCTACTTCAGGCTACTGTTCATTCGTATGGGGAAATTTGGTGACATGGCGAAGCAAGAAACAATCAGTGGTAGCTCGTAGTAGTGCGGAAGCTGAATTTCGATCTTTAGCTCATGGAATTTGTGAAGGAATGTGGATCAAGAGACTGCTTAATGAGTTGAAGATAGAAGGAAATCATCCAGTTGAACTTATGTGTGATAACCAAGCAGCGATTAGCATATCCAAGAATCCAGTTCATCATGATCGGACCAAACATATTGAAGTGGATCGACACTTTATCAGGAGTGTTTTCAGTTAAATCCTTCTTTGATTCCTTCTTCTCGGATGATTTGTATCCAAAATTCGATCTTTTTCACATTATCTGGAAGGCTAAGATTCCCTCTAAGGTATAGGTATTCGCTTGGACAGCGGTGTTGGGAAGATTGCCGACTTGTGATGTGATTCAAAGGAGGTTTCCGAATTGCTCCTTGAGCCCTAATTTGTGTGTATTGTGCAAACAAGGGGCAGAGAGTCAAGATCATTTGTTGGTTCATTGTACATACACAAGTTCCTTATGGTGGTTGCTGCTGCAGGAAGTGGGTTTGTCATGGGTGGCACCAGGTTCCACGAGAGAGCTATTCGGAGCAGATTTGGGTTGGGCACTGGGAACTAGGGGGCAAATTTTGTGGGGTGTTTTAGTGCATTGCGTTTGTTGGATTGTTTGGCTAGAAAGAAACAGAAGGATCTTTGAAGATGTAGAAGATTCGATTGAAGTTACTTGGTACAAGATAAAGTTGAGCGGATCAACTTGGTTACACAATATAAAAGAATTTCAACCTTTTGCGATTTCAGATTTGTATAGGGATTGGAGCTTAGTTTTGAGCTAGATTTAATTGAACCTCGTTTGAGGATTAGTGGATCACTGGTCCACAATTTGTACTTTAATTATTTTAATTATTAATAATATTTATGTTTCTGATCAAAAAAAAAAGTTGGGCATGTTGAACCTATATGACCCAACTTGAGGGGGAGTGTTGAATATTAAATATTAGATGATTATCAACTATTTAAGATTAGATAGGATTTTATCTTTATGCATTTGTATTTTAATTCTTTAGATTAGGATAATCATTATCTTATTGTATTCCTTAGTTTCAGGTTTCTAGTTAGGCGTACAGTTTTATAAAGTTCTTGTATTTTTCCCTTTCTTAGATTAATGGAAAACAGCCTATTTTCTCTTTCATAAAAACCACAGTCCCAAATATGCATCTTGGGATGAACAAGATTCCATGGTAATGTCATGGCTATGGAATTCGATGCTGCCTGAGATTAGTGATACATGCATGTTCCTTGGATAAGCCAAAGAAATTTGGGAGGCCATGCGACAGACTTATTCCAGGGCTAATGATGCAGCCCAGATTTATGAAGTTAAGTCAAAGATCGCAACAACAAAGCAAGGAAATCAGACCACAACAGAGTACGCTAATCTCTTACAAGGACTATGGCAAGAGCTGGATCAATACCAGTGCATTAAGATGACTTGTGCATCAGATGCTACAGTCTTAAAGCAGTTTATTGAAAGGGAACGAACCTATGAATTTTTGGTTGGCCTCAACATGGAGTTCGATGCAGTCAGAGTACAAATTTTAGGGAAGGCCGATCTTCCTTCCTTAAATGAAACAATCTCGACCATTCGGGCAGAAGAGGGCCGCAGACGGGTGATGCTCGAGACCCGCGGAGAGGAAGGATCTGCACTTGTTGCTAAAACGGTTGGGATAAAGGAATACAAGTTCAACAATCAACACAAAAAATCAAGATTCAACAGTTGTGAATCTCTATATTGCACTTACCGCGAAAAGAATGGTCACACCAAAGATCAGTGTTGGAAGACATTGATGAAGGAGGCAAGGCACATATGGTAAGTGCACCATCAAACAATGAAGGAAGCACACAAAACCTTGATGCAAGATTAAGTGAGCAGGAGATTAAGGCGTTGAAAAATTTCTTAGGGTCACTTGAGAAACCCTCCTCGTCAGGTACTAGCTCCTTGGCTTTTTCAGGTATCGGTTCTACTTCTTGCTTTGTTAATGTCTCTGAAAAGATTTCTCCAAAGTTGTGGATAATCGATTCCGGAGCCACTGATCACATGACCTATAATTCCAAATCCTTCTCTACCTATACACCATGCTCCAGCCATAAGAAAATCACCTTAGCTGATGGATCTTTCACTACCATTGCTGGTCAAGGTGATATTTATATAAGCCCATCCCTTGTTCTTAAAAATGTTCTCCATGTTCCAAAGTTGTTTGCAAACTTAATCTCCATTAAGAAACTAACCATGGATTCCAATTGTTGCGTAACCTTCTTCTCTTCCCACTGTGAGTTTCAGGAACTGAAAATGAAGAGGATGATTGGACGTGCTAATGAGAGGAATGGTCTTTTCTATCTGGAGAGTCAAAGTGGAGAAACTAGGATGGAGAGATCCTTATCCGCATCATTCTTTTCTGAGTCTATTTTGTGAACTAAAAATAAAATTTGGCTTTTTCATCATCGTTTAGGTCATCCTTCCTTTAGGGTCCTTAAGTTAATGTTTCCTTTATGGTTTAAAGAAAATAAATTAGAGTCTTTTCATTGTAATGACTGTGAATTTGCAAAACACAAACGTGTTTCATTTCCAGCAAGCAATAAAAGAACTATTATTCCATTCTCTTTGATTCATAGCGATATATGGGGTCCCTCTAGTGTTCCCAATATTTTTGGTGCCAAGTGGTTTGTGTCTTTTATCGATGACTGCACTCGCGTGACGTGGATTTATCTTTTGAAAAATAAATCTGAAGTTAGCACTGTTTTTCCAAAATTCTATAACATGATTAAGACGCAATTTGATGTGAGAATTAAAAGATTTAGGTCTGATAATGAAGAGGATGATTGGACGTGCTAATGAGAGGAATGGTCTTTTCTATCTGGAGAGTCAAAGTGGAGGAACTAGGGTGGAGAGATCCTTATCCGCATCATTCTTTTCTGAGTCTATTTTGTGAACTAAAAATAAAATTTGGCTTTTTCATCATCGTTTAGGTCATCCTTCCTTTAGGGTCCTTAAGTTAATGTTTCCTTTATGGTTTAAAGAAAATAAATTAGAGTCTTTTCATTGTAATGACTGTGAATTTGCAAAACACAAACGTGTTTCATTTCCAGCAAGCAATAAAAGAACTATTATTCCATTCTCTTTGATTCATAGCGATATATGGGGTCCCTCTAGTGTTCCCAATATTTCTGGTGCCAAGTGGTTTGTGTCTTTTATCGATGACTGCACTCGCGTGACATGGATTTATCTTTTGAAAAATAAATCTGAAGTTAGCACTGTTTTTCCAAAATTCTATAACATGATTAAGACGCAATTTGATGTGAGAATTAAAAGATTTAGGTCTGATAATGCCAAAGATTACTTTAATATGTCCCTTTCTTCTTTCTTTCAAAAAGAAGGCATTTTGCATGAATCTTCTTGTGTCAATACACCACAACAAAACGGCGTGGCTGAACGAAAGAACGGCCACCTCCTAAATATCACAAGAGCATTACTATTCCACAAAAATGTTCCTAAACAATATTGGGGAGAAGCTGTTCTTACCGCTGCACACCTTATTAATAGACTTCTCAGTAGTATTCTTGATTTTAAAACCCCAATAGAAATTCTCACAAAATTTTTTCCTCATTTTACTGCGTCTAATAATCTTGTTCCTAGAATTTTTGGAAGTGTTGTCTTCGTTCATATACATTCCCAAAATAGAGGAAAACTCGACCCTCGAGCTCTTCGATGTATATTTATCGGGTACTCCTCTACTCAAAAGGGATACAAGTGCTTTCATCCTTCCACTCGAAAAACTTTTGTTTCCGCTGATGTCACCTTTGTGGAAAATGAGTCTTATTTTCCCTCAAAATTTCCAGAAAACAAAACAGACAGAGATGGAGGGGATATAAGTCTTTCACTTGATCTTCCCTTCGACTCTAGCACACTGCCACTACTACACAGCCCACCATCTATACTTCCTGATTAAACTGCCAAATCAGCTCCACATAGTGATATGATCGCGGATAAGGAAAAAGAAACCCAAACACAGCCACTCAAAACCTATTCCAGGAAGAAATTTCCAGCCTCTACAGTAGCACCACCACCTCTGAACTTCGCACGAGTTCCTGCAATTTCCACGCTACCAGCTGAAAAAAACCAAGCCATAGTCGAGAGTGAACCAATTGTTGAACCTGAACTCTTAACAGATTCTAAGACCTTAGATGATGTTGACCAGGACACGAACTTGCCAATCGCATTAAGAAAAGGAATCAGAACCTGTACTAAACATCCCTTACACCAGTTTATGGCCTACCAAAACCTGTCCCAAAGCCATAAAGCCTTATTGACCAATCTTTACAACACATCCATTCCGAGAAATCTATCAGAGGCATTAAGAGACAAGAAGTGGGAGGATGCCATGAAAATAGAAATGGAAGCTCTTGACAGAGACAAAACATGGGAACTGGTTAGATTGCCACACAAGGTTAAACCAGTTGGTTGTCGATGGGTATTCACTGTCAAATATAAATCAGATGGGACAGTTGAACGTTATAAGGCGAGGCTAGTTGCAAAAGGATACACCCAAACATATGGACTCGACTATTGGGAAACCTTTGCACCTGTTGCAAAGATGAACACAGTGCGGATCCTTTTGTCATTAGCAGCAAATTTTGGATGGAATCTGTTACAATTTGATGTTAAGAATGCATTTCTTCATGGTGACCTAGCCGAAGAAGTTTATATGGAGATCCCACTGGGTTTTGAATCTAAAAAAGGGATGGTGTGTAGGCTGAAGAAGGCACTTTATGGCCTTAAACAATCACCAAGAGCTTGGTTTGGAAGACTCACTAAAGCCATGATTACCTTGGGATACAGACAAAGCCAAGGGGATCATTCTTTGTTTGTGAAGCACTCGGCTTCAGGGGGAGTGACTATTATGCTGGTGTATGTTGATGATATGATGGTATCTGGGAATGATATAGAAGGAATACAGGAACTGAAGCAGCGCCTACTCAAAGAGTTTGATATCAAAGAACTTGGGAAGTTAAAATACTTTCTAGGAATTGAAGTGGCTAACTCACGGCATGGAATATTCATTTCCCAACAAAAATACGTGCTGGATTTGTTGAAGGACTCAGGAAAGCTGGGCTGCAAGCCGGTGGACACCCCTATTGAAGTCAATCACGGCTTATGTGATGCACCAAATGACCCAGTGGTAGATAGAGGCTTTTATCAGAGGCTGGTTGGGAGGTTAATATATTTAACTCACTCTAGACCAGACATTTCGTATGCTGCAAGTGTAGTTAGCAGATATATGCAAAATCCAAAAGAAAAACACCTCAAGGCAGTCCACAGGATCTTGCAGTATCTTAAGGGCAGCCCAGGAAAAGGCATATTATTCAAAAAAGGGGATGCTATTACTCTTGAAGCCTATACAGACGCCGACTATGCAGGCTCCTTGGATGATCGAAGGTCCACTTCCGGCTATTGCACATTCTTGGGAGGAAACCTAGTGACGTGGAGAAGTAAAAAGCAAAATGTGGTTGCAAGATCAAGCGCAGAATCAGAATTTCGAGCTATGGCTTTGGGAATATGTGAATTGCTATGGTTGAAGATCATTCTTGATGATTTGAGAATTAAGTGGAACTCACCCATGAAGTTATATTGTGACAATAAATCAGCCATTAGTATAGCTCACAATCCAGTGCAACATGACCGTACGAAACACGTTGAAGTCGATAGACGCTTCATCAAAGAGAAATTGGAAAGTGGATTAATATGCACTCCATTCGTCTATTCCAAGGATCAGTTGGCAGATATATTCACAAAGGCACTATCTAGTAGTTTGTTAACAGATATTGTTAGCAAGCTTGGAATGGGCGATATCCATTCACCAGCTTGAGGGGGAGTGTCAGATTTTGTAGATAATATATGATTTGAATTAATTTTGTATTATGGTAGATAAATCCTGCAGATTATGTTATTTGTATGGTGAATATTTTATCCCAGATTTGTAGGGATCTCATTACTAGATTTAGAAGATTAGGCTCTTATTTATATTTTACATTGTAATTAGTTGGAGAATACAAGAAATTATATTATTTTCTACGCTTTGTTTAATAGTAATAAAAATAATTATAACATAATGATAATAATAAAATAATAACTATTATAATTATTTATTTATGGTTACTGTTTTATTATTACTTTTTATTGTATTCTTTTCATATTATAATTATCATTATTGTTGTTTTTTTATTTTTATTTTCGTTATCATGATCATTATTTTTATTTATTATCTTAATTATTTTTTTAATTATTTCATTATTCTCGGTATTGTTTTCGCAATTATTGTTATTATTTCTTTTACTTTTATTTTATATTTCTTTAATCCTTATTTTTGTTTATGTTATTATTCTTTCATTCATATTTATTTATTTTATAATAATTTATTGTTCATATTATTATTATTATTATTATTATTTTAATTGTCATTGTTGCTATTGTTGTTTATTTTTGCTATTTTTCTTGTTTATTACTATTACTATTTAATTATTATTATTGTTATCATTGAGTAATATTTTCATCTCCACGAAGATGATGAAGAGTGGGGCGGAAGAAGGGTTTGGTTTTAAGTTAAAATAAATAAGAATAGGGATAGTTTTGTCAAGAAAAATGGGCTATTTGGAGATAAATGGAATTACCAATCCCTAGGGAAAGGAAAGGAAAGGAATGACAACTCCCATTAACTTGGGAATAAACATTCGCATTTCCATTCCCATTCCCATTCCCATTCCCATTGGGAATGCTTATTACCATTCCAATCCATTTTTGCTTATCAAGCATAGCCTCTAAGATCTTATGAATTTTTGAAGGAAAGTAACAGGTTAGAGTAAAATCTAATTTTCTGAAAGTTTGTTCTTTCTTTTAAATCGAGTTTATGTGCTCCATTCCATAATATGTAAATCTGTTCCAATGATCAAACTATGATGGAAAGATATTTCTTAGTTTCTGTGGTTGATATATTGTGATTTAGAAGTAAGTTTATGATGATGTAGGTGGTTGTGATCTTTCTTGCATCATCTCTTGCAAGCAGTGTTTTAAATAGCGCACTATAGCTCATTTTAGGGAGTGAGCGCTACATAGCGCTCTTCCTTAGCAATCTGCACAAATAGCGCACACTATTTGTCAGCGGGAGGCTCTTGCACCCAAATAGCGTGCGCTATCACGCTAATTTGACAATAGCTTGCGCTATTTGGGCCAGAACTAAGGCCCAAATTTGGCAGATTTATGTCAAAAATAACATCTAATACAAAAAGCCCTCCGAAAACCAAAAAAACTAGAGCCGATTTCAGGTGTAAATTTCTGCTTTCTTGGGCGATTTTGGGTCGATTATTGGGTTCAATTTCTGGGCAGATTTTGTTGGGCAGATTTGATGAATTTTTGGTAGATTTTGTTGGATTCGTGGGCTGAATTTTTGGGTCAAATTTCTGGGCAGATTGTTGAATTAAAATTGGTTGTAAATGTCTACAAAATTGATTTGTGGATGGTTTTATTTTGGCATGTAAAGATGAATTATTATGATTTCTTGACTATCACTTATTTACTTATATAAGAATGTTTATATATTTTTAAATTAAACAATAGACGTGCACGAATAGCTTACGCTACGCTATGATAAGGCAAAAGCGCTGCGGGTCAACACTACGCTTTTTAAAACTCCGCTTGCAAGATTTTGAATATCGTTGTTTACTTTAGCTAGGCCAAGATGCCACAGGTTTCTTATATAGCCGTGATTCCTTGTACCTTTTGTGTGTCAATATGGAAAAGGATCTGCAGATTAACTGACAACGGCTAGATATCATATCATTGTTTTCCAGTATGGTGTGAACTTACATGTCTAAACCAATATCTGCTCACTCTCCGGGTGAATTGGTCTTAAGAATGCATTTTTATAGAAAAACATAAAACCAAAGCGCTGTTAATTTGAATAGTTGCCCTTTCAAATAAAAAAAGTGACATCTGAGTACAGAAGGTCTTTAAAAAAAATACATAAAAAAACCTTTTCAGAACCAGAAAATAAGTCGCATGGGCTTCTGTTTTAGCTTCTTTAGAGAGGAAATAAATTTAATTTTGTTGACTATATCCTATCATGAAAACTGTTTTTATTGATTTTATGAAAAGTGTTGTCTTAAGTTGTGGCAAAGAAAAGTGTTTTCTGAATTTATAATTTCTTTTTCCAAATTGGTCTTTGATAAAGTTCATGGAGAAAGAGAGCGATATCTGTTATTTTCTTGCGTTGAGAATGTTAAGTTTATAACTCAAGTTAGAAAGTTTATTGCAGAGTTTTTCCGGTTGATGAATAAAAGAATTGTTGTGTCAATACAGGCTGCCAAAGAAGCTAGATATGATAAGGAAGCGGTGATGAAGTTTTTTCGAATGGTTTGTTCTTTGTCCTACATCATGCTTGTTTTTCTCTTGAATCTATCATCTTGTTGAGTTATATACATTTTTGTATAGTTGATTAGGCGAAGGTACTTCTCAGATGAATTGCCCGGTGCAAGTACATGGTCTGCTCAAGTTAGCAGGCCATTGGCACAATCTGGTGAAATTACGAGTGAGGATGACCAATTGTACAGATCTTCGAGGTATTTCACGTAGAGTTCTCTGAATTTGATTTCATTATTCAATAGATGATCTTGAATGTGTTAACATCAATGGTTTTTGGTCAATTGAGTTCAATTTCTGGGATCATTTGCTTTTCATGTTTGAGCTCTCTTGGATTGAGCTTCAGTTGCATCTGATGAACAATTCTTTCTCAGTGAGATACTCTCTTTTCTGTGAAAGTGTGAAACATTATGATATAAATTGAAGATAACGAGAGATTAGAGGTTTTCTCATCTTTGGCATTTTCTTTTTTCTTGCAGCTGATGAGTTCTTTTGTTAACCCAAACAAACGATTTCTTTCTATTTCGAGGTCATTGTCGGAAAAACAGATGATTAATTTGAGAATCTCACCTCATCTTTATCCTCTTGAAATTCTCATTTTAAAAGTCTATCTCCTCATCTGTTTTTGCCAGTCGGCACATTTGTTTGTGGACAATCTACATGGTGGGGGGGTTTCCCCATTTTCATCTTTAAAGGAATTTCTCTTTCTTGCTCATCTGATTTGTACATGTCTGTTTATGGATATCTGTCTGCACAAAATGATAGGATTTGGATATAAATATAATGATAAATTGAATTTTTTTTCTTATTTTATGAATATGATCTGGTCTATATTTGTATTTTCATCTTGCTTCGGAGAAGTCCATAACAATTTTTGTAAAAAGTAACTTCGTCCATCATTCTTGCTTTCTTCTTTCTTGTTCTTTTTACTAGACGTGGTGTCTTTACGATCTTACATATTACACATGCTTATTATGTCATACGATTAACCTCTGAATGTCTTTTATCTTGTCCTGATTTCAGTCTGATTGGCGATCCGTACAAGTACAATGTGCTTCCTCCCCTTCCTGCTCAGCGCAACTTGACGCCACCTCCAACGCTTTATCCCCAGCAGCCCATGTCAACACCTGACAACTACAACATCCCAAAGTTCGCATTGGCAAACTCCTCCCTGGACTTCGCTAGTGCAAGATCAAAGCGTGCAGACATTAATGTGTGATCGTTTCAGTCAACTTTTTCTCTACCATTTACACTTCTGAGTGATGCAGTAACTATGGTTCTATGGAATGTAAGTTGATTTTCTATGCCGAACTTTCGATCCTGTCCACGTCGCCTGGATGTATTATTTCTGGGTTAAAAGGATACAGATCACTTGTATATCGTTCAATTCTTTCTTTTTCTTTAGTTTTGATCTATTGCAATTATTTCAGGCAACACGCTTAAGATTATGTTGAGGATGATTTTTTTTTAAAATTGTTTTCTTTATTTTTTTATTGTTGGCTGAATAAAAAAAAAACTGAAAATTTTATGCATAGTTTTTAAACATACATATAATGTTTCACAAAATTACCAAATTCCTCCATGTTATCGGTTAACGTAATTTTTCCAATGGTCTACATTGGTTAATTTTGTAAAAAAATAATTGAAAAGTGCTTATTAAAAGCTTTTCAAACATAAAATTTTATGAAATAAAAACTGAAAAGTGATAATTAGAAGCTTTCTCAAACACTAGTTTAGTCACTTAACTAGCTTAGTCACGTAACATCTACACCTTTTCGTGTCAAAATAATCATTCCACGTGGCCAAAACAATGTAGGCCATTATAAATGTATCTAAGACGATATTGGAAAATTGTGGGCCTCCACACGCCCCAAATAACAGAGTTATTGGAGATATTGACTTGTCTTTGCAAGCATAAATACATTTAAAATATATAAGATTCCTAGTCATTGGCTGCATACTTTATCATTCTTTAATCCATTGGATTTCAATTTGGCAGCTTGAAATGCCCCCATCTTCCCCCGCTGCCTAAACCAAGAAATATTTAAAACACAATGTTTTAGCGCACAAACCAAAATTTTACCCATTTCCCCCCCTCATCTAATTAGAATAATTTAGAGTAAAAATCAACTAGAATATGTTTCATAATATATTTATGGCATTGTTGCTTTCATTTCTTTAAGGAGTAAGGTTTCTTGTTATATGAATCTACATTTGTGAGATAGGTCGATCTGATCCATATCTGCAATGAAAAGTAATACTTTTTATGATTCAAATCTCGTCAGAGATCTATCTTTCAAAATTGGCCCGTGGGAGGATATAATAGGAGTTTTTGTGTTTTTTAAATGAGGTATTATGATTGATGAATTTCAAATCCATTAATTTCAAATATATTCAAATCTAGAAGTGAGTCCATAAAATTTAAATGCACCCAATCTTTATATGTTGATATAGTATTTCATGTTAATTAAGGTGAATTTCAAGTTTATCCAATAATGATATCATTTAAAATTCATTATACAATATATTTACTAATGTATAAATAAGTAAGGTGAGAATTTAAGATCTGATTTATCTTTTAATTTAACAATACAATTATAATCGAAATTCTGATTTCAAATCCATCTATCCAAGTGCATCTTGAGGGTATTGTTACTCCAACTCACAAGACAGTTAATACCTTGTTTGGTCTGTGTTATGTGTTGTGGGCGCTTCAGGCACGTGACGTGCCAACATGGTAAAAACAAAAAGCTAACTTCTAATCAACCGATGGAGACCCCAATTCAACCGTCGTTTTTAACCTCCAATTTAACTTCAAAAACTGAGAAATTAATTGTAAAAGTGCTGAAAATTGAGCTGGAATATTTGATAATGGAAATTGAATTTAATCTGCCTATTAAGAAATGAATGAGAAACTCTCGGCTTCTATATATAGGCCACGATCGGACGGTTCGATCCCCACCTTTGGATCGTCCGATCTCCACCGATCGCCACGTGTAATGAAATTGTGACATCTGTCCGAACAGCACATCGGACGGTCTGATCTTGCTCTTTGGATTGTCCGATCTCTCCTTGACGTTATCTGGACACTTGGCTGGAATGAGCTCAGATCGTCCGAACTCCCTAATCGGATCATCCGAACACCCTGACCTTCTGAACCACTTCAGGGCTTCCGAACTCAAGCAAATCGGATCTCCCGATCCTAGTTCGGATCGTCAGAACTATCCCAATAACTCAAACTTAAGAATTATTATCTCAATCCCAATTAAGCTCTCAATTTGACTAATTAACATTTCTCGATCATCTTTAGCCACTTAATCACGTTAATTAGGATACATGTTACTACATTTTTCCCCATTTAATAAATTTCATCCTCAAAATTAAGCCTGAGAAATTAACAACAATACGACAACATAGTTCTTTTATACAGCTGAACAATACAAGGTACAATCACGGACTCAAACAAACCACGTACAACTCAAAACAACTCTGGATGCTCTGTACGCATCCGGATCTCTAGCTCCCAAGTTTCTTCTTCAGTACCTCTGCGCTGCCACTGAACCATAACTAACAGTATGTGCTTATTAAGAAGTACCTTCTCCTTTTTGTCAAGGATCCTGAGAGGTCATTCCCCGTACGACAGATCTTGCTCTAACTGGACCTCTGTTGGATGCAACACATGCAACTCATCCGCAATATACTGTCTCAGTAAAGATACATGGAATACATTATGGATGCCCAAATAAGATGGAAAGGCTAAACGATAGGCCACATCCCCAACTTTCTCAAGAATCTCGAATGGCCCAATGAATCTTGGTGACAACTTGCCCTTTATCCCAAACCTCATCACTCTCCGGAAAGGTGAAAACCTCAGAAAACATGCTCTCTCGACTGGAACTGCAAGGGTCTATGATGTGCATTAGCGTAATTATCCTATAGATCCTGAGCAACTTTAATCCTCCGTCGGATCAATTCTACCACATCGGTCATCTGCTGGACTAATTCCGGACCTTTGACCTGACGCTCGCCAACCTCGTCCCAAAACAAAGGAGTATGGCAACGACGTTCATACAAGGCTTCAAAAGGTGCCATGCCAATACTGCGATGGTATCTTTTGTTATATGAAAACTCAACCAACGCCAGATGGTCTTGCCAAGCTAGACCAAAATCCATCACAGTAGCCCGAAGCATATCCTCAAGAGTGCGAATCGTCCTCTCTGTATATCAATTGGGCTCCGGATGATATGCGGTACTCAAGCTCAAAGTAGTACCAAGAGCACGCTGGAAACTTCCCCAAAACCTAGAGGTAAATCTCGGGTCTCTTTCACTAACAATGCTTAGTGGAATTCCATGCAAGCGAACAATCTCCTGCACATACAGACGTGCCATCTGATCAAAAGCAAAGTCCCGGTTATACGGAAGAAAATGCACGGATTTCGACAATCCATCAACTACAACCCAGATCGTATCACAGTTCTTGGAAGACAATGGCAAGTGGGTGAAAAAATCCATAGTCACATGTTCCTACTTCCACTCAGGGATCTCTAAACTCTGGAGCAAACCTCTGGGTCGTTGGAATTCTGCCTTGACCTGCTGACACACAAGGCATCGAGACACGAACTGGTACACGCTGCTCTTCATCCCTTTCCACCAGAATCTCTTTCGTAGATCCTTATACATTTTCATTTTTCCTGGATGAACAAAGAATCTACTACGATGAGCATGCAACATGATCTCATCTCTCAGCGCGACATCATCAGGAACTTCCACACGGCCGAAAAAACACAATGAACCATTCGTCTGGAGATGAAAACCATAAGTATTCTCACCCTGAGCCAATCGGGCTAACTTCTGAGTCTTCGGATCGGCACTCTGCGCCTCTCTGATCCGAGTATACAAAACTGGATCGGAAAGCACCGATGAAACGCAAACTCCCTACTGCTTCTTCTCAAGACAAAAAGTGAAACCCAAGGAACAACACTCATGTACCACCCGCAAAACTGCACTGGTACGCAAGGAACTCAAATGCACTTTGCGATTAAGCGCATCAGCAATCAGATTCGAAGAGCCTGGATGTTACTTGATTTCACAATCATGGTCTTTCAACTGATCCATCAAGCAATGCTGTCTCATGTTCAACTCAGCCTGAGTGAACAGATTGTGATACCCGTGAAAATTTATAACATACTAGAATACTTATATATATGTATACATATGAAATCGATTTTAAAACATATATTTCCATAAATATATATATATATATTCATATATTCTTTCGTAGTTTTATTTTATGTTAATGGATTTTAATTTCATAATTAATTTGCAATTACTAGAATTTATAATCTTGTAACCCCATTTGACCATCATAATTAACCAATTTATGGGTGATTATTCAGCCATTATGAGGCTATTAAAAGACCATAAATCAAGGTTAATCACCCTTAATAAGGACCATAGAATGTGACCATCAAAGCCGATTAAGTGGGAACCTTCCATCTACCCTCTTTCCCCCTATAAATACCATACCAAGGTGAAGACATGAGCACACCAAACACAAGACTTACTCCTCTAGAAATTCGAGCAAATAAGGGTTGTGGTGATAGGAATTCCGTCTAGGCTAGAGCCAAGGTCTGCCCAAGAATTAAGTAAGGAATTGCTACCCGATTTCAAACAAGGTTTCGGCCAAAGAACAGTCAATTGAATCCCCTTATTTTCTTGTGAATCAAAGTAAGTGGGCTTATATACGTTTTTAAAACATTATGTATTGTGTTAAAATCTGGTCGTATACTATTTCGTTCATGTTTTCTATGAATAGCTTCGTTCTATTTGGATTATTCGTGCTTTGCACAATAGTTATTCAGTTTCGAAATCCATTGTCCATCATGTGTCGAGTCCTTTGTTTTGTATATGTCCAACAAGTCTTTCATTCGTTTATTATGATTTGAACCTTCGAAACGGCACGGTTATGAATTGACTTTGAAGCGGAGAAAATATGATATGCTATGGCCCTGTAGTATTGTAACACCCGAAAATTTTTAATACGTAAATTTGCATGCATAATTAGGAAACATAATTATTTAAAATTTATATTTGGGTTAAATGATATTTATGTGTTATTATGTGGATTATATGCATGATTTAAATTTATGAAATCATTTAACCCGCAGTTATTGTATTTTTAGATTTTTGAGAATATTTTTGAGTCGATCGCGTAGACGGGACCGTGGACGGACGAGATGCCAAAATATTTAGCCAAAAATATTTTATGAGTTTTATGAGCCTTAAAATAATATTTTAAGATATTTTGTCAAGAAAATTTTAGTATTTAGTTATATATTTATTTAATAATTGATTTTTGGCCAAAATAAGTCATTTTATGGACTTTTATTAATTTTTAAAAATCCTCTATATTATTATTTCGGGATTTTTGATTTGTTATCAGATTGTTAATATTTTAGGAGCTTAAAATTTTTATCTTTAAGGTATAATATCTATATATTGATTTAATGGAATTTTTAATATATTATCTACCCAAAAATGTAAACCTAAACCTACCCCAAACCCCACCACAATCTCCTTCAGCCGACACCACCTCTTCCCACCCCCATTCTCACGTTTCCAGCAGATTATAGCAGCCTCCATACCCGAAACCTTGAAGTTTTTGGCTTAGTTTAAAGATCCGTTCGTCCCGGACATCGTATACGCATCAAGCATCATATTTTCGATCGAAAACTCGGTGAAAGGCATGTGTAGTTCCTTCCTTTTAACACCATATAAGCTATTAAAAGTTTTTTCTACAGATTTCTTTATGTTTGAAATGGATTACTTGTGAGTTGTTACATGATGTTGATGATACACCGTGCGTATCTCTCTTTTCTATCCAAATTTGATGCACATCCACGGTTTTTGCCTCCATGGATTGGTCCAGTGCTGGTGGATGATGGTCAAGGGGTGTGTCAGGGTCATGAGGGTCGAGCCTTGGCCAGGGTGTAGGCTGGAAAGGGCTATGCCGTGCGTTGTGCGTGAGGTTGACAGTAGGGGAGCAGGTTTAGGGTTCACGGGAAGGGCTCGGTTTGGCTAGGGACTGGGCTGCATGGCTTGGGTTCAGGGACTAGGCTAGGACCGCCCAGACGTGGGCTACATCTGGGCGGCAGCGCTCCGGCCAGGGGCGGCCGGAGGTGGCCGGCAGCAGGCCAAGAAGGCCTGCTGCTCGCGGCCGAGGAAGGCTGGGAAATGGGGGATCGGGTTTTTGGGCTGGGCTGGGTTTGGGCCGGGTCTTGGGGTCAGGGTTGGGTCTGTAGTGTCTAGGGTCGGGTCAGGTGGTCCGAGTCCAGGTTAGGTGGGCCGGGCTCGGGTATTTTAATTGTTAAGTATTTAATAGTTTTAAGTGTATTTTGGGCTTTAAAAATTAGTTAGAAAATTATTTGGGCCTCCAAATAATTTTATTTGGGCCTTAAATAATTTATTTAAGTTAGCCCAATGATTTTATGGGCTTGGGAGCCCATGAGAATTTTTGGGCCAGTCAGTGGATTTTTGGGCCAGTCTAGAATTTTATTGGGTTTAATTAAATTAATGAGCTTAAATATTTTTATTTAGGCCCAGTTAAGTTAATCAAGTTATTTGGGCTAAGATATGATTATTGGGTTTTATTTAAGTTTAATGGGCCTAGATGAGTGACCAGCAGTCCGGACCAACTCATGAAAAATAAATAAGTCCGGAATATATATTTAATTATTCTTATGCATGAAGTCTATTTTAAGTATATTATGAAAAATTAATTAAATATATATTACGGACATATTTTCAGTGCATGCATTCATGAAATTTCTTACGTATATAATTATGTAAATGATGAGCAATAAAATATTTTGATGGAAATTGAAGTATGTGTGACATAGGGGTGGTTTTCCACCATATGATTCGGTAGTTTTACTATCATAGGGGTGGTTATCCACCATATGATTCGGTAGTTTACTACCATAGGAGGTGATTTATCACCGCCATCGTGCGTTGGTTCAGGAGACTGATCAGTCGACACATGAGCGTCACACTTATGGATAGGACCATCTTCAGGTTTCAAAAGCATTGCTCAATTATGTTATATATGATGAAGAAATAATATGTTTATGATTATGGTTATGATTCAGTTTATGATTCGGCAGTTTTATTATGTGATGAAAATATTTCCATGCATGCTCATGTACATGTATATGTATTAGTAATTATGTGATGCATTATTTTTAACCTTGTTATAAAGGATTAGACATGTTGAGCCCCTAGGCTCACTACGCTTATATGGTGCAGGTGAGCATGATGACGTTTATGTAGCTCCTACCGGTGGTGAGGACTTATGAGCTCACGGAGCAGTGGACCCCGTGACCGTCGCAGCTATTTAGTTTATTATGTTGAATTTTGAAACATGTTTTATTTTATTATTGTTTCCGCATATGAGATTTTTCAGCAGCATTGTTTATTATTTTAAATTGATGCATGAAACATTTTTAAGGATTTATTTAATTAATAATTTTCAGGTTATTTAAGAAAAAGTATGTTATTTTTATATACATATATGTATGGGCATGTATGTATAGTAGTATTATTTTTTTTTTAAAAAAAAATTCCGCTTTTATTAGTAGTAGGCGTTTCATTTGGTATTAGAGCGCGGTCCTTGGAGGGTGTCTACTGTCACGTGAAGCTCAGAAATCTCACTATCGGTCTGTAAGTTTTAAATGCTTTAATAAGATTTAGAAGGAGCTTATGTATTAAGTTTAAGTATTTCATGTTCAGTAAGACTTTTGAAACCCTTAGTTATGCATTGCGATTTACGTAAAGAAAATATGTGGTGGTGCAGAATTCCTCCGAGATAGATGAATAGGCGAGGGGGACCTCCACCTCAAGCTCTGCAGAACCCTCTCTCAGCATTGGAGCAGGCCAATGCTAACATGATGGCTGGGATTACTGCTCTGTTGGATCAGCAAGCGGCACATCCTAGGCTCACACATGATGAGGATGTTGCCGAGCGGTTTCAGAAGAAGGGACCTAAGGAGTTTGTCGGCACCACTGATCCACTCATTTCTGAGGGGTGGATTCGATCACTGGAGTCCATATTTGACTACATGGGGATCACTGATGCTGACAGGGTGAAGTGTGCAGTGTATATGATGAGAGGTGATCCAGACTCTTGGTGGGAAGGTGCGGTTCGAGGTGTGAATCTACCTACATTGACTTGGATAGAGTTCAGACGCATGTTCTATGCCAAGTATTTCACTGCAGTCGCATGATCCGGGAGTTTATGAGTCTCCGCCAGGGAGACAAGTCTGTGGTGGATTACATCACCCAATTCGAGAGAGGGTGTCGTTTCGTTCCTCTTATTGCTGACAGTGCGCCGGATAAGTTGAGGCAATTTGTGGATGGTTTGCGGGCTGACATCAAGCATGACGTTCGCATGTTGGATGTCACTACTTATGAGGCGGCAGCTAGCAGAGCATTACGTTCTGAGGAAGGGAGGCGAGAGATGCAGCGAGAGCAGCAGAGTAAGAGGCAGTTTCAGCCAGGGTATCAGAGGGCGACTTCGCAGCCTCCTGCGAAGAAGCCGTATACTGGGCCTTCTAAGGGCCCAAATCAGCAGGGACAGCAGCAGAGGCCTCAGGGGCGTCAGCCACAGCAGCAGCAGAGGGGTGGGGCCCCTAATACTGGAGGAGTTCCGATCTGCCCGCAGTGTCAGAAGCCGCACACCGGGAAGTGTCTAGTGGGGTCCAATGTATGCTATGTTTTCAAGGAGCCAGGGCATGTTTCATATAACTGCCCGAAGAGGAAGAACACCACTGGGCGGGTGTTCGTCATGCAGGCTGAGGAGGCAGACCCAGATACCTCCTTAATCACCGGTATTTCCTAAACTTCTTCTTTTAAGAAATTTTTGGGAATTTACTTCATGATTTTAAATTGCATGAATTATCTGTTTGTTTGGTTAGAGTAGGATGTTCATTTTATTCGTGTTTAATTAAGAGAAATATTTTGTAACTTGTATTGGGAGAAAAGTAAGTTTAGTATGCGATTGTTGGGATTTTCTGCGTGCAGGGAGAATTCTAGTGGGAGGAAATTCCATTTTTGCGTTGCTAGATTCAGGAGCCACGCATTCGTTCATCTCCCTAGAGTTTATCAGGCGGGTAGGCATCAATCCTGAGGTTGCTGTTACAGGTTACGATGTCACTATGCCGTCTGGTCAGATTCTTACTACCACTAGCGTCTGTAGAGATTTAGAGATGGAGTTACAGGGACAAACTATCAGAGCAGATTTTGTGGTTTTACCATTGACTGGATTCGATCTGATTTTGGGTATGGATTGGTTGTCAGTCAACGGAGCAGTGATTGATTTTCGACAGAGGACAGTGGCAGTGAAACCAGTGGTAGGCGACCAGTTTGTTTTCTATGCATATCCGAGCAGTGAGATCTCGCCTGTTATCTCTTATACACGTGCGAGGAAGTTATTGAGACGTGGTTGCCAGGGGTTTCTCGCCAGTGTAGTCACTTCATCAGAACCACCTAGCAGATCATTGTTAGATATAGAGGTGGTTTGTGACTTTTCAGATGTCTTTCTGGAGAACGTTTCGGGAGTCCCACCAGCTAGAGAGGTGGAGTTCAGTATTGATCTGATACCAGGTACTGTGCCTATCTCTAAGGCACCGTATCGACTTGCTCCTACTGAGAAGAAAGAGTTGAAGGAGCAGATTCAAGAGTTGTTGGAGAAGGGCTTTATTCGTCCTAGATTTTCTCCTTGGGGAGCTCCAGTGTTGTTTGTGAAGAAAAAGGATGGTAGCATGAGACTTTTTATCGATTACCGAGAGCTCAACAGGGTCACTGTGAAGAACAAGTATCCACTACCGAGGATTGAGGATTTGTTCGATCAGTTGCAGGGAGCTTCGGTTTTCTCTAAGATCGATCTGCGATCTGGCTATCATCAGTTGAGGATCAGAGATTCAGATGTGTCCAAGACTGCTTTCCGGACACGCTATGGGCATTACGAGTTCTTAGTAATGCCGTTTGGATTGACCAATGCTCCAGCGGTCTTCATGGATCTCATGAACCGCATATTTCAGCCGTACTTAGATTAGTTTATCATAGTCTTTATTGATGATATCTTGATCTACTCGAGGAGCATCAAGGAGCACAGACAGCATTGCAGACTTTGAGGGAGCATCGACTGTTTGCGAAATTCAGTAAGTGCGAGTTTTGGCTAGAGCAGGTGGCGTTTCTTGGCCATGTAGTTTCGAGAAATGGGATAGCCGTTGATCAGACGAAGGTGCAGGCAGTGCAGGATTGGGGAATTCCGAAGAATTCTTCAGAGATTCGTAGTTTCTTGGGTTTAGCAGGCTACTACCAGAAGTTCATCAAGGGTTTTTCTTCTATTGCAGTACCCTTGACTTCCTTGACCAAGAAAAATGCGAAGTTTATATGGAGTTCAGACTGTCAGAGGAGCTTTAATGGACTTAAAGAAGCACTCACATCTGCGCCAGTGTTGGCGATGCCTGTTCCACACGAGGAGTTAGTGGTTTACACGGACACGTCTAAGCTTGGATTGGGCGCCTTATTGATGCAGAGTGACCGAGTCATTGCCTATGCGTCGAGACAGTTGAAGATTCATGAGAAGAACTATCCGACGCATGACTTGGAGCTAGCAGCAGTGGTTTTTGCTTTGAAAATCTGGAGGCACTATCTGTATGGTGAGAAGTGCAAGATTTTCATAGACCACAAGAGTCTCAAGTACTTCTTCACACAGAAGGAGTTGAACATGAGACAGCGCCGATGGTTGGAATTAGTTAAGGATTATGACTGTGACATTAGCTACCATTCGGGTAAGGCTAATGTAGTGGCTGATGTGTTGAGTCGGAAGACTTCAGTGGTATCTTGTGTGACAGTTCAGTTGCCACTTCAGGAGGAGATTCAGAGATTCGAGCTGGAGTTGTACTCGAGCGGTCAAGAACCGAGTTTGGCAGTGTTAGTGAAAGAGTGGGTGCCCGGTGAGCCAACTTGTGGCTAAGGGCTTTGATGACTCTTTGTATAAACAATCTTTTGTTTAATATAATTTATACTTTTATTAATGGCAATGACTTTATCTTTCTTCATATTGTTATATTGTGATATACTATTGTTGTTTTGATAAAGACCTGGAATATACTATAGTGTATGTAAGATGTGGTAGAACATGGGGATGTCTATCATGAAACGCATCTTATAGTCACTGTATATTCTAAACTGTTCCTAGTCGATTGAGCCGTCCGATAATAAGGATAAGGATCGCTCGAGTTTGAGACTAGCATTTGCGATGCGGAGTACCACGTTTCATTGGTAAGGAACATAGAGATGTTCGAAGCATGCAAATGGATATTCATATGATGAATGATCGAACTACTCTATCCAGACTTTCCAAGTGGTTATCACTTATCGAGTGGATAAAGTCCGCGGTTTTGGTTGTACACCATTAGTCCTTATTACTTGAAACATCATTGAGACTCTATATGCTAGTACTGTGCTTTGACTCGTTTACCGACTCTATTGGGGTCATCAGGTGTCGGGATTGGGTACAGTTACAACACATATAGGAGTCGATGCTTTGTTGTCAAGGATTCACCACATACTTGCGAGTGTGGATATCCTATGCGATCTGAGGAGATATTAGTGTGACGAATCTCTGGCCAGAGTACATGATGTGGTTTAAGAAATGGTTTCTTAGTAGCACAAGCGATGTCACTATTTGATCTTCAAGATGTATTGCATAGTTATCGAATCTCGAACGACTCTCGATATACCAATGGTTGTTGATTCGATCGGGATATATGGATGAAGGGACCGTACTGTACGCTAACCAAAATCTATTGGTTCTTGTAGGCACTATCAGTGATACCTAGGGAATCATGGGACGATGTTGCTAGGCGCTCTTACCATGATTCGATGGGCAAGTCGGAAATTGTTGTTCCGAGTCACAAGGAGTTGTGAGCCCACGGCTAGCTGTATCCCTGAACTATTGAGGGTCACACAGAGTAATGAATTTTTAATCCCCGTTGAGATAGTTAAATTTAAAGAGTTAAATTTAATGAACAAAGAAGTTGGACTTCTTAATTAAGAGTAGAGGAGTAAGATTTCCTAAAATGACATAGGGATGGGCATTTTTAGAAACCACTGAATTCGGATTCAGAAAAATTTATCTTGACTTTAAAAGGTGCAGAAATGGTTTCTGTGCATATTGGTGAAATCGGTTTATCAATCGGAGTCACGATGAATTTTATATTAATTTCTGAACATGCGGGCTTTGCTTGTCGGGCTTGAACTTATGACTAATGGGCCCTAAGCTGTTAGTGGCCTACATTATAAATAAGTTATTGCAGTACAGAAATTACATAGAACACAACAAGGTCACAATTTTCGAAAAAACTAGTCTTTTTCTCTCTGAAGTGGCCGACCCCCTCTCCCCTCTGCTCGGTAAAATCCAGTCTGTGAATTTTGAATTACAGTCTGGTTTAACGGATCAAATTCGTTAATCTCTTCGTAGAAACTTCTGATAGATTTTCTAGTGCAATCTATCAGAGGGATTAAATATCCGTTCATGGACCTGATTGAAGAACGGTTCGTCCATCAGTTCCAGGGATATACAACAAGAGCAGAGAAATCTGTTGGTGTCCATAATCTCGTTTCGAGATTGGAGGTAAAAATTTTATAATCGTTATTTAATTTTTTCACACACAATTTAATCGTAAGGTTGATACATATTATGGAATCGTTCCATACAAAAATTTTTAAACTTCCGCTGCACCGGGTATCAATCCTAATTGATCTGATCGCCGCGTTCTCCAACAGTGGTATCAGAGACAGGTTGCTCAGATCAAGCGATTAAATTAATCGATTGTTCAAAAATTTTTGAGCCTCGGTTTTTGAAACAAAATAAATATTTAAAAATAATTTTTTTTTTTCGGGCAAAAACCCGGGCAGCGATGGTCGCTGCCCCGGGCAGCGCACGGCGCTGCACAGGGCGGCGCACGGCGCTGTGCAGGGCAGCGCTGATGGGCAACGATGTGATCGCTGCCCAGGGCAGCGCCGTGCGCTGCCCAGGATCGCTGCCCGACCCGACCCCATTAGGGCGCGGGCAGCCCGGAAATGTCCCGGGCGGCCCGCGGGAAAAATTATTTTTTAATTTTTAAATTAAATTTTAATATGTTAAAATTCTATTTTTGGTCCGATCGAAAATTGTTTTTGATTGGTCCACGAGGCGTCGGATCGAATTGTTCGAGTCCAAAAATTTTAAAATTGATTTTTGGATAAATTTGAATTTTTGGAAAATTTAAATATTTTATCCGTTAAATTGAATTTTGAAATTAATTTTTTTTGGTACAATTGATGATAAGATATGATCTTATGGATATATTGAGTAAAATATGATTTTATGTATAAAATTGGATTTTATAGATAAAATATGATTTTATTTGATAAAAAGATAAAATATGATTTTGTATGTAAAATAAGATTTTATGTATGAAATATGATTTTATCCTTTTAAATTTAAATTGCCATTGCATGTTATCCAATAAATTAATTTTGAATTAAATGTTATTGGATAAAGATGATCGATTGCCATGACCAATTTTGTAGGTGTATGTTAGGAATTTACATTTGTTTTTATTGTTGTTGGTTTTATTAATGGGCCTGGTTTATGGCCCAATATGAATTGTCATATGTAATAAAAGTGGGCTTGGTTTATAGCCCGTTCCCACCCCTTAAAAATGTATCCCCTACTTGTCATTGTTATTTATTGTAAATACATTAGATTTAGTGGGAGATCAAGATTTGAAGATGGAGGTGGGCCCAGCAGACAATAAAGACAGAAGAAATGTAAATTGGAAGCAAATGTAATAGGATTGCATTGCATACTGCATATTACCTAGGATTGGACTAAGACTCGTGATTGGCAACCACGGGTCGATTAGAAATGGAATCGATCATCCTATATAATATGTGATATTATTGTTGTATGCATGTTTTAGACATAATTGTGTGAATCCGGCAAGCATACAAAATTTTAAAAAATGATGAGACAAATTTTTATAATTAAAATCCCTCATTTTAAATATGATTTAAAATTGATATCAAGATAAATAAAGGAAATTTAAATTTGTTTAAATGTTCCTACCTTCCATCAACGATCAATGTATGAGATGCTACCCGCGGATATGGTCTGGCTCATATTATTGGGGGGGCCCGTTCGTCGGAAAGCTGTACATTGGATCGACACATATTGTAAGTTGGGTGGAACTCCCATGGGATCGGCTCATATTATTGGGGGATCTACATGGCGACCGTCCATCACAACTTAATATTGATGGGTCATCTTGACATGTCACAATAAACGGCGTCATATTATTGGGCCCTTATTGGACATGAGGTAAAAACGTGGAGGTTGCTTTGGAAGCAATTGGGCTCTACCTTTTGAAAATTATGGTTGGCTGATATTATTCGGGACCATAGTTTGTCAATTGGACTCCATGTTCTCACTAAGGAAAACAGTTTCCCGTTTTCACTAGAGGGTAGTGAAATCGTTAAAATAGTGGGAGTGAGATTCATAAAATAAATTTCGCCTATTTTATGTCTTAGTAAATTGCTTAAACAATCACTGATATTTGTCTGTTTCTTTTCAGTATTTCATAAGATGAATTCGCGTAATCCACTTTTCTCGATCCTCGAACAAAATAAGTTGACTGGCGCAAACTATACGGAACGGTTCTGTAAGTTGAAGATTGGCTTGACTTCGGAGAAGATGCTCTACGTGTTAGAAAAATCTCCTCCGAAGGAAGCACCAGCTGACGTAAGTCCGGAAGAGTTAGCCAAACTTGATACATGGTGGGACCATGATATCAAGACCAAATGCTATATGCAAGCCTCGATGTCTGATGAACTCCAGAGGAGATTTGAGGACACCGTGAATGCTGCTGACATTCACGTTCAACTCAAGGAACTTTTTGGGGCTCAATCGAGGGCTGAAAGGTTCGCTACTGTAAAGGAGCTAATGACGTGTCGCATGCGTGAAGGGACTTCGGTCCGTGATCATGGGGTACGAGTGATTTGGCTCATACAGAAGTTGGTAACCCTTGATTTGGTGTTGGAGCATGAACTCAACGTGAACTTACTACTTCTGTCTCTTCCTTCTTCGTTTGACGGATTTGTGGTGAATTTCAATATGAACAAGATAGAGGTCTCCCTTGAAGAGATGGTCAATATGCTTGTGACATATGAATCCACATTAAAGAAGGATAAACCGGCTTTCTTGGTGGGCTCCTCTTCTTCTGCTAAGAAGGGGCCAAGTACAAAGGGTAAGAAACGTTCTGCCCCACCCAAGAAAATCGAACCCGAGAAGAAGTACAAGACAAAGGCTTCAAACATGGAAAAATCCAAGGATGTTTGCCATTACTGCAAGAAGCCCGGTCATTGGAAGCGTAACTGCAAGGAATATCTAGAGCAGTTGCGAACTGCGAAGGGTATGTTCTATATTGAAATAAATGTTTCACTTAATACTACTTCTTGGGTATTAGATACCGGATGTGGATCTCACATTTGCAATGATTTGCAGGTGATGACAAGAAGTCGCAGGCTTAGAATGGGTGAGACCCAGCTGAGGCTCGGAAATGGTTCCATAGTTGAAGCAAAAGCCGTGGGAGATGTTTATTTAATTTTGCATAACGGTTTTAAGTTACTTTTAAGAGATGTTTTATTTGTTTCGGATTTGATTAAAAACATTATTTCTGTTTCTATGCTTGATAGAGATGGTTATTCTTGCAATTTTGTGAATGGGATTTGCAATATTTACAAGAATGAATGTTTAATTGGAAATGGACAACTTGAAAACGATCTATACAACTTAAAGCTAAAAGACGTTCCAATAAATTATGTTGATAAACCGGCAACAACAAACAAAAGGAAAATCGATAGCCAAAACCCGGCAAACCTTTGGCACGCTAGGCTAGGTCATATTTCCTCAAGGAGGATGAACAAGCTAGTGGGAGAGGACATGTTTGATATGTCTGATATTAACTCTCTACCTACTTGTGAATCCTGCCTAAAAGGAAAAATGACTAAATCTCCTTTTAAGGGGAAACCTGAGCGTAGTCAAAATCTATTGGATTTGATCCATACAGATGTTTGTGGTCCATTTAGAGTTGGTACTCAATATGGCCACACCTACTTCATTACCTTTACTGATGATTATTCTAGGTATGGGTATTTATATTTAATGAAATATAAGTCTGAAGCATTTGAAAAGTTCAAAGAATTCAAGGCTGAAGTAGAAAACAAGCTACGTAAAAGTATTAAAGCACTTCGATCGGATCGAGGTGGAGAATACTTAAGTACCGAGTTTTTGGACTATCTAAAAGAGAATGGGATTCTCTCTCAGTGGACTCCTCCTATGACACCACAGCTGAATGGTGTATCGGAGCGTCGTAATCGAACTTTGTTGGGCATGGTTCGATCCATGATGAGCTTCACTGAGCTTCCACCTTCTTTTTGGGGCTATGCACTTGAAACGGCGGTATTGTTGTTGAACAACGTCCACACTAAAGCAGTGGACAAAACACCATACGAGTTATGGAATGGCAAAGCTCCTAAGTATTCGTACTTGAGGATTTGGGGATGTCCTGCTTACGTGAAGCGGACAGTGGGAGATAAGTTGGATAGTCGATCCAGCTTATGTTATTTTGTAGGATATCCGAAGAATTCAATCGGATATTATTTCTATTATCCTGCTGAAACAAAGGTGTTTGTTTCAAGGAATGCCACCTTCTTGGAGAAGGAGTTCTTATTGGATAAGAAAGGCGAGATGATGGAACTCGAAGAAATTCGAGAAGAATCCGAAATACAAAATAACAATCCTACACCTCAGGAACCATTGCTGGACACGCCTGTACCTAGAAGATCCGAGAGGACTTCTAGACCTCCTATTCGATATGGTCTTCTTCTTGAAGGGGATCAAGATGAACCCGATGTTGGATGTGATCCAATAAACTTCAAGGAAGCAATTTCTGATGCGGATTTAAATTTATGGCTTGAAGCTATGCAGTGGGAAATAGATTCGATGCATACAAACCAAGTTTGGTCTTTAGTAGATCCTCCCGATGGAATTGTTCCAATAGGGTGTAAATGGATCTATAAGAGAAAGCTTGGGCCTGATGGTAAGGTATTGACCTACAAGGCGCGATTGGTGGCGAAAGGTTATACTCAAAGACAAGGAGTTGACTATGATGAAACCTTTTCACCAGTTGCAATGTTCAAGTCCATAAGAATCCTTATTGCCATAGCTGCTTGGTATGACTATGAGATATGGCAAATGGATGTGAAGACTGCTTTTCTTAATGGAGACATAAAGGAAGAAATCTATATGAAGCAGCCTGAGGGGTACACATCCATGGGAAGCGAGCATAAGGTATGCAAGCTTCAGAGATCAATTTATGGTCTAAAACAAGCATCAAGAAGTTGGAACCAGAAATTTGATGAAACAATAAAGGATTTTGGTTTCATTAAGAACCCGGAGGAACCATGCGTGTACAAGAAAGTAGTTAAGGATGCAGTGACATTCTTAGTACTTTATGTTGATGACATCCTACTCATTGGGAATGACATAGGGATGTTGCAGTCAACGAAGATATGGTTATCAGGTAGATTCTCGATGAAGGATTTGGGTGAGGCATCCTATATTCTTGGGATACAGATCTATAGAGATAGATCTAAGAGAATGATAGGACTCACTCAATCAACCTACATCGACACCATATTAAAACGGTTTTCAATGGATGGGTCCAAGAGAGGACATCTACCCATGTGTCATGGAGTTTCTCTATCCAAGTCTATGTGTCCCAAGACTGATGAAGAGATAGAGAAAATGACACATGTACCATATGCGTCAGCCATAGGTAGTATCATGTATGGGATGATATCTACCAGGCCGGATGTAGCATTTGCTCTGAGTGTCACGAGCAGATATCAAGCTAATCCCGGTCAAATGCATTGGAAAGCCGTGAAGGACATTCTTAAGTACTTACGAAGGACTAAGAATATGTTCATGGTATATGGAGGAAGAGAACTAAAATTGGAAGGCTATACCGACTCTAGCTTCCAAAGTGACGTGGATGACTCGAAGTCAACCTCTGGATTTGTGTTCATGCTCAATGGCGGTGCTGTCTCTTGGAAGAGTTCCAAGCAGGACACCACAGCGGATTCCACCACTGAGGCAGAATACATTGCAGCATCAGCTGCTACTAAAGAGGCCGTTTGGATGAGAAATTTTGTCCAAGAGTTGGGCGTCATTCCTGAAGTTGTTGGTCCAGTCCCGGTGTACTGTGACAACACGGGTGCCGTTGCTCAGGCAAAGGAACCAAGGTCTCATCAAAGATCCAAACACGTACTGAGGAAATACCACATCATCCGGGAGATTGTGGAAAGAGGAGACATCACTGTCGAAAGAGTGGCCTCTGCAGACAATATCGCTGATCCACTTACTAAGCCCTTGCCAGGACCATTATTTGACAAACATCGCGAAGCAATGGGTCTACGTAGTATGACTAGTTGGCTTTAGGGCAAGTGGGAGATTGAAAGAGTGGGTGCCCGGTGAGCCAACTTGTGGCTAAGGGCTTTGATGACTCTTTGTATAAACAATCTTTTGTTTAATATAATTTATACTTTTATTAATGGCAATGACTTTATCTTTCTTCATATTGTTATATTGTGATATACTATTGTTGTTTTGATAAAGACCTTGAATATACTATAGTGTATGTAAGATGTGGTAGAACATGGGGATGTCTATCATGAAACGCATCTTATAGTTACTGTATATTCTAAACTGTTCCTAGTCGATTGAGCCGTCCGATAATAAGGATAAGGATCGCTCGAGTTTGAGACTAGCATTTGCGATGCGGAGTACCACGTTTCATTGGTAAGGAACATAGAGATGTTCGAAGCATGCAAATGGATATTCATATGATGAATGATCGAACTACCCTATCCGGACTTTCCAAGTGGTTATCACTTATCGAGTGGATAAAGTCCGCGGTTTTGGTTGTACACCATTAGTCCTTATTACTTGAAACATCATTGAGACTCTATATGCTAGTACTGTGCTTTGACTCGTTTACCGACTCTATTGGGGTCATCAGGTGTCGGGATTGGGTACAGTTACAACACATATAGGAGTCGATGCTTTGTTGTCAAGGATTCACCACATACTTGCGAGTGTGGATATCCTATGCGATCTGAGGAGATATTAGTGTGACGAATCTCTGGCCAGAGTACATGATGTGGTTTAAGAAATGGTTTCTTAGTAGCACAAGCAATGTCACTATTTGATCTTCAAGATGTATTGCATAGTTATCGAATCTCGAACGACTCTCGATATACCAATGGTTGTTGATTCGATCGGGATATATGGATGAAGGGACCGTACTGTACGCTAACCAAAATCTATTGGTTCTTGTAGGCACTATCAGTGATACCTAGGGAATCATGGGGCGATGTTGCTAGGTGCTCTTACCATGATTCGATGGGCAAGTCGGAAATTGTTGTTCCGAGTCACAAGGAGTTGTGAGCCCACGGCTAGCTGTATCCCTGAACCATTGAGGGTCACACAGAGTAATGGATTTTTAATCCCCGTTGAGATAGTTAAATTTAAAGAGTTAAATTTAATGAACAAAGAAGTTGGACTTCTTAATTAAGAGTAGAGGAGTAAGATTTCCTAAAATGACATAGGGATGGGCATTTTTGGAAACCACTGAATTCGGATTCAGAAAAATTTATCTTGACTTTAAAAGGTGCAGAAATGGTTTCTGTGCATATTGGTGAAATCGGTTTATCAATCGGAGTCACAATGAATTTTATATTAATTTCTGAACATGCGGGCTTTGCTTGTCGGGCTTGAACTTATGACTAATGGGCCCTAAGCTGTTAGTGGCCTACATTATAAATAAGTTATTACAGTACATAAATTACATAGAACACAACAAGGTCACAATTTTCGAAAAAACTAGTCTTTTTCTCTCTGAAGTGGCCGACCCCCTCTCCCCTCTGCTCGGTAAAATCCAGTCTGTGAATTTTGAATTACAGTCTGGTTTAACGGTTCAAATTCGTTAATCTCTTCGTAGAAACTTCTGATAGATTTTCTAGTGCAATCTATCAGAGGGATTAAATATCCGTTCGTGGACCTTATTGAAGAACGGTTCGTCCATCAGTTCCAGGGATATACAACAAGAGCAGAGAAATCTGTTGGTGTCCATAATCTCGTTTCGAGATTGGAGGTAAAAATTTTATAATCGTTATTTAATTTTTTCACACACAATTTAATCGTAAGGTTGATACCTATTATGGAATCGTTCCATACAAAATTTTTTAAACTTCCGCTACACCGGGTATCAATCCTAATTGATCTGATCGCCGCGTTCTCCAACAGTTAGTGGTACAGCCGAATCTTCGGAATAGTATCAGAGTTGGACAACCTGCAGATGAGGAGTTGCAGCGATTGAGGCAGAGAGATGAAGCCAAGGGCGGGCTTCTCTATACAGTTTTTGATGGTATCGTTCAGTACCGTGGTCGTATGTGGGTACCGAACGTTGATCAGTTGAGGATTGAGATCTTGACAGAGGCTCATACATCTCCGTATTCCATTCACCCCAAAATTACGAAGATGTATAGAGATTTGCAGTCATTGTATTGGTGGCCCGACATGAAGAGAGATATTGGCCGATTTGTATCAGAGTGCTTGACTTGTCAACAGGTCAAGGCAGAGCATCAGCATCCTGCAGGGTTACTTAAGCCTCTACCCATTCCGGAGTGGAAGTGGGAGAACATCACGATGGACTTTGTAGTTGGCCTTCCGAGGAGTACTAGAGGATGTACAGCTATTTGGGTGATCGTGGATAGACTCACCAAGTCAGCTCATTTCTTGCCGATGAGGACTACTTACTCATTGACGCAATATGCAGACCTTTACATCAAGGAGATTGTTAGACTGCATGGCATACCAGTGTCGATAGTATCGAACAGAGATCCGAGATTTACGTCTGCATTCTGGAAGAGTTTGCGCACAGCTTTGGGGACTCGGCTATTATTCAGTACAACATTCCATCCCCAGACAGATGGTCAGTCGGAGAGGGTGATCCAGATTCTTGAGGATCTACTGAGAGCTTGTGTCATTGATTTTCAGGGCTCTTGGGAGACTAGACTTCCATTAGTGGAGTTTACCTATAACAACAGTTTTCAGTCGTCTATAGGTATGGCTCCTTATGCAGCTCTCTACGGGAGGAGATGTAGATCGCCAGTGCATTGGGATGAGGTTGGCGAGAGGATTTTACTTGGTCCCGAGATTGTACAGCAGACTGCCGATATTGTGACACAGATACGGGATCGTATGAGGACAGCTCAGAGTCGTCAGAAGAGTTATGCTGATACTCGACGAAGAGATCTTGGGTTTGTAGTAGGTGATCATGTGTTTTTGAAAGTATTATCTATGAAAGGGGTGATGAGATTTGGTCGCAGAGGCAAGTTGAATCCGAGATATATTGGGCCATTTGAGATCTTGGAGAGATTTGGCACTTTGGCATACCGTTTAGCACTACCGCCAGGGCTTGCAGCAGTGCACGACGTCTTCCATGTATCCATATACGTCTCGAATCCGGTGCATGTACTGGATTACGAGCCTTTGCGGTTAGCACCGGATCTAGTATTTGAGAAGAGGCACTAGCCAGAGAGGAGCGGAGATTGAAGACGCGGGTCATACCGATGGTCAAAGTCCAGTGGTTGAATCACTCCGAGGAGGAAGCCACTTGGGAGACCGAGGCCGACATGAGAACTCGCTACCCAGAGCTATTCGGGTAAGTACTTTAATTTCGAGGACGAAATTCAATTTAAGGGGGGGAGAATTGTAACACCCGAAAATTTTTTAATACGTAAATTTGCATGCATAATTTGGAAAAATAATTATTTAAAATTTATATTTGGGTTAAATGATATTTATGTGTTATTATGTGGATTATATGCATGATTTAAATTTATGAAATCATTTAACCCGCAGTTATTGTATTTTTAGATTTTTGAGAATATTTTTGAGTCGATCGCGTAGACGGGACCGTGGACGGACGAGATGCCAAAATATTTAGCCAAAAATATTTTATGAGTTTTATGAGCCTTAAAATAATATTTTAAGATATTTTGTCAAGAAAATTTTAGTATTTAGTTATATATTTATTTAATAATTGATTTTTGGTCAAAATAAGTCATTTTATGGACTTTTATTAATTTTTAAAAATCCTCTATATTATTATTTCGGGATTTTTGATTTGTTATCAGATTGTTAATATTTTAGGAGCTTAAAATTTTTATCTTTAAGGTATAATATCTATATATTGATTTAATGGGATTTATAATATATTATCTACCCAAAAATTTAAACCTAAACCTACCCCAAACCCCACCACAATCTCCTTCAGCCGACACCACCTCTTCCCACCCCCATTCTCACGTTTCCAGCAGATTATAGCAGCCTCCATACCCGAAACCTTGAAGTTTTTGGCTTAGTTTAAAGATCCGTTCGTCCCGGACATCGTATACGCATCAAGCATCATATTTTCGATCGAAAACTCGGTGAAAGGCATGTATAGTTCCTTCCTTTTGACACCATATAAGCTATTACAAGTTTTTTCCACAGATTTCTTTATGTTTGACATGGATTACTTGTGAGTTGTTACATGATGTTGATGATACACCGTGCGTATCTCTCTTTTCTATCCGAATTTGATGCACATCCACGGTTTTTGCCTCCATGGATTGGTCCAGTGCTGGTGGATGATGTTCAAGGGGTGTGTCAGGGTCATGAGGGTCGAGCCTTGGCCACGGTGTAGGCTGGAAAGGGCTAGGCCGTGCGTTGTGCGTGAGGTTGACAGTAGGGGCGCAGGTTTAGGGTTCACGGGAAGGGCTCGGTTTGGCTAGGGACTGGGCTGCATGGCTTGGATTCAGGGACTAGGCTAGGACCGCCAAGACGTGGGCTACGTCTGGGCGGCAGCGCTCCGGCCAGGGGCGGCCGAAGCTGTCCGGCAGCAGACCAAGAAGGCCTGCTGCTCGCGGCCGAGGAAGGCTGGGAAAGGGGGGATCGGGTTTTTGGGCTGGGCTGGGTTTGGGCCGGGTCTTGGGGTTCGGGTTGGGTCCGTAGTGTCTAGGGTCGGGTCAGGTGGTCCGGGTCCGGGTTAGGTGGGCCGGTCTCGGGTATTTTAATTGTTAAGTATTTAATAGTTTTAAGTGTATTTTGGGCTTTAAAAATTAGTTTAAAAATTATTTGGGCCTCCAAATAATTTTATTTGGGCCTTAAATAATTTATTTAAGTTCGCCCAATGATTTTATGGGCTTGGGAGCCCATGAGAATTTTTGAGCCAGTCAGTGGATTTTTGGGCTAGTCTAGAATTTTATTGGGTTTAATTAAATTAATGGGCTTAAATATTTTTATTTAGGCACAGTTAAGTTAATCAAGTTATTTGGGCTAAGATATGATTATTGGGTTTTATTTAAGTTTAATGGGCCTAGATGAGTGACCAGCAGTCTGGACCAACTCATGAAAAATAAATAAGTCCGGAATATATATTTAATTATTCTTATGCATGAAGTCTATTTTAAGTATATTATGAAAAATTAATTAAATATATATTACGGACATATTTTCAGTGCATGCATTCATGAAATTTCTTACGTATATAATTATGTAAATGATGAGCAATAAAATATTTTGGTGGAAATTGAAGTATGTGTGACATAGGGGTGGTTTTCCACCATATGATTCGATAGTTTTACTACCATAGGGGTGGTTATCCACCATATGATTCGGTAGTTTACTACCATAGGAGGTGATTTATCACCGCCATCGTACGTTGGTTCAGGAGACTGATCAGTCGACACATGAGCGTCACACTTATGGATAGGACCATCTTCAGGTTTCAAAAGCATTGCTCAATTATGTTATATATGATGAAGAAATAATATGTTTATGATTATGGTTATGATTCAGTTTATGATTCGGCAGTTTTATTATGTGATGAAAATATTTCCATGCATGCTCATGTACATGTATATGTATTAGTAATTATGTGATGCATTATTTTTAACCTTGTTATAAAGGATTAGACATGTTGAGCCCCTAGGCTCACTACACTTATATGGTGCAGGTGAGCATGATGACGTTTATGTAGCTCCTACCGGCGGTGAGGACTTATGAGCTCACGGAGCAGTGGATCCCATGACCGTCGCAGCTATTTAGTTTATTATGTTGAATTTTGAAACATGTTTTATTTTATTATTATTTTCGCATATGAGATTTTTCAGCAGCATTGTTTATTATTTTAAATTGATTCATGAAACATTTTTAAGGATTTATTTATTTAATATTTTTCAGTATATTTAAGAAAAAGTATGTTATTTTTATATACATATATGTATAGGCATGTATGTATAGTAGTATTATTTTTAAAAAAAAAAATTCCGCATTTATTAGTAGTAGGCGTTTCAAGTATGGTGGGTATAAAACCATACATATGGCCCTGTAGTACGGTGGGTATAAAATCGTACCTATGGCCCTGTAGTACGGTGGGTATAAAATCGTACCTATGGCCCTGTACGATGGGTATAAAATCGTTCCTATGGCCCCCTTCGGTGGGTATAAAACCGAAACCTTGCCCCTTAGAGGAGTAACATATAGGAGACAGAAAACGGACCATGAATAATGAAATGAAGTTTCAGTGCCATCTATATGTTTTTGTTCTGTTTCTGATTCGATCTTATTCCCTGCTTTGAATTCTGTTGCTATCGTGTTTTGACCCATGTCGTGACCCGTCTTGTGACATGTCCTGAGACATGTTAGATCCAGAACCATTTTTGTGTATATATGTATTCTATATTTTGGTGTACGAATATCCCCCATTTGCTGAGTGTTTCCCAAAACACTCACCCCTTACTTTTCTTCCCAGATAAGAATGAAGATCAAGTCGAAGAAATCGAGAACAATTCATGTATTGGAGATGGTGATGAAGAGACTTTATTTTGAGATTTTATAGTTATTATACTGATTTTTAAGTAGTAAGACGTTTTCGCATAATTTTATTCCTTATTTGGGAATTTTGAGTTGTACAGAATATTTATTTTGGATTTTATTCATGAAATAGACTGGTTTTAGTTAAATTCTGTACTAAGAGCCTAGTTGTTTTCGAATTTTATTTGAAAGCAACGACGATGTCACCCGACCCCGGGATCGGGGCGTGACACAGATACTTCAAGCTCTTATGATCCGTAAATATTTCAAATATCTCACCGTATAGATAATGACGCCAAATCTTAAGAGCATAAACAATGGCTGCAAGCTCCAAATCATGTAGGAGATAATTCTCTTCATGAGTATTCAACTGTATGGAGGCATAGGCAATCACATGCCCTTTCTGAGTCAACACACATCCTAAACCCTGAAGAGAAGCGTAAGTGCAGACTATGAAACCACCAGATCCATATGGAAATGCTAGCACTGGAGCTGTCGTCAGATGAAGACTCGCGGAAACTTTCTTCACATTCTGAAAACCATACGAAAGGAAAACCCTTCATCATCAAATGTGTCAATGGCCTGGCTATCTGAGAGAAATTATCCACAAATCGACGATAGTATCCTGCCAAACCCAGGAAACTACGGATCTCAGAAGCTGTCGTCGGAGCGACCAATTAAGAATAGCTTCTGTCTTTCCAGGATCAACTGCCACACCATCTCTAGAAATCACATGAACAAGGAAAATGACTCGGTCAATCCAGAAATTACAATAACTGAGCTTAGCGTACAACTGTCGCTCTCTCAATATCTGCAAAATAGTATGGAGATGATACGCATGCTCGTCCACACAATAAACCAATATGTCGTCGATGAACACTACCACGAATTTATCCAAGAAGTCATGGAAAACCTTGTTCATCAAGTCCATGAAGACAGCAGGAGCATTCATCAATCCGAACGGCATCACTAAGAACTCATCGTGACCATACCTTGTGAGAAATGCTGTCTAAGGAATATCCTTCTCTCTAACTCACAACTGATGATACCCTGACCGTAGATCAATCTTAGAATAGACAGAAATCCCTTGAAGCTGATCAAACAGATCATCTATCCACGGAAGAGGATACTTGTTCTTAACAGTCACCTGGTTCATTTGCCTATAGTCTATACAAAGACGCATCGAACCATCCTTCTTTTTCACAAACAACACTGGGGCTCCTCAAGGTGAAACAATGGGTCGAATGTAGCCCTTATCAAGAGGATCCTGCAATTGCCTCTGCAACTCTCTCATCTCTAACGGAGCCATACGATAAGGTGTTCTAGAAATCGGAGTTGTTCCTGACACCAACTCTATGCCAAAATCTACCTCTCGAACAGGAGGCAATCCTGAAATCTCGTCAGGAAACACATTCGAAAAATCTCGGACCACTGGTATCTCCTGAATATCCAAACTCTCTAAGGATGCATCAATCGCGTAGATAAGGCAGCCTTCCCCGCCAAACTGTGAAGCACGACAAAATTTTAGAGCAGAGACCACTGGAATTGGGGGTCGCGCTCCCTCACCATATAAATACCACACATCCCCATCCTCAGGGAGAAACTGGACAAGCTGCTGGTAGCAATCCACTACAGCTCTATATGTAGTCAAAAGGTTGATCCCGATGATGCAGTCAAAATCATCCATCGCTAAAATCATCAGGTTAGCACTTAACTGATGACCCTCAAAACCCAAACACAATCTACCACTATACGCTTAGCCAGAACCTCCTGACATATCGGAGTTGAAACAACTAACAACACATCTAGAGGAACATACATTATTCTAAATTTCTTAACAAATTGAGCTGATATGAAAGAATGGGATGCACCAGTATCGATCAAAATGCATGCAGGAAAACCGCACATACTAAATGTACCTACGATCATGCGCTCGCTATAAGCCTGAGCCTGCTCCTGGTTGAGCGCAAAAACTTGTCCTTGGACATAAGGGCACAATGAATAATGACCAGGAGAAGAAGTCTGAGGATGCTGCTGCTGAACGGTAGCCTGAGAACCTCCACCACTCCCCGCCCAAACACGGTTAGGACAGTCTCTCTCCAAATGTCCCATCTCACCACAGAGAAAACAAGCGCCAGAAGAATGACGACACTGGCCTGGAGGGTGTCTCCTCATACACTGCTCACAACGAACCTCGCTCCTCTGATGGCCAAAACGGAATACACCTCCAAATACAGAAGAAGAAGAAGTAGCACCCTGCTTCTTAAAATACTGAGCACGCGGACCCAAGGAACTTGAAGGTCGAGAAGACTGCAACTCCCTTGCTTGTCTCAAACTGATCTCGGCCTAGAGACAACGGTTCATCAAGCCCTCATAAGACATAGGATTGTCGCAAACAGTGACTATGTCAAAGATCTCCTGGTTCAGAGCTTGGAGAGAGTTGTCGTATTTTGACTTGGAACTGGAACCAATATGTGGACAATAGGGAAGCAGATCAATAAACTTATATTGATACTCATCGATGGTCATCGCTCCCTGATTCAGATTAAGCGTCTCAATTGCCTTCCCTTGACGAAGTGCTGGAGGAAAATACAATTGACGGAACAACTTGCAGAAATCGGCCCACGAAACATGACCTTGCTCCTGAAGAGTCTGAGCAGACGCAGATCTCCACCATTTACGAGCTCGGCCCTCCAACAGGAATGTAGCGGCCTCCATCTTCTACTCCTTCGAACAGTCAGAATCATGGAAACCGTTCTCCATCCGCTCGAGCCAATCCTCTGCTGCCTCAGGAATCTCTTCTCCCACCAAAGGCTTAGGCCCGATCTGAACAAACTTATGCAATTTGAGCCGAAGTCTACCCTCTTTATGATGGTGATGCGCTCGCTAACGTCTCAGAGGCTTCTCGTCACCCCAACTTCCAATGCTACCCTGGCTCTCGAAGTTTCTATCATCCATCTGAAAGTATTAAGACACACTAAAACCCAAAGAGCCAAACCTAAATCCCAAGAATATCCTATGCAGGTTGAATTTGGTATTGATCTAGTACCAGGAACTACGCCTATATCTCGAGCACCTTATCGTCTGGCACCGTCAGAGATGAGGGAATTGAAACAGAAGTTGCAGGATCTGCTTGATAAGGGATATATTCGCCCGAGTGTTTCTCCGTGGGGAGCACCTATTTTGTTCGTCAAGAAGAAGGATGGATCGATGCGATTATGTATTGACTACAGGCAGTTGAATCGTGTCACCATCAAGAATAAGTATCCTTTGCCGCGGATTGATAATCTGTTCGATCAATTACAGGGTACTTCTGTTTACTCGAAGATAGATCTGAGATCTGGATACCACCAGATGAGGGTACGAGACTCAGATATTTCTACGACTACTTTCAGGACCAGATACGGGCATTATGAATTTCTGGTGATGCCATTCGGTTTGACGAATGCACCGGCAGTCTTCATGAATCTGATGAATCAGGTATTTTGAGAATATCTGGATAGATTTGTCATCGTCTTCATTGATGATATTCTTTTCTATTCTCATGACAAGGATGAGCATGCACAGCATCTGAGGATTGTTTTACAAACGTTACGAGATAAGAAGCTGTATGCGAAATTAAGCAAGTGCGAATTCTGGCTTGATCGGGTAGTGTTTCTCGGTCATGTAATTTCTAGTGAAGGGATATCTGTTGATCCAAGTAAGATAGAGGCAGTGCTGAACTGGTCTCGTCCAATGACGGTTGCTGAGATTCGAAGTTTCTTGGGTCTAGCATTATTACCGTCGATTCATCGAGAATTTTGCACAGTTGGCCAGGCCTTTGACACAGCTTACACGGAAAGATGTTGCCTTCATATGGTCCTCGGATTGTGAGGAGTCATTTCACGAGCTGCATAGACGTCTTACTACTGCACCTGTGTTAGCTCTACCTTCTAGATCAGGAGGTTATGTTGTCTATTCTGATGCCTCTGGTCAGGGGTTAGGATGTGTTCTTACATAGCATGGACATGTTATTGCCTATGCTTCTAGACAGTTGAAGACGCATGAGAATAATTATCCAGTACATGATCTCGAGTTAGCCGCCATTGTATTCACTCAAGATTTGGAGGCATTATCTTTATGGCGAGAAATTTGAGATATTTACGGATCACAAGAGTTTGAAGTATTTATTCACTCAGGTGGAGTTGAATATGCGACAGAGACGCTGGATGGATCTTCTGAAGGATTATGATTGTGAAATCAAAAATCATCCAGGTTCTGCTAATCTTACTGCTGATGCCTTGAGTCGGCAGGTGAGATTGTCTGCACTTCAGACTAATGAAATATCTCATATGATACAAGAGTGCTGTTCATTGAGTTTTACGCTCAAGCACAGGAAAGGGAGAAATGGGATTCGATTGTATACTATTCTATCTGAGCCAACATTGTATTCTCGGATCAGAGATGCTCAGATATCTGATGTTAAGACTCAGCGTTTGGCACATCTAGCCAATGGGGTTAATACATCTGGATTCCATTTTCAGGCAGATGGATTATTGTGCTTATCTAATCGAGTGGTTGTACCTGATGTTGCGGAACTCAGGAACGATATTCTTTCTCAAGCTCACAGGAGTCGATTATCATTTCATCCTGGAAGCATGAAAATGTATAAGGACTTGCGAACTAGATTCTGGTGGAAAGGGATGAAGAGGAGTGTGTATCAATTTGTTTCAAGATGTTTGGTTTTTCAACAGGTCAAGGCTGAACACCGATGAGCAGGTGGATTACTGCAAAATCTTGAGATTCCCGAATGGAAGTGGGAGCACGTGACTATGGATTTTGTCACTCACTTGCCTATGACTTCACGTCAGTGTGATGCTACCTGGGTCGTTGTTGACCGTTTGACGAAATCAGCACACTTTATTCCTTAAGTATTCTTCTGATCGCATGAAACGCTTATATGTCCAGGAGATAGTGCGATTACATTGGATTCCAGTGAGTATAGTTAGTGATAGAGACCCACGATTTACCTCACGTTTTTGGGGTAGTTTTCAGCAGGCTTTGGGTACCACTCTGAGTTTGAGCACTGCATATCATCCGGAGACTGATGGGCAGTCAGAGCAGACAATTTGTACGCTGGAGGATATGCTACGTTCTTCTGTCATGGATTTTGGTTTGTCTTGGCAGGATCAGTTACCTTTGATCGAATTTGCCTACAATAACAGTTATCATCGTAGTATTGATATGGCACCTTTCGAGGCATTGTATGGTCGATGGTGTCGTACTCCGTTATTCTGGGATGAAGTTGGAGAATGAAAAGTCGAGGGTCCTGAGATGGTGCAGCAGATTGTAGATAAGGTAGATTTGATCAAGCGGAGGATCAAAGCTGCTCAAGATAGACAAGCCAGTTATGATAATATTCATCGCAGGCCATTGCAGTTTGAGCCTGGTGAATATGTGTTCCTACGAGTATCACCTTTCAGGAAGGTGATGAGATTCGGTGTGAAAGGCAAGTTGTCACCTCGTTTCATTGGGCCTTTCCAGATACTGAAGAAGATTGGAGATGTTGCTTATCGTTTGGCGTTACCGCCATCTCTTTCCAGTATACATAATGTTTTTCATGTGTCGTTACTTCGACAGAACATAGCTGATAAATCACATGTAATTCAATCTACTGATGTTCAGCTAAATCCAGATATGTCGTATGTTGAACGACCACTCCGTATCCTAGACAGGAAGAAGAAAGTTCTTTGGAACAAGACTATACCACTTGTGATGGTACAGTGGCAGCGCCGAGGCGTTGAAGAAGCAACTTGGGAAATCGAGAGCCATATGCGAGCAGAATATCCTGAGTTGTTTGCTGTGTTTTTTTTATTACCATGTAAAGATATAATTACAGTTGTTGTAATAAAACATGGTTTGATGTTTCATATTATTATCTTGATTTGTCTTTAGATTTTATTTCGCGGACAAAATATCTAAAGGTGGGGAGAATGTAGTAACCCAGATTCCATTTTAAGATAATGATATATTAAACATGATTAAGGGTTAGTAATTAACCAATTCCAGGGCATAATTGGACTTCAGAATTACCAGAGGGATCGCTGCATATAAGGGTGATAGCCAAGTTCCACTTTCCATGCTATGATATGACATATAATTTTAAATGTGGCAAAACATGATTAAGGAGTCCTTATTTGGTAAAAATAAGTGGAAAATCAGTTCCGGAACGTCCGAAAATGGTTGGAAGGGTCCTGGGGGTCTCGGACAGTTCGGAGGCACCGAAATGAGTTCGGACCATCCGAACTCAAATACAAAGTTCGGACCATCCGAACCTGGGTTCGGAGGATCCGAACCCAGCACTTAGGAGGCTCCAAACTCAGCCAGTTCGGAGGCTCCGAACTCCCCCACACAGCAATGCTAGATGACTAATCCGCGATTTTTGACAAGTGTCGTACATGCAGGTTCGGAGGGTCCGAACCCAGTTCGGAGGCTCCGAACTCCGATGGATTTTTGGCTATAAATAGGGCTCTTCGGAGTCATAATTGAATACGAATTCCCGAGTTTTCTTCTTCAGTTATATAGTGTGAGTTATACACTTGAGGGCCTTATCGGTTATAATAGAGGTTCTGGAATAACCAAGGAGTGGTTATAGTCATCCGGGACTAGCGACTTCAAAGGGCTATCTACGGACGAAGGTATGGTTCGTGAATCTATTTAAGTTTTGGGAGTACTTATTAGCTTAGTTAAGGCTTATAGAACTTGTGTAGTGATACGATGAACTTCTGAATATAGGCTTGGAACCTAGGATCCTACTATACTTGAACTAGCTTAGAGGTACGTACACATTGACTGAGATTGCCAACGAGTATACATGTTTATATGTTGCATTTATTTGGCATTATTATATGGCATGATATATGATTTACCGCTTTCTATATTCATATGTCATGTGCATATACACGTTGCGCCTATACCTTGATATACCTGATTATAGAGCCGCTCAGCTCTATACTCGATAGTCCTTCACTGAGAGTACCGCGACGGCGGGGACATTTATGTCTGACTACTCTGGTATACTTGACGAGTGTGGTTGCACCCAGAGGTTAATCCATGCGGTGGCAACACTCATGTGGCGCCGGTACTGAGCATGACTTTTCAGATGACCCTTTACCAGTCATCATGTTGCATGCACTATATACATATGTTTACTCATGTTTATGTACTGGGCGTTAGCGCTCACGTTCTAGTTATTATCTTGGACACCCTATTCCATGGGGCAGGTCGCAGGATGGACGGAGGTGGTAGTTCAAGGCAGGACTAGGGAGCAGGATCCTTGAGGAGTTTATTATACAGCAGGATTCGATATAGCTGTATAATGTTTACTTTTAAGTTTTTCGATATGGTTGTATCACTACAGTATTAAGCCTGGATATATTTTACTAAGATGATATGTAATTTATGGATTATGTTTCCGCACGTTTTACTCTGTTAAGTATTTTGCTGTATTAAGTTTAATGCATGCTATTAGTTGCCAGTTAGTAGGTGATTCCATGCAGGATCACTACAGAATCTGATATGAAACAGCGTTTTCCAGAGCTATTCTGATTATGTGAGTTCTTATCTCAGTTTTTGGTTCCTTATTCTATCTTATGTGATTGATTCTGTTTCATTTCGGGGATGAAATCTCTTCTTAGAGGGGAAGAATTGTAACGCCCCGATTTTATCTTAATTGAGCTTATTTGAGATAATCAGAGTTTTAATAGGTCGAGGGCCGTTTTGATATTTATTAGGGTCTATTTTGCAAATTTTGGAAATTTGAGGGACTAAAACGCAAATATTGGATTTTATATATTATCTACACATGGAAATGATTGACTTAGTCATTTTCTTAACCCTCTTCATCCCTTCCAACCGTGTTCCACCATTAGAGGTGCCCCAAAGCCTTTTTCAAGCTTTCAAATTCAGTCCGAGCTCGATCCGTCCGTTGGAATTTATTTCTGAAGGCAGATTAGCGATCACTGCAGCGAGAGCTTCGTTCTATCATAAGTTTTTCTCCGATCAGATACATTCTATTTTTCGAATGTTGTTAGATTCTATTGAGTTTCGAGTATGTTGTTCTTGGCAGAGTTCTGATCGTTTATTATCTGTTGGTTTTGAAATAGAGTGTTGATCGGATTTGTTATGATTTTTGGAAGTTTATTCGAAAATTTGGAGTTTGAGATTTGATGGGTTTGCATTGTTTTTGTAGTCTTGGTGTTGAATTGAGTTGATATCGGTATTGTACTGCTGTCTGCGTTTCCGATTTGTTCAGTTTATAGCCGTTATGCCGCCGGTTTGAATTTTTTAGGTTTTGAACCGTGTGAATCATAGAACTTTGGCTTGTGAGTTTGATCGTTGTTGTTGATCATCTATTGTCTTCGTACAGATTGTTTGGAGTTTGTCAAGCTTGGTGTTAGCATCATTCGTTCGTAGAATATTTGGATGAAGACCGGTAAAGAGATTACCTTGAGCCGTTGTTGTCGTTAGGTTGTATAGTTTCTGATATAACCTTTTTATTGTAGCGTATCCAGAGTTGGAGTTATTTCATTGAAAGGTAAAAGAAGTCATCGTTAGCGGGATAGCATACTCGGGACAGTTGGTTCACGAGTTTCCCTTCAAATCACATACTTGCATCAATACTTGTTCTAGCATGTGAAACTTGTATTTTATTGTTGATTGAGACTTGTTATATGGCTTAATGCTTTATGTTTTCTTATGCATTCATATTGAGCCAAACCTTGTTTCAGCGGGCAGAACGACCCTTTTTAATTAGATGTTTTGGGGGCTATGTTGTCAGTGGCCTGGGTTGTAGAAGTTCACCTAGTGTCAGCATACTCCTCATAGTCGCACCAAAGTATAGAGGAATGAGATACGTGGCACCACCTCGATCGGAAGAGTCGATGAGTTGTTACGTGATCTCATCCTCGGGATCCCAAAAGCAGCGCAGCAACCCCTTGTTTATTAGAATTGATATCCCGATTTTAAAGACATGCATATCATTCGTTTTGTTTTGATTATGTTGTCTTGAAAGCATGTTGTTGATATATTACATGTATTACTTGTTATGTTGTTTTTACTGGGAATATCTTTCTCACCGGAGTTATCCGGCTGTTGCTTTGTTTTGTATGTGTACTTGTCAACAGGAGGGGCAATAACAAGTCAGCGAAGACCTGGTTAGCATCAAGAGGGAGTGTTAGTCGTGGGACTCGGTTTAGAAACCGAATCAGCAAGTTTATCTAGTTTAAGATCGAAGCATGTTGGGAATTTTATCGATCTAGACTTCTTGTTAATCTTAGGCTTTATGAAAGCATGTTTTGATTATGTGTGTATTCTCTACACTCCGTTTAGTGTATGTATTTGAATGCATGTCGAAAGAGAGCGCGGCGATGATTTTGTTAGGCTGAGCATTTATGCCCAGGCCTTCCGCACGCGAGTGAGGTAGTACTTCGCGCGCGCGCGAGGTAATTCCAGGGGCTCGGGTTTGTTAGCCCGCGCATGTGTGAGAGATGCATCTCGCGTGGGCGCGAGCCTTAAGCCGGGGCTCTGGAGGTGTATCTGGCGCACGCGCGAGATGTTGTCTCGCACGAGCGCGAGGCGTTCTCTCAAAAAAAAAAATTTGAATCGCTTTTCTTGGTTGGATCTTGTATGTTTAATTATTGTTTAGAACCGAGGTCTCACATTAGCAGTGATTAAAATCACGAAAATATTGAAATCAATTATGGCAAGTTATACTCAGATTCATCCTAAGTCATCAAATTTCCAAATTCATTATTACACATGCTAACACAATCAATCTTCACTAAGCATGCAACATAATACAAGTTCTCAAGCCAACTCAAGTTTTAGGAATTTCTCAAATATTAGCATACTACACATTCCCCACAAGAAAACTCATAATCAAAGTTGTATCAATAAATCGGATAAATCGCTCTTAACTAAATACTCTAAGTAATACCTGCTATGAGTGTGGTATCAGGATCAGCCTCCTCGGCCTGCATCATGTAAACTCTCCCCTGAGCCGGCATCTTGTGCAGTGGACAATCTAAAACCATGTGCCCCGGCCTCATGAACCAATAACAGACTCCGGCACATGCCAGACACTTCCCATAATGGGCACGCTTGCAATCCAGGAATATGGGATTTCCCCAGTCTTGGGAGGAGCGGGTCTCTGGGCCTGATGCCCCTGAGGTATCAGAGCATGATGCCCCTAGGGACTATGGGCCAGATGCCCCTGAGGTCTGAAGGGTCCCTGCTGTTGCTGCAGCTCAGTGAAAGGCCTCTTATCGTGCTGCTGCTGGCCATGAGATGGAAACGGCCTCTTACCCTGCGCCTCGGCGCTGATGTCCCTCAAATTCTGCTCAGACCTCAAATCTCGTCTGAGCGCAGAAGCATAGTCAATTGGCTCCGCCATGAGTACATCCCGGCAGATAACGGGTCGTAATCCAACCATAAAGTGTTGGAGCTTCTCCGCCTCGTCGTCTCCAATCAAAGGCACAAAGTGGAAACCCCACTCAAACTTTACCACAAACTCAGCCACTGATAAATCCCTTGTCTCATGCTCAAAAACTCCGTCTTCAAACGGGCTCTCACATCCGCGGTAAAATATTTTTCAAAGAAAAGCCTCCTAAACTCAGTCGAGGGCAAGGTAGTCGTATCCACTATCTTCTTAACTACCTTCCACCAAAGGGCAGTATCATCCTAGAGGTGAAAAACAGCACAAAGAACTCGATCCGGATCCCCCAACTACATATATCAAAAGATCACCTCAAGCGAACGGATCCATCCTTCCGCTACCAACGGATCAGTGGTGCCAGCAAAGTCTTTTGGATTCATCTTCCTAAACTGCTCATAGACAGTCCAAAGTCCAGCCCTCGGAGCATCCACATGTCGCTCTAGGATACGGGCCAAACCAGCTAGCACCTGAGTCCCAACATCCGCAGCTGGTGGGGGTGGCGGAGGAGGAGGTGGGGATGCTAAGGTGGTGGCTCCGAAGCACGATCGCGATGAGGGGCCATCTGTACGCAAGTTCAAATTCCAATATTCAAATTTCATGCCCTAAGAAAAAGGTTTTCTTTAAACTTTTACATGCTCAAAAATTTTAAGAATTAGCGCAAATGAACTTAAACAGATGACAATAAATGGAATTTAAATCTTACAGACTTTGAAGCGAGATCCCTTCGAGTTTCGGCAACCGGTAGTAAGCATAGCCCAAACCAAGACCTCGTTCTGATACCAACTATATCGACTTGATACCTTTAATATAATTATATAAAAAAAAAATGCGGATTTTTCAAAAATTTTTGTCATGACTCGTTTAAAAATATTTAAAGCCAACCTGTCACATTCAGCATTTGAAAATAATTAAAATAAACACCTTATGAAATTTCAAGGTTGATAACATAGAATGTGAAAAGGAAGTTAATCCCAAACAGTTGCGGAAAATCAAGTTAATAGGTTTACATGCCAAATATTCAAGCAGGGAAGACACATCCTGCAAATTACTAAAAATGTTTGAAATACTTCAGTTCATTATTACAGTCAACAGAGTTTGGGGAAACTAGAAGCAATGACGGTCAAGGGTCTGCACCACCGATGTCCTCACTCTGGAGATCCTGCCCCTCAGTCCCTAAAAACTCATCCTCACCTGCACCAAGTAGATGTAGTGAGCCTAAAGACTCCACAAGAATATGAGGTGAATAACGAGTACTACATAAATACAAGCGCACACAGATTTAAAATAACTTGTACTAAAATACTTTTTTTTGTGCCCAACACCTTAAACAAAGGACTTCTAAAAAGAATAAGAACAAGAATATAACATATGCATGGCTAAATCTAACAGAATCAATGTAACTGCATAAACTATACTGAAACATAGTCATATAATTTATTGAACTTAGATCCTTGGATTGTGACTCAATACTTTCGATCTCTAGATCATGGCTGCAGTATACTATGCCGCAAGGAAGTCAGGATATCTCCCAACCCGTCTTGCCCTGTAGGTGGTAAGGGAAGCCAGGATATCTCCCAGCCCGTCCAAACCCATAAATTTGGTAAGGGAAGCCAGAACGTCTCCCAGCCCGTCAAAACCCATACTTTACTATAGTCACAATCATCTCACTTCGTTCATAAAAATATTTTCTTTCATTCTTAATATAGGGACTTATCATGCATATGCAAATATAATGTGCTCATAGATATTTACTCAATAATCATGCAAGAGACTCAAACATAAATGACCGGGATGGTGATTTAGGAAACGCACCAAGGGTAGGAATCTAAACCATAAATTTGAGCTTAGGACAATCCGAGCGGTTTGCCCGTAAAACTTATAACTCACTCAATTCTTATTCAAAAAGGATTTATCTTGAAACCACTACTCCCTCACACTTAGAACTAAATATAGGAGTCGTTCTCAATGCACCCATTATGGCTAGACCAAGCTTATGAGCCTAGAATTTTGCACCCATTCCTTAAAATGCTTATAACCCGACCAAAACTTAACCGAATTAATTTCCTCTTTCACCAACATATTCCTAACATCTTGGCCTAATTCCCGACCCGAGTCCTTATCCAAATTCCGATTCTAACCCTGTTTTGAATACTCGTTTCCGGGCATCCCCAACACAGCCAACAAATCTTCTCATGCCTATCTCCCACGCTCAATCAAAACTTATTTATTTGTCTCCCGAGTTCCAAGCTACTATCCTAGGATCAAGACCAACACGTAGGCTAATCCAAAACTCCTTAAGACTTACCCCAAACCAGCTCAACCTTATTCATAAATGGCAGCCCCTTCAACACTCCAAAATCGATCCCAAGCCTCCTCAAATTCGAATGACTCTTACCCCCATCTAACAAACTAACCTAAAGCCATTCAAAACACTACCATGTGAGCTACATTTTCACACATGGTAGCCCCTATTCACCATCCAAGAATCCCACACAACAACATGAAATTTTGACTTCAACATGATAAGCAAAAAGCTGGGATTTTTGAAAACTCAAGGCATCATTACAATCACCATTTCAAATTCATACTCATTTCTATACTCAATAATAAGAATAATCGGATAATTTCTTTAACACAAACAAAGAAATTATCTTCATGGCCGAAATCTGGCAGAAACATGGCACGATTTTTATTTTCTTCGAAAACATGTAATGCATAGATACCAATCAATCACACGACATATATAATCTACAAGGTGAGAAAATGAATCCATATTCTTTCCTAAATAAGAAAATAAAACAACGAAAGAAGTGGGAGTTACTGCAGCCGATCGAAGGGAAGAAACTGGAGCTGCTCGAGCTGGGAACCGAGCTCAAGGAAGGAGCTGCAGCAGCAAACAACTCACCTAGGCGATGCCTCGCCGGAGAAAAGAAGAAAAAGAAAAGAGTAGGCGGCGAGCTATGGAGGAGAATGTGAGGTCGGCGGCTACAATAGCGTGAGAGAAAAAGGGGGGGGGGAGAAATGTCGTGAATGTGAGTGTGTGTTAGGCATGAGTGTGTGTGTTATTTTAGGGGTTAGGGTTATATATTAAAATTGAGTGTGTAGGTGATAGGGAAAAGTGGTACTCCAACTTAGAAACTTAGGACTATGAATTATATTGCACTAAATAAAGCACAAACTGGAAAATTCAAATTTTTAAAATTTTAAATTGCGTTTTACTAGTCCGAAAATTAAAAATTTCAAATCTTCGCAAGAATTTAGAAATAAGCTTTAGTGCACGGGAAAAGTTGATTTTTAGGCGATTAATTACCAAAAATTAAAATTATATATATTTAAAATAGATTTAGGCATGAAACTCAAAATTAGGAAATTCTAGGCATCACATTTGCTGATTTCAGAGGATAGTCCGTTGAGGCGAGACATAATAGCAGATCGAGAGCTTGCAATGCTAGCATCTTTGCCTTGAATGCGATGGATGAGACTCTGCATAGTATTGCGAAGATTTTCAATGATAATTTCCAAATCATATTTAGGCGACACCATGGCAACTAGAGAAGTTGAGGCAGGCTTGGCTGCTATACTGATATCGTCAATGCCTGAGGCAGGATTGATAATTTCTTGAGTATAAATTGTGGGTTTGACAGGAGATAATCTGGTGTCATTAGCAACGGTTTATGTCAAGATGACCTTGTATGTAGATGGAGGTTCAACTTGTTTGGTAATCTGGTTAGAGGGAATGGTGTGATCAGCAGGATGATTTTCTTCAAAATTTGTTTCCCAAGACGATTCAGCGGACTGAGTCTCATGAAGAGAGGGTATGTGCTGAGCTACTTCAAAATCAGACAAAGACTAAAGAACTTCTGAAATACAGGTGAGTGGAATTTCAGGTAATGGATCATTAGTAGCGCCTGTGTTCATAACTGTCGGTCTAGATTTGAAAGTTGCAAGATGGGATGTTGTCGTTGGTTCCTCGGATGTAGAGGCAAATGTAGAGTAGGACAATGGAGATCTTCTTGTGCTAAAATAAAATCTTGTTCGTTGGCTGTGAAGATGAGGTCATGTTGATCAGATTCATCGTGAGATTCCATGATGGGTAGCATTGCCTTAGTTTCTTGAAGATACATTTGAATGTATTCGTTGGACGGTTGAGGTATGTGATGTTTCAACTGATATTTACTCTTAAATGTACCAGTGACATCGAATGATTGCTTGAGACGTAATATTACTTCGCAATCATCATTGGCGGTCTTGCTCATTGGTTTGAAATTATGTTCTCTTTATGAAAGAATATATCGGGCAAGACTATCACGAATTTGAACATCAAAAAGTTTGAATATGCTGAGAGCTGTTTCAAGATGAGAAGTAGCCGTAAAAACAAAAATCTTGTCCTCAAATCTGGCTAAGTATTCCAACTTTTTGTCATGAAGAATTTGAGAATATGAGATTTTAGTTCGGTAGGTGAACCACTCATCAAATTCTCTGAGTCGAAATCGGACTGCTTTGAGAATGCCAAAGATAATCAGCAATACTTCCATTTTAGCAACGGATGGCGCCTTAGATGGAGGTATACAAATGCCATTGCCTTTTTCTAGAGGATCGGTTATGGTTTTGCTACCAGTATTTTGAGTACATGGCTCAGTAATGGTAATGCCTTTGGACGAATTAACAGATGAACTGACTTGTGGAGCAGTACAAGTGGTCACTTCGTCAGTCAATGGAGTAGAGTCTGTAATCATCTAAGATGAAATTGGTGCAATTGTAACTATAGTACTATCAGTCGGTGCAGGTATCAACTTTAAAGATGATAGTACTTGAGCGATGATGATGTTGGAAATTCACTGAATGAAGTAGGTACATCATCTGATGAATAGATGACCAGTGCTGATGATGCTAAAACCTCTATGGATGAAGCTTTGATTTGAGAAGTTGGAGTTTTGACGGTTGACAAAAGCTTTAATTTCTTGGGCTTCGGTTGAGGTAGCTTAGGAGCCTTTTTCTTCTTTGGAGAAGGGGAACGGCTGCCAAAAACTTGAACCAATAGAGCATTATCAATATCATCCTTGGCTTCATCGGAATCAATATGCACAATGCGTCTACTAGTTCTAGAACGCTTCCTTTGAAGGATTAGTGTACCAGCAGTAGCCATTTGGTGTTCAGCTTCGATTTCCTGCTTAATGACTCGCAATTGATCTGCTGTAACTTTGTTATTTTGTAAGAACACAGGAATAGTAACTGCATTGAGCCATTTTGAAACGTGCATTGGCTCAAATGCAGACGAGTCAACACCAAGTATTTCAAGTATGTGACATATTTTTAGTGCGAATCCTTCGGATTGGCCTTTGCATCTAGTCATCTCACAATGTGTGGAGTATAAAATGGATGACTAGTTAAAGTTCAACTGAGAGGCAATAGAGGCCATATACTGAAATTTTTCAAGAGTAATATTTTCATAAGAACCTGCCTTGACGAGAAGCGATTTGGCCACTATGTTGTCTTGAAGGAGAAATGCTGGTTTTAAGCTTTGCTTGAGTCCATTGAATTTGATGGGTGCACCATCCAAAGTGAACTGGGCTGCCCAATGAGTAGCATTTCCATCAGGTAGATCGGCGCATTTTGTCAAACCTATGATGGGAAGCTTGAATGTTTCCCCAAAGAACGGTTGATTGAACTCAATGCATCGATCCTGGATGATGCAGGTGATGCTTCCATGATTGAGTTGTGCTGAGTAAAAGGATTCCTTGACCAAAGTGTAGTTGACGGTAGAACAAGAGCCAAGAAATTTGCGAAGTCCTAAAGCTTCAAGAATGTGGAAAAGCTCTGAGATTTTGGGATTAGTGACGGAGTAGATCTCGTCAAAGTTAATACCTAAACACGTCTTTTGGATCGACATCTTTGAGTTTTGCTGAAATGAAAAAACACTTGAGATAGCACCATTAGGGTTCGTAAGTGAAAATAAAAACACAAGACAGTAATTATAACAACGCTTGGAGTTCTCAAGAATATATATGTTTGTGTTAGGTACAAAGAATCTCTTGATTTGTATTTAATAGATTTGAATTTTGAAATTTGAATTTGAATTAGAAACTGAATTTGAATCTGCGCGCTTAAAGAAAATAGAATTTGAGCGGTCAATGTATGTAGAATAAGTCATAAATGTAAGGAATGACGGTTAACAAAAGTCCCAATGTCTGTTTTTGATTGATGTTAGAAAGGTAGGGCGACGTTGTGAGGACCTCGGTTCTAATCATCTAATGTAAAACAAATCATTCAATAAGCAAATAATAAGCCAAGAAAATAATCTTTTTTTTAAAAATATGCACGGGCCTCGTGCATACAAATATGCTCAAACCCAAGAGCACATGGACCCAAGCACGGAGGTATGCACGGGGTCCGTGCACTACTATTTTTTCCCCAAAAATCGGCTCCAAAACAGAGGGCACACGGACCCAGGCACGGAGGTATGCACACGGTCCGTGCTCTACTACAAAAATTCTTCTAACAAGGCTCAAAATCTGGAAAAAGCCCTCTCGAAACAACAATCAAATCCTAAAATCACACGAAGTCCAAATAACATTCAAAAGAGTCGAAATACAACAATTTCGCTAATTATCAAAGTTCAACACGGTTCAAAGCAAGAACAATTTCTATACATGCTTCAAAATATAAACGAGTTCAACATGTCATTCAACTTCTAAACCGACGCCTCACATCTATCATTCATTACAGAGCTAATCAAGATGCCTCTGACCAGCTCCTGCCCCCCCTATTACAAATACACATACAAAAATAATACAACAGCCGGATAAATCCGGTGAGAATAATATTCCCAATAAAAGCAACATAACATGCAATATCAAGTAATATATCAACAACATGATATAACCTCAACATAGTTCAAATATAAATAGAATGAAATGCATGTCTTTAAAATTCAGGATTATCTAATCGGATAATCGTAGGAGAATTCGGTTCTTCGGTTAGGATCCCAAGGATAAGATATAACAACAACTCACCGACTCACCCGATCGATGTGGATGAGGTATATCTTAATCCTCTAGACTTTGGAGCAACTATAAGGAGTATTCAGACTCTGGGAGACATCAACAACCCATGCACTCAATTATAGTCCCCAAATCGTCTAATTCGAAAAGAAATCAAATGATTTGGCTCAAGATGAATGCATATCAAAATTTTAATACATTTAAGGATAATTCAAGTAATTCAAATAAAAATATGTAATCAATCAACATGTTCAATTTTTCAATCAAAACAAGTAATCATGCAAGTATGTGATTTAGGGAACTCGAGTATCGTATCTAACTCAAGTATTATATCCCTTTTCGATCGATGTTAGCTTATACCTTTTATTTGATCAAAGAATCCCAATCCAGACAAGCTACAATAACAAGAAATTTAATCAAAAACCATTCAATATCAATTCAACGAATAAGATAAACTCTCGTTACCAATCTCGATCAATTCTTCGACGATTCAAATTGTACGAACATTGAACTCCACTCGTCTTCAAACAAATCTGCACGGAGATGTAAAAGGACTCAAGATCAATTAATCAACTCCAATCAATAACAACTCAAACCATTGACCCCAAAAATTCCCTAATTCTCAAACCGGCGGCATAACGGCTAATAAACGACCAACCGAAAATCAACAAACTCAGCATATCAATCAAATATACCTCATATCTTCATCAAATCATCAAAACAACCCAAATACCAACAATAATCAAAAGCCCCATTTTTGAAAATCCCTAAAAATTTCATAACAAATCCGAACGTCGTTCTTTTCTCGATCCGTCTTCGAATATAAAAACTATGCTAGCTCAAGAACAACATATCCAATTGAAATCAATTCTATCGACATCCAAAAATTGAATTACAATGGATCAAATAAAAACTTATGGTAGAACGAAGGACTCGCAAATGTGACTGCAAATATACCTTCATATTGAATTTCTATCGGACGAATCGTGCAAAATCGGAAATCCAAAAGCTCAAAATCACGTTTGGGAGCAAAAATGGAGGATGAGACATGGAGGAGAAGGTGAGGAGAAGAAGACACGCCTACTCATCTATGTATATATATATATATATATATATATAAATACCAAGTCAAAATGAAGAAATTGCACTTTAGTCCCTGGATTCTTCAAAATTTTCAAATCAATCCCTAATCAAATATCAATTCAACCATCAAATTCCATAATCTTAGAATATCAATAATAATATTGATAAGATAATTTTGGGGCTTTACAATTCTTCCCCTCTAAGAACTGATTTCGTCCTCGAAATCGCACACGAATCGATCACATAAGATAAGAGATAGAACAAAGACCGCAATAAGAATTCACCTCACAGAATAAATCTGGAAATCGCTGTCTCAAAACGTGCTCTGACTCCCAAGTCGCTTCCTCAAATCCGTATCGGCTCTATTGCATTTTCACTAACTGGATTGACTTGCTTCTAAGTTGTTTCTCTTTTGGTCAAGAATCTAAATCAGTCGTTCGAAGTAGCTCAACATCTCGTCAAACTCGGCTTCGCCAAGCTGAAGAACATGAGAAGGATCTGGGTGGTATTTCCACAACATAGAGACATGAAAGACATCTTGAATACCAGCAAGAGATGGAGGAAGTGCAAGTCTGTAGGCAAGATCGCCTAACTTCCCAAGAATCTCATACGGTCCGATGAATCTCGAAGACAAATTCCCTATCTTCCCAAATCTGACGGTGCCTCTAAAAGGAGAAATCTTCAGAAATACTCGGTCTCCCTGATCAAAGAACAGAGGCCTACTTCTAATAGTTTTTGTTGTATGAAAACTCAACAAGAGGTAAATAATGTTGCCAACTAATGCCAAAGTCTAGCACTACGGCTCGCAACATATCCTCTAAAGTCTGAATCGTCCATTCTGACTGCCCGTCGGTCTGAGGATGATATACTGTACTCAGATGCAATCAAGTACCAAGTGCCTCTTGAAGACTGTGCCAAAAGTGAGAAGTAAACCAAGGATCTCGGTCTGAAATGATAGACTTCGGCACACCATTCAATCTCACAGCATCTCTGACATAGATATCGGCCATTCGATCATGTCAATACGTCATCCTGTACGGGATAAAGCAGGTAGATTTCATCAATCGGTCAATCGGACTGATTGTGTTAGTTTCGTGACGAAATCTATCGAAATATGATCCCAATTCCATTCAGGAACATATAAACTATGCAGCAGACCACTGGGTCATTTTCTCTCTGCTTTCACCTGTTGATAGTTCAAACATCGGGATACATACCTCGTAACATCGCTCTTCATCTTCTTCAACCAGAACTTATTTCTCAAATCGTTGTACATCTTTCGACCACCTTGATGAATTCTGAATCAACTGCAATGTGCCTCTTGCAAGATTCGCCGTCTCAACTCACAAACATCGAGCACAAAAATACTATTATTCACAAATAAAGCATCATCACTGACCTGAAATTCAGACTGATGTCTAGATCTTACTTTCTCTATCGAACTATGAATACTCGGATCAGATTTCTGTGCCTCTTTGATCTTCACAAACAACTTTGGTTTGGCTTGAATAGAAAAAACACTGATAGATATCCTATCTATTTCAAACTCTAAAACAGAAGTATAGCAATCATCGAACAAATGAAAGACACCAACAGTAGATAAAGATAGAGAACAAATCTTTCGGCTCAAGGCATCCGCGGCTGCATTCGATTTCCCCGGGTAATACTTGATTTCACAGTCAAAGTCCTTCAGCAGATCTAACCATCTTCTCCAACTCATATTCAATTCAGACTGCAAAAACAAATACTTCAAGATTTTATGATCTGAGAAGATTTCAAAAGTCTCACCATAAAGATAGTGAAACCAGATCTTCAAAGCAAAAATGATAGCTGCAAGTTCAAGATCGTGAACATGATATCGATTCTCATGCGAATTCAGCTGCCTCGATTCATAAGCTATCATGTGCTTTCTCTGCATAAGAACACATCCCAATCCTCTATGAGAAGCATCACAATAAACTGTAAAATCACCAATACATGAAAGAATAGATAGAATTGGTGAAGGGGATCGGTTAACTCGTGCCCGGAAACGCAGCGGAAATATAAAATTTTTTAATAAAAGAAATCCGAGCACTTGTGTAGTATTCAAAAATTCAAACAACCATAGGGTGTTTAGAATTTTACCTATCAATCTCAAAGATTGATTTATGGCTCCAACCAAGTTGATAAAAAACTAGGCTCTTGAAAAGGGTAGACTCAATTTACAAGCTTCCAAGAGCACTCCTTGCTCAAAATGGATTCAACACTTTGAGCCTCCGAATTAGGTCCACGACTAGACGATCTAAATCCGCTCTAAATATGCACTAGAATATTTAGAGAATTTTGCATTGAGATTTTTCTTTTCTTCTTCCACAAAAATTGAAAGAAAACTTGGAGAAAAAATTGGAGAGTGTTCGGCCACTTCAAGTTATTTTTGGAGTGGATTGTGTGTGTGTATATATTATTCAAAATAATATATTAAAGAAGAGGGATTAATGAGTACAATTAAGCCATGCATGGAAAATTGCAAGACATGCATGGAAAATTGCAAACCATCTTTCAACCCTTCAAATTCCATACACACACATATATATATATATATATATACACGCCTATATATATATACATATATAAATATATATATTCAAATGTCATTTGAACTTATTTTTAATTAATTATTAAACCTAAAACCATTTAAGTTTAATCAATTAATTAAATTTAACTTGAACCCTTTCAAGTCCACTAGTATCAATAATTATACAACACTATATTAATTTGAGCTCTACTAGACTCAATAGTATTTAATTAATTCAACACTTGAATTAATCTAATTATTTGTACATTAAAATGTCTACTAGTGTTAAATTAATTCAACACTTGAATTAATTAACTAAGTTCAAAATAATAGTTTAGAAAATCACCATTTTCATAAACTAATTATTTTAAGTCAACTTTTAATCTTGGAACACATTCACAAATTAAAAGTTACTTATTCCATTCATTCTCCAATTTAGAAGTCAAACTTCTAATTTATTTTACTTATAAACTCCTTTATAAGTTGTTCAACACAATGAACTAATTTTAATCTCAACGGGATCTAGAAAGCTAGTACTTGTGTGACCCTCAATGGTTCACTGATACAACTAGCAGTGGGTTCACATCTCCATGTGATTCGGGATCAACAAGTCCCTTATATGAGCATACCCTATATAGCTCCATTCTTATTAATCAACACATTGATAATAAGAACGTCAGAAAACTCAAGCCTGATAGTACCCAACCAGTCATGTAAACATCTAGCAGCATTGCTTACATGACTCCCTAGGTATCAAATGATAGTGCCTGCAAGAACCAATCAATTATGGTTAGCGTACAGTACGGTCCCTTCAACTCATATATCCCGACCGATTCGACAACCATTGGTTTATCGAGAGTTGTCATTGAATCGATAACTATGTGTCATGCCGTAGTTGCGTCGAAAGTGTAATTCAAGAAACTCCTTTCTTAATTACCACTTACTCTGATCAGAGATTTCAAGCTACGTATGCATGATATAACATAGGATATCCATACCCGTAGGTAAGCGGTGAATCCCCGACTACAATGCATTGACTCCTATATGTTTCGTCACAACACCCAACATTGCCACCTGATGACCCCAGATGAGTCGGTAAACAAGTCAAAGTGAAGCACTAGCATATAGAGTCTCCATGTTGTCCCGGGTTATAAGGACTAATGGTGTACAACCATAAACTAGGACTTCTCCACTCGATAAGTGAGAACCACTTGAAAAATCCTTTAGGGAGGGTTGTTCAGTGCACTCTACAAGGAGCACCTATTTGCATGCTTGAACATCTCCATGTCCCCTACCAATGAAACATGGTACTCACATCGCAAATACTAGTCTCAAGCTCGAGCGGCCTTTATCCTTCTTTATGGCGGCTGAATCGACTAGGAACAGTTTAGAATATACAATATTCCAAATATGAGTTTCATGATAGTCATCACTGTAAGAGTGGGTGCCCAGTGAGCCAACTGTGTGGCTATGGGCTTTGTTGACTCTTTGTATAAACAATCTTTTGTTTAATATTATTTACACTTTTATGGCAATGACTTTACATTACTTCATATTGTTATATTGTGATATACTATTGTTGTTTTGATAAAGACCTTGAATATACTATAGTGTATGTAAGATGTGGTAGAACATGGAGATGTCTATCATGAAATACATCTTATAGTCACTGTATATTCTAAAACCGTTCCTAGTCGATTGAGCCGTCCGATAATAAGGATAAGGATCGCTCGAGTTTGAGACTAGCATTTGCGATGCGGAGTACCACGTTTCATTGGTAGGGAACATGGAGATGTTCGAAGCATGCAAATGGATATTCATAGGATGAATAATCGAACTACCCTATCCGGACTTTCCAAGTGGTTATCACTTATCGAGTGGATAAAGTCCGCGGTTTTGGTTGTACACCATTAGTCCTTACGACTTGAAACATCATGGAGACTCTATATGCTAGTACTGTGCTTTGACTCGTTTACCGACTCTGAGGGGGTCATCAGGTGTCGAGATTGGGTACAGTTACGACACATATAGGAGTCAATGCATTGTTGTCAAGGATTCACCACATACTTGCGAGTGTGGATATCCTATGCGATCTGAGGAGATATTAGTGTGACAAATCTCTGGCCAGAGTACTTGATGTGATTTAAGAAATGGTTTCTTAGTAGCACATGCGATGTCACTAATTTGATCTTCAAGATGCATTGCATAGTTATCGAATCTTGAGCGACTCTCGATATACCAATGGTTGTTGATTCGATCGGGATATATGGATGAAGGGACCGTACTGTACGCTAACCAAAATCTACTGGTTCTTGTAGGCACTATCAGTGATACCTAGGGAATCATGGGGCGATGTTGCTAGGCGCTTTACCATGATTCGTTGGGCAAGTCGGAAAGTGTTGTTCCGAGTCACAAGGAGTTGTGAGCCCACGGCTAGCTGTATCCCTGAACCATTGAGGGTCACACAGTGTAATGGAGTTTTAATCCCCGTTGAGATAGTTAAATTTAAAGAGTTAAATTTAATGAACTAAGGAGTTGGACTTCTTAAATAAGAGTAAGGGAGTAGGATTTCCTAAAATGACATAGGGATGGACATTTTTGGAAACCACTGAATTCGGATTCAGGAAAATTTATTTTGACTTTAAAACGTGCAGAAATGGTTTCTGTGCACATTGGTGAAATCGTTTCATCAATCGGAGTCACGATGAATTTTATATTAATTTCTGAACGAGTGGGCTTTGCTTGTCAGGCCCCAGCTTATGACTAATGGGCCCTAAGGTGTTAGTGGCCTGCATTATAAATAAGTTATTTCAGTACAGAAATTAGACACAACAGGTCATTATTTTTGAGAGCAATTTTCGAAAACCCTACCCTCTCTCTCAAAGAATTTTCGGCCGTCCCCTTTTTGCTCTGCCCGAGAAATTCCGGTCTGTGATTTTGAATTGCAGTAAGGAATAACGAATCAAATTCGTGTATTCTCTTCGCAGAAACTTCTGATAGATTTTCTAGTGCAATCTATCAGAGGGATTAAACCTCTGTTCGTGGACCTGATTGAAGGAGTTCATCGGTTCCAGGGAGAGACAACAAGAGCAGAATTGTTCTGTTGGTGTCCATTAATCTCGTTGCGAGATTTGAGGTAAAATTTATTTAATTGTTATTTAAATTTTACACACACAATAATTTAATCATTGAATGGTTGATACCCACACCATGGAATCGTTCCATGAGAAAATTTTAAACTTCCGCTGCACCGGGTATCAATCGTGATTGATCTGACCGCCAGTTTTCCAACAATCACATGACCATCTCATATTCTTTCTACTATTTGTATATTCAAGGGCTTTATCTATGCATCTTGCATGGGTATAAAGATAAAGATGTGCCAAATTAAATAATGTCAAATATTATTAAAATAAATATTGTCATACAAGTGTTCTCTTTAGGACCATCGGCCAACACATTGGCTCGACGGGCACCTACTCTAACAATCTCCCACTTGCACTAGAGCCAACTACCCATATTCTTCAAACCCATTGATTCGCGATGCTTTTCGAACAATGGTCCTGGTAAAGGCTTAGTTAGTGGATCAGCAACATTATCTGCGGAGGCGACTCTGTCTAACAAGACATCTCCTCGTTCCACAATTTCCCGGATGATGTGGTATTTTCTCAGTACATGTTTGGATTTCTGATGAGACCTTGGTTCTTTTGCCTGAGCAACGGCACCAGTGTTGTCGCAGTACACCGGGACTGGATCGACTCCATTAGGAATAATGCCCAACTCTTGGACGAAATTCCTAATCCAAACAGCTTCCTTTGCAGCATCGGATGCAGCAATATATTCTGCCTCAGTGGTTGAATCCGCAGTGCTATTTTGCTTGGAACTCTTCCAACAAACAGCAGCACCATTGAGCATGAATATAAAACCGGAAGTTGACTTCGAATCATCAACATCGCTTTGGAAGCTAGAGTCGGTATAGCCTTCCAATTTTAGTTCTCCACCCCCATAAACCAAGAACATATTCTTAGTCTTTCTCAAATACTTGAGAATGTCTTTCACAGCTTTCCAGTGTGGAAGACCAGGGTTCGATTGATATCTACTTGTAACACTAAGTGCAAAGGCCACGTCAGGACATGTAGATATCATCGCATACATGATACTACCAATTGCAGATGCATATGGAATGCGTGTCATCGTCTCTATCTCTGCATCATTTTTGGGAGACATGGATTTGGATAGAGACACGCCATGACACATTGGTAGATGTCCTCTCTTAGACTCATCCATCGAGAACCTCTTCACGAAGGTATCAATGTATGTGGACTGGGTGAGACCAAGCAATCTTTTCGATCTATCCCGATAGATTTATATTCCCAATACAAAAGATGCTTCACCCAAGTCCTTCATCGAGAACTTACTCGATAACCATACTTTAGTTGATTGCAACATTCCTACATCATTCCCAATGAGTAGAATGTCATCAACATAAAGTACCAGGAATGTCACAGCACTCCCACTGACCTTCTTATACACACATGGTTCCTCAGGATTCTTAGTAAACCCAAACTCTTTGATTGTACCATCAAATCTGAGGTTCCAGCTCCTAGATGCCTGTTTGAGACCATAGATAGATCTATGAAGTTTGCATACTTTATGCTCACTTCCGATAGATGTGAACCCTTCAGGTTGAGACATGTAAATTTCTTCCTTAATATCCCCATTAAGAAAAGCTGTCTTCACATCCATCTGCCATATTTCATAGTCATACCATGCGGCAATGGCAAACAATATCCTTATGGACTTGAACATTGCGTCTGGAGAAAAAGTTTCTTCAAAGTCAACTCCTTGCCTTTGAGTATAACCTTTTGCCACCAATCGAGCCTTGAAGGTCAGAACCTTCCCATCCGTCCCAAGCTTCCTCTTGTAAATCCATTTAAACCCTATAGGAACAATTCCTTCAGGTGGATCCACAAGATTCCACACTTGGTTCGAATACATGGAATTCATCTCAGATTCCATAGCTTCAAGCCACATGGATGAATCGGCATCAGACAATGCTTCCTTGAAGGTCCTTGGAACACATCCATGGTCAGGCTCATCTTGGCCCTCTTCAAGAAGCAGACCATACCTCATAGGTGGTCTTGAGATCCTCTCGGATCTTCTAGGAGCTTGTATATCCTCTCTTGGCTATTCGGGTGTGGGTTCCACAATCGTGGGTGTTTCTCGAACTTCTTCGAGTTCTATCATCTCCCATTTTCTATCCAATAGAAATTCCTTCTCCAAGAAGGTTGCATTCCTAGAAACAAACACCTTTGTTTCTTTGGAATGATAGAAATAATATCCAACCGAATTTCTTGGATATCCCACGAAGTAGCATAAAATGGATCGAGCATCCAATTTATCTCCCACTATCTGCTTCACATAAGCAGGGCATCCCCATATTCTTAGATAAGAATACTTTGGAGATTTTCCCATCCATATCTCATATGGTGTCTTATCAACTGCCTTTGAATGGACATTGTTCAACAACAGTGCCGCTGTCTCAAGTGCATATCCCCAAAAGGATGGCGGAAACTCCGTGAACCCCATCATAGACTGAACCATGTCCATCAAAGTTCGATTACGACGTTCTGAAACACCATTCAACTGAGGTATACCAGGAGGAGTCCACTGTGAGAGAATCCCATTCTCCCTAAGATACTCTTGGAATTCAGTACTCAAGTACTCACCACCTCGATCCGATCGAAGTGCCTTGATGCTTCGTCCCAATTGTTTTTCTACTTCATTTCTGAATTCTTTGAACTTTTCAAAAGCTTCAGATTTGTATTTCATCAAATACACATACCCATACCTAGAGAAGTCATCGGTAAAGGTAATGAAGTAAGAATGTCCGTGCTTAGTGGTGATGCTAAGTGGACCACACATATCTGTATGGATCAAATCCAACAGTCCCTTGGCTCGCTCCACATGGCCCTTAAAGGGAATTTTGGTCATCTTTCCTTTTAGACAGGGTTCACAAGTAGTAAGAGAATTAATATCAGACATATCAAACATGTCTTCTCCCACTAGCTTGTTCATCCTTTTAAAAGATATATGACCTAATCGAGCATGCCATAAGTGTGCTGGATTTAGAGTATCTTGTTTTCTTTTGGATGTTGTTGATATCTCTTGGATATTATACATAGGAATATCTTTTAATTTTAAATTATAGAGATCATTTTCCAATTGTCCTGTACCAATTAAACATTCATTCTTGTAAATATTGCAAACACCTTTGCCAAATAAACAAGAATATCCATCTTTATCAAGCATAGAAATGGAAACAATGTTTTTCACCAAATCTGGTACAAACAAAACATCTCTCAAACATAATTTAAAATCATTGTCCAACAATAAGTAAACATCTCCAATATCTTTGGCTGCAACTCTTGCCCCATTGCCTATCCTCAAGAAGGTCTCACCATCTCTGAGTCTCCTACTTCTTGCCATCACCTGCAAATCATTACAGAGATGTGAGCCACAGCCGGTATCCAATACCCAAGAAGAAGAGTTAAGTGAAATGTTTACTTCAATGTAGAACATAACTTTTCCAGAACCATTTTGGTCAAGATATTCCTTGCAATTACGTTTCCAATGTCCAGGTTTCTTACAGTGATGACAGACGTCATTAGTCTTGTTAGCCTTAACTGGTGTGCCTACCACAACGGGACTTGGAGCTTGCCTCTTCAAGGGCACGTTCTTTTTGGGAGCATGGAAGGAACGCTTCTTTCCCTTCTCATGTGGTCTATTCTTTGAACCAGATGAAGATCCCCCATAAAGAACCGGCTTCTCTTTCTTGATTGTGGATTCAAACGTAACAAGCATGTTAACCAACTCCTCAAGGGTTGGATCTAACCTGTTCATGTTGAAATTCACCACAAAAGGATCAAATGAGCTAGGCAGTGACAAGAGCAACACGTCTGTGGTCAACTCAGTTGGTAGCACAAGATCCATGCTAACGAGTTTCTCCACGAGCCCAATCAACTTCAGGCCATGCTCATGGACCGAAGCCCCATCTCGCATGAGCAAAGTGATTAGCTCCTTGACAATCTCATGTCGAAGTGGGCGTGTTTGTTCACCAAAGAGTTCTTTGAGATGCAAATGAATGTCAGCAGCATGCTTTGCACTCTCAAAACGTCGCTGAAGCTCATCATTCACAGAAGCCTGCATATAACACTTGGCTTTCAAGTCATGGTCACACCAATCCTTGTAAGTCTGTAGCTCCTCAGGGCTACAATCAGTCGGAGCCATATCAGGGGGCGACTCATCAAGTGTGTATGCAATCCTCTCCGAGTTCAAGACGATTTTCAGATTTCTTAGCCAATCGAGGTAATTTGGACCGGTCAGTAAATGTTTGTCGAGTATTGCAGACAACGGATTGCGAATTGATGACATTTTCAAAAACTTGTACAGAAAAATAATAACAGATAAATGTCAATGACTATTTTAAAATATTCAATAAGATATAAAGTATGGACTTTAACTTTATAAATATTTACTCCCACTGTTTTGACATTTTTACTACCCTCTAGTAAAAACGGGAAACTCCTTTCCTCAGTAGGTACATAAGGTCCAATTAGCCAATTACGATCCCGAATAATATCAGCCAATCATAATTTCTAAAAGGTAGTTTCCAATTGCATCTCCATGCAACCCTTACGTAAACTTTTGTATCACGCTTGATTAGGACCCAATAAAATGACGTCGTTCATCTTTACGTGTCAAGCCTTACCCATCGATATCGAACCTTAATGGACGGTCGCCATGAGTTCCCCCAATAATATGAGCCGAAGTCATGGGAGTTTCACGTAGTTCACATCACCATGTCAATGGATGTCAAAGCTTTCCGGCATCCAAAACCCCCCCAATAATATGAGCCGAGTATTGAATACGGGTAGCGTTCGTCATGCATCCATTGCCGATGGAAGACATGGAAATTATAAACACATTTATAATTCCCCTTTTCGGGCTTGATATAAATTTTGAATCTAATTCAAAATGAGGGTTTTTAATTTTGAAAAAGGTCTCATCATTAATTTTAAAGATCGCCATGTTTGATCGTATGTTTGCCAGATTCATGCAACTTTGTTATTGTAAAATAATAACGCACATACTAATTAATAAGAATGATCAATCGCCCCAAAAACTATTTGGCCCGTGTGAGCCAAACACGGGCCTAGGTCCAATTCCTAGGGAATGCATGGGATGCAAATGCAACAATTACATAAGCTTCCAATATTTACATGTCTTGAATCTTCATAATTCATCATGGCCCACCATCTTCCAATCTTGAACTTCCGCTATCAAATATTTTACATGAAAATATCCATGGCAAATAGGGATACATCTCATGGGGTGGGAACGGGCCATAAACCAAGCCCACTTTGTAATTTGATAATTATTACAACCATTCAACACAAAATATCCTAGCATACACCTAGCAAATTGGTATTGGGCTTTTAATCATCCTTCATGCACAATATCACATATCATACACCATCAATTAATTATCTCAATAATCAATTGATCAAATATTATATATCTTGGTCCAATCACTAACCACCACAATTATAAAATAAATTAACAAAATAAACAAACACCTTTGTTTACTTTCAAATTAATTTATTTATAATTGAATTTCTTATAAATCACAATTTCCTATAAATAATCAAAGTCACACTTTAACTATTTATTTTATGAGAAAAATCACATATTATAAAGTTTAATTTTTCATAAAAATTAACTATAATATATTTAACAATTTAGGGCCTATGACACATGATATTCCAAAACACTTTTTGAAAAACTCAAGTCGTCATAGTCGTCACCGAAACTCCGTCGCCGGATTCCGGCCAAATTTTTTTTTTTTTAATTAAAAATATGGGGCAGCCCACGGCTGCCCCTAGGACACCTTGGGCTGCCCGAAAATAAAAAAAATAATTTTTATAAAATTTGCCCTAAAAGTTAAAATATTGATTTTCTCATGCGGTTAGAAATTGACCTCAACATAATATCCAACAAATACTACACAAAAGAGTAACCTAGGCTCTGATACCACTGAAGGGGATCGGTTAACTCGTGCCCGGAAACGCAGTGAAAATATAAAATTTTTTAATAAAAAAAATCCGAGCACTTGTGTAGTATTCAAAAACTCAAACAACCATAGGGTGTTTAAAATTTTACCTATCAATCTCAAAGATTGATTTATGGCTCCAACCAAGTTGATAAACAACTAGGCTCTTGAAAAGGGTAGACTCAATCTACAAGCTTCCAAGAGCACTCCTTGCTCAAAATGGATTCAACACTTTGAGCCTCCGAATTAGGTCCACGACTAGACGATCTAAATCCGCTCTAAATATGCACTAGAATATTTAGAGAATTTTGCATTGAGATTTTTCTTTTCTTCTTCCACAAAAATTGAAAGAAAACTTGGAGAAAAAATTGGAGAGTGTTCGGCCACTTCAAGTTATTTTTGGAGTGGATTGTGTGTGTGTATATATTATTCCAAAATAATATATTAAAGAAGAGGGATTAATGAGTACAATTAAGCCATGCATGGAAAATTGCAAGACATGCATGGAAAATTGCAAACCATCTTTCAACCCTTCAAATTGCATACACACACATATATATATATATATACACGCCTATATATATATACATATATAAATATATATATTCAAATGTCATTTGAACTTATTTTTAATTAATTATTAAACCTAAAACCATTTAAGTTTAATCAATTAATTAAATTTAACTTGAACCCATTCAAGTCCACTAGTATCAATAATTATACAACACTATATTAATTTGAGCTCTACTAGACTCAATAGTATTTAATTAATTCAACACTTGAATTAATCTAATTATTTGTACATTAAAATCTCTACTAGTGTTAAATTAATTCAACACTTGAATTAATTAACTAAGTTCAAAATAATAGTTTAGAAAATCACCATTTTCATAAACTAATTATTTTAAGTCAACTTTTAATCTTGGAACACATTCACAAATTAAAAGTTACTTATTCCATTCATTCTCCAATTTAGAAGTCAAACTTCTAATTTATTTTACTTATAAACTCCTTTATAAGTTGTTCAACACAATGAACTAATTTTAATCTCAACGGGATCTAGAAAGCTAGTACTTGTGTGACCCTCAATGGTTCACTGATACAACTAGCAGTGGGTTCACATCTCCATGTGATTCGGGATCAACAAGTCCCTTATATGAGCATACCCTATATAGCTCCATTCTTATTAATCAACACATTGATAATAAGAACGTCAGAAAACTCAAGCCTGATAGTACCCAACCAGTCATGTAAACATCTAGCAGCATTGCTTACATGACTCCCTAGGTATCAAATGATAGTGCCTGCAAGAACCAATCAATTATGGTTAGCGTACAGTACGGTCCCTTCAACTCATATATCCCGACCGATTCGACAACCATTGGTTTATCGAGAGTTGTCATTGAATCGATAACTATGTGTCATGTCGTAGTTGCATCGAAAGTGTAATTCAAGAAACTCCTTTCTTAATTACCACTTACTCTGATCAGAGATTTCAAGCTACGTATGCATGATATAACATAGGATATCCATACCCATAGGTAAGCGGTGAATCCCCGACTACAATGCATTGACTCCTATATGTTTTGTCACAACACCCAACATTGCCACCTGATGACCCCAGATGAGTCGGTAAACAAGTCAAAGTAAAGCACTAGCATATAGAGTCTCCATGTTGTCCCGGGTTATAAGGACTAATGGTGTACAACCATAAACTAGGACGTCTCCACTCGATAAGTGAGAACCACTTGGAAAATCCTTTAGGGAGGGTTGTTCAGTGCACTCTACAAGGAGCACCTATTTGCATGCTTGGACATCTCCATGTCCCCTACCAATGAAACATGGTACTCACATCGCAAATACTAGTCTCAAGCTCGAGCGGCCTTTATCCTTCTTTATGGCGGCTGAATCGACTAGGAACAGTTTAGAATATATAGTATTCCAAATATGAGTTTCATGATAGTCATCACATGACCATCTCATATTCTTTCTACTATTTGTATATTCAAGGGCTTTATCTATGCAGCTTGCATGGGTATAAAGATAAAGATGTGCCAAATTAAATAATGTCAAATATTATTAAAATAAAGATTGTCATACAAGAGTTCTCTCTAGGACCATCGGCCAACACATTGGCTCGACGGGCACCTACTCTAACAATTGGAGCACTGGTCAACCGCTTCTTCAAGTCAATAAAACTAGCCTCACAAGCTTTGGTCCAGAAAAAAGGCGCATTCTTCTGAGTTAGCTGAGTAATCGGCTTTGCAATAGATGAAAATCCCTCGATGAATCTGCGATAGTAACCTGCTAAACCCATAAAACTTTGAATCTCAGGCACCGATGTCGGTGTAGGCCAATTCATAACCGCTTCGATCTTACTGGGATCAAAAGAAATCCCATCTCTGGAAATAATGTGACCGAGAAAGACAACTCGATCCAACCAGAACTTGCACTTTGACAGTTTAGAAAACAACTGTTCGGCCCGCAAAATCTGCAAAACTGTCCTCAAGTGCTCTGCATGATCAGTACGACTCTTCGAATAGATAAGAATATCATCAATGAAAATAATCACAAACTCATCCAAATACTTCTGAAAGATTCGGTTCATAAGACCCATAAACACTGCTGGAGCGTTAGTCAAACCAAACGGCATGACTATAAACTCAAAGTGGTCATACCTCGTTTTGCAAGCAGTCTTAGGCACATATTCTTCACGAACTCTCAGCTGATGATATCCTGACCTTAGATCATCTTTGAATAAACAGAAGAACCCTGCAATTGTTCAAAAATAGGTCATCTATTCGAGGAAATGAATACTTGTTCTTTACCATAGCTTGGTTAAATTGATGGTAGTCGATACAGAGTCGCATAGATCCATCCTTCTCTCGAACAAAAAGAACTGGAGCACCCCACGACGACACACTAGGTCTGATGTATCCCTTGGCAATCAATTCCTCGAGTTGTTCTTTCAATTCTTGCAGCTGGTGGACACGCCATTTCTTTTGGATGAGGAGAAGTTGGAACATGGCGAGTTGCGCAGATGAGAGTTGTTAGCGCAAGATTTGCGCGTTTGCGCATTGGATCAGATGGAATGCTGCGCGTTTTCTCAAGGAGAGGTGCAAATGGTGATTTGTTTGCGCTTAAATTTTGTGCAGAAGACTTACGCGATTGCGCATGGTGGAGTGCAGATGAGGTTGTTTGCGCTAGAGTTTGGTGATGCGCAGATGGGAGCTGGAGATGCGCGATTGCGCAGGGGAGGTTGTGCAGATGGAGATTGTTGTTAGCGCAAGGTTTGCGCAAATGAGTAGCGCGATTGCGCTGGAGGAAGAGCACTTGGGAGTCTTGTTTGCGCCTGATTGCATTAGTGAATCGTAGCTAGTGCGCGAGCGCTCAAGATTAATGGCGCGGGCGCGCTGTTTGGTCGCACTTCAACTTAAATTTCTTCCAGGGGTTGAGCGGGAGCGCTAAGGAGAGGAGCGGGCGCGCCTCTTGCTCGAATTTGAGAGTTTTTTTAAGCCTGAAAAATTTGAAAATTGACAAGAATTAGGCTTCAAAAATTGATAAAAAAATACTAAAAAAGAACAATAAATAACAAAAATTAAATAAACTGAAAATAAAAGCAAATAAAAATAAAATAAAAGAAAAAAAGCTTGGGTTGCCTCCCAAGTAGCGCTTGGTTTATAGTCGTCAGCCCGACTTTCATCGGATTAATTCTTCCCTTTCTCTTTCACGCGCCAAATAAATTCCATGAACCGCCTTTTAAATTTTTTTTTCTTGTTCTTCGTGGCTTTCTTTGTTGATGAACTTGGCGCTTTACTCTTTGATTCAACCTCAAAATCAGCTCTTGGACAGCTCTTCAACCTCACAACTGGTTCGATTAAGCATAATTCTTCAAGGGGTGGGATAGGTATCTTCATGAATATGTTAAAAATTACTTTTTCGCCTTCCACACCCATCGACAATTCACCCTTCTTGACATCTATTTTGGCATCAGCAGTAGCAAAAAACGGTTGTCCAAAATTCAGCGGAACACCATGATCCGCTTCAATATCCAAGATTACAAAATCCGCTGGGAAGATGAATTTATCCACCTTGACTAAAACATCTTCAACAATTCCTAGTGGATATGTAACGCTCCGATCCGCCAATTGCAATGAAATCATAGTCGATTTCATCTCTCCCAACTCTAAGGCCCTGTAAATAGATAATGACATTAAATTAATACTGGCCCATAAATCACAAAGTGCAGTAGTAAAATGAGATCCACCAATAGAACAAGGAATAGTAAAACTCCCTGGATCCTTAAGATTTTGTGGCATCTTCTTTTGAAGCACGACACTGCATTCTTCATTCAAATTCACAACTTCATTCTCTAGCAGCCTCCTCTTCTTGGACATCACCTCCTTGATGAACTTTGCATAGTTTGGCATTTGCTCCAAAGCTTCAGCAAAGGGGATATTGATGTGAATTTTCTTGAAAATCTCCAAGAACTTGAAAAACTGCTCATCCAACGCCTTCTTCTTGAACCTTTGTGGGTAGGGGAGTGGAGGCTTGTATATCGGTTTCGAGTCAGGTTCAGGCTCTTTCTCTTTCTCCTCGACTTTTTCCTCAAATTTCTTCTCCGCAACAGTAGGGATTTGGACTCCAACTTCTTTGCCACTCCTCAACTCGATGGCCTTACATTGTTCTATGGGATTCACCTCAATATTGCTTGGGAATTGGCAGCGATTATTATCTTTTAGTGCGTTCGCCAACTGCCCAATGCTAGTCTCCATGGATTACAATACAGCACCCATGTTGGCCATGTGCGTCTCCAAGCTGTCAAGGCGAGACTCAGTTCTCGCCATCCTCTTACCTGATTCCTGCACAAAGGTACTAACCACATCCTCCAAAGACAACTTACCATCACCCTTATTAGTATTATTAGCATATGAAAAATTTTCATTATTCCGCAAACTAGGGTGATAAGTATTAGGAACAGGATTACCTCTGTAAGCCCCATAACCTCGGTAGCCATTAGGATTGATATAATTCACTTTTTCTAGGGACTGAGATCCTTCAACTCCCGTTGAATCTGCAACATTAATCTTATTCAAAGAAGCTACCTGTGTAGTCAGTGCAGATAATTGAGCGGTGATGGATGTGAGAGGATCCCTTGCATACACTCCAGCTGGCTTCTTGGCTCCCATACGCTCAGATGGCCATTGAAAACTATTTACCGTCATCTGTTCCAGCATATCGTAGGCCTGTACATGGTCCTTAGCAAATATAGTGCCTCCAGCCGCAGAATCTACATTCATCCTTGTAGGCGCATTCAGTCCGTTGTAAAAGCTCTGTTAAAATTATACACTCTCCCGAGCTATATAAATAATTAACAGTGTAGTTTCTAATGGTCCTATTCAAAATCTCCTCTCCCGAGTGCCAGATTTCAAATAAATATAACAAATCAATTATTGATCAGATAATTGAAAAGATAATAAATTCTAGAAAAAAACAATTAATCTAGAAGAAACTCAATTCAATAAAATCAAAAATTCATGAAAGCGTCTACACCAGGTTCCATCTAACCTCTAGACTCTAAAAATTTAGTTCATAATAAAATTCTGAATAAAACAAATCATGTTCAAAAATCCAGACATATTCAGAATAAAATAAAAGATAAAGGAAACAAATCCATCGTCGACGCCGTGTCCGGTCGATCGATTTCCGTCTTCAATTAAGCTCCAGATTTCTTCCCAAAAGTTCACGATCAAATCTCTGATATGCTGTGTAAGTATTGTGGCGGCTAGCCCTTTTTTCTCTGACAAAGAATCCCTTTTATATCGTGCACAAAAGCCCACTCAAAAGCCCATAGAATAATTGCCTGAAATAATTAAAACATGATATACAACGACGGGGCAGGCGCTCAAGTAGCGGCGCGGGCGCGCCTTTCTCTCGACCTCAATCTTCCAAAGTTTCCCAGCAGAAGCGCGATTGCTCTCTTTAAGCGCTAACAAGAAGCGCTAACATTGAGCCCACTAATTTGGCCTAATAACCTTTTGTCGTTTCTTCTTCTGACTTCTCCTTTTCTTCTTTTCTTTTTCTTCCCAACCACTTTAAATTCTCTTATTAATTTCTCTTCATCAATCTCATTTTTCTTCCTTTTCCACAATAATTCAATAATTTCCTACAATCACAAAAATAACAAAACACCCACATAAATCTGCTCGAACCAAACAATTAACAATTAAAATCATATATAAATTAAGTGTATAAAATACACTTATCAAATACTTCATGGATTTGATGAACCGAGTCTTCTGCGATTATCTAGAAAAGTTTTTCGTAGTATTTATTCACGACATTTTGGTCTATTCTCGTAGCATTGATGAGCATCTACAGAACTTGAAGCTAGTACTGCAGTTTGTCCGTGAGAAGCAGTTATATGTCAAGTTAAATAAGTGTGAGTTCTGGATTGACCAAGTTGTATTCCTTGGTCATGTTATCTCTCGGGAAGGTGTATCAGTGGACCCAAATAAGACTGAAGCTATTTTGAATTGGTCGCGTCCTACGACAGCTTCAGAGATTCGTAGCTTTCTGAGTTTAGCAGACTACTATCGATGATTCATCGATAATTTCTCACAGATTGCTAGACCATTGACACAGCTGACGAGGAAAGATATTACTTTTGTTTGGTCAAGTGAGTGTGAGAAGAGCTTCAACGCATTGAGGAGACGATTGACTATAGCTCTTGTTCTCGCGTTACCATGTGGATAAGGAGGTTATGTGGTGTATACCGATGCATCTCTTCAAGGGTTGGGTTGTGTGTTCACACAGAATGGACATGTGATTTTCTATGCTTCTAGACAGCTGAAAACCCACGAAAGGAATTACCCAATGCACGACTTAGAGCTTGCAGCGATCATGTTTGCACTGAGGATTCGGTGCAATTATCTGTATGTGTGAAGCCTTAGTTCTAATCCTCTAATCTTAAGATAATGTAAAACATCATCAACAATAATTCAGAAGTCAAGGCAAGACAAAAAAAAATTTTAAAAGGGCTGCGCTCGATCGCATGTACTCGTGCGATCGAGCGCACCATCCATGCCTCAAGTACTACCGGAGAAATCTCAAGTTTTACGCTCGATCCTACGAACTCGTGGGATCAATCACACCATTTTTGCAGTTCCACTGCCTCAACAAATTTAAGGGTCACGCTCGATCCTACGAACTCGTGCGATCGAGCGCGCCCTCTGCCCAGAAAAACATAAAAAACAGGGCAGGTCTTTCCAACTTTCAACAACAATTCAATTTAGAAATTAAAACATGCAAACATCAATATTCGATAACCAAAGTCGACTTATTCAATAAAACAAGATTCAACAACAATTCGAGTCTAAAAAGCTCTCAAAACATAACTAGATTGGCATGCAATTTCATTTCTAAACCGAACTCCCACTACTAACTCTCCCTCTTGTTGCTAACCAGGTCTTCGCTGACTTGATCCTGCCCCACCTGTTGCCAAGTTCACATACAAAACAAAGCAACAGCCGGATAACTTCGGTGAGAATGATGTTCCCAGTAAAAGCAACATAACAAGTAATACATGTAACATCTCAATAACATGCTTCCAATACAACATAATCAAATCAAAACGAATGATATGCATGTCTTTAAAAATAGGGATATCATTTCTGATAAACAAGGGATTGTTGCTCTGCTTTTGGGATCCTGAGGATGAGATCACGTAACAACTCACCGACTCTCCCAATCGAGGTGGTGCCATGTATCCCACTCCCCCTAGACTTTGGTGCAACTTTAAGAAGTATGCTAACACTAGGTGAACCTCTACACCCAGGCCACTCACAGTATAGCCCCCAAAACATCTAAACAAAAAGGGTTGTTCTGCCCGCTAAAATCAAAGATTTGGCTCAAGATGAATGCATAAGGAACATAAAACATAAGCCACATAACAAGAACTCAATCAACAACAAAATACAAGTTCCACATGCAAGAACAAGTATGGATGCAAGTATGTGATTTTAAGGGAAAACTCGAGAACCAACTGTCCCGAGTATGCTATTCCTCTAACGATGACTTCTTTTACCTCTCAATGCAATAGCTCCAACTCTGGATAAGCTACAATAAAAGGTTATATCAGAAACTATACAACCTAACAACAACAATGGCTTAAGGTAATCTCTTTACCGTTCTTCGTCCAATCTCTTTTACGATCCAATGCTGTCAACACCGGGCTCGACAACTCAAATGAATCTGTATGGAGACAAAAGATGATCAACAACGACAATCAAACTTAATAGCCAAGTTTCAACAACTCGAAACGGTTCGAAATCCCCAAAACTCAAACCGGCGGCATAACGGCTATAACTGATCGAACCGGAAACACAGACTGCAGTATAACAACGATACTAACTCATAACAACCGTAATACAACAAACATACTGCAAACCCATCAAATCCCAAACTCCAAATTTTTGAATAAACATCCAAAAATCATAACAATTCCGAACGTCGCTCTATTTCAAAACCGACAGATAATAAACGATAAGAACTCTGCCAAGAACAACATACTCGAAACTTAATCGAATCTAACAACATCCAAAAAATAGAATATATCTGATCGGAGAAAAACTTACAATTGAACGAAGCTCTCGCTGCAGTGATCGCTAATATGCCTTCAGAATTAAATTCTAACGGCCGGATCGAGCTCGAACTAAAATCTCAAAGCTTGAAAAGGGTTGGAGGCATAACAATGGTGGAGGAACGAAATGAGGGAGGAGATGGAGTGTTTCCACAAGTCAACAAAGTGTAGATAATATATAAAATCCAATATTTGCGTTTTAGTCCCTGAAATTTCCAAAATTTGCAAAATAGACCCTGATCAAAATCAAGTAGGCTCTTGAACTCTGAAATCTTCGATTAACTCAAATAAGCTCAATTAAGATAAAATCGGGGCATTACAATTCTCCCCCTCTAAGAAGAGATTTCTTCCTCGAAATCAATAAGAATCACAACTCATAAGATAGAATAAAGTACCATAAACTGAAATAAGAACTCACATAATCAGAATAACTCCGGAAATTATTGTCTCATGTCTGATTCTGTCTCCCAAGTTGCTTCCTCAACTCCGTGACGGCTCTACTGCACTTTCACCAACGGAATCAACTTGGTTCTGAGTTGCTTCTCCTTCTAATCAAGGATCTGAATTGGTCGCTCAAAGTATCTTAGAGTCTCGTCAAGCTCGGCTTCATCAGGCTGAAGAATATGAGAAGGATCTGAATGATACTTCTGCAACATAGAGACGTGAAAAACCTCGTGAATACCCAATAAAGACGGAGGAAGTGCAACTCTGTAGGCAAGATCACCTAACTTCTCCAGAATCTCGTACGGCCCAATGAATCTCAGAGATAACTTCCCTCTCTTACCAAATCAGACAGTGCCTCTGAAAGGGGAAATCTTAAGAAATACTCGGTCTCCCTGCTCGAAACTCAGAGGTCTACGTCTGACATTCGCATACTTTGCCTGTCTATCCTGAGCTGACTTCATTCTCAACTGAATGATCTTTACTTGCTCTGCCATATCTCAAAGCATATCCGGTCTGGTGACTCGGACAAATCATCCCAAAAAAATGGAGATCGGAACTTCTTACCATACAAAGAATCAAAAGGTGTCATACCGATACTCTCTTGGAAGCTATTGTTGTAAGAAAACTCAACAAGAGGCAAAGAATCTTGCCAACTAGTGACAAAGTCTAGCACTATAGCTCGCAGCATATCCTCTAACGTCTGGACAGTCCGCTCTGACTGCCCATCGGTCTGAGGATGATAAGCTGTACTCAGATGTGATCGAGTACCAAGTGCCTCCTGCAGACTGTGCCAAAAGTGCGAAGTGAATCTAGGGTCTCGGTCTGAAACGATCGACTTCGGCACCCCATGCAATCTCACAACATTGCTAACATACGACTCAGCCATCTGATCGTGTCGATACGTCATCCTGTACGAAATAAAACAAGCAGACTTCGTCAATCGGTCGATCACTACCCAAATAGCATCGCATCCTCAAACAGATTGCGGTAGCTTCGTGACGAAATCCATAGAAATGTGATCCCATTTCCATCCAGGAACAGATAGACTGTGCAACAGACAACCTGGTCGCTTCCGCTCTACTTTCACTTGCTGACAGTTCAAACATCGAGATACAAACCTCGCGACATCTCTCTTCATTCTCTTCCACCAAAACTGGTTCTTCAGATCGTTATACATTTTCCGACCTCCAGGATGAACACTGAACCGACTGCAATGAGCCTCTCGGAGAATACGCTGTCTCAACTCCGAAATATCAAGCACAACAATACGGTTATTCACAAACAAAACATCATCTCTAACCTGGAATTCAGACTGATGCCCGGATCTGACTTTCTCTACTGAAGCCTGAATGCTCGGCTCGGACTTCTGTGCTTCTTTGATCGCAATAAACAACTCCGGCTCGGCTTGAATAGCAAACACTCTGATAGTCCCCCTATCAGTTTCAAACTCTAAACAAGAAGTGCAACAATCATCGATCAACTGAGAAACACCGATAGTAAAAAGAGATAAAGAACAAAGCTTTCGGCTCAAGGCATCTGCAACTGCATTCGACTTTCTCGGATAATACTTGATTTCACAATCGAAATCCTTCAACAGATCTAACCATCTTCTCTGTCTCATATTCAGCTCTGCTTGTGAAAAGAAGTACTTAAGACTCTTATGATCAGAAAAGATCTCGAAAGACTCACCATACAGATAGTGACGCTAGATCTTCAGAGCAAAGACAATCGCAGCTAGTTCAAGATCATGAACCGGATAATGAGTCTCGTACGGTTTCAGCTGCCTCGATGCATATGCTATCACATGCTTATGCTGCATAAGAACACATCCCAAGCCTCGGTTAGAAGCATCACAATACATAGTAAAACCTCCAGTACCTTTTGGAATAGAAAGAACCGGAGCACTGGTCAGTCTCCTCTTCAGATCAACAAAGCTAGCCTCACAATCTGCAGATAAAAGGCGCATTATTCTGAGTTAGCTGGGTAATCGGATTGGCAATAGACGAGAATCCCTCGATGAATCGGCGATAATAACCAGCTAAACCCATAAAGCTTTAGATTTCAGGTACTGATGTTGGTCTATGCCAGTTCATAACCGCTTCAATCTCGCTGAGATCGACAAAAATCTCATCTCCTGAAATAATATGACCGAGAAAGACAACTCGATCCAACCATAATTCACATTTAGATATCTTAGCAAACAACTGATCTACTCGCAAAATCTGCAAGATGATCCTCAAATGCTCTGCATGGTCAGTACGGTTCTTCGAATAGATGAGAATATCATCAATGAAGATAATAACAAACTCATCTAAATAGCACTGAATGATACGGTTCATCAAACCCATAAAAACCTCTGGAGCATTAGTCATACCGAACGGCATGACTATAAACTCAAAATGACCATACCTCGTTCTGAATGCGGTCTTAGGAACATCTTCCTCTCGCACTCTTAGCTGATGATACCCTGAACTCAGATCAATCTTCGAATAGACAAAAGAACCCTGTAGTTGATCAAAAAGGTCATCTATACGGGGTAAAGGATACCTGTTCTTGACTGTAACCTGATTCAGTTGACGGTAGTCAATACAGAGCCGCATAGAACCATCCTTCTTCCGAACAAATAGAACAGGAGCACCCCAAGGCGATACACAAGGTCTGATGTATCCCTTGGCAATCAAATCCTCAAGCTGTTCTTTCAACTCTCTCAATTCAACTGGTGTCATATGATACAGAGCTTTGGAAATAGGTTGAGTACTTGACACTAAATCGATGCTGAATTCAATCTCTCGAATAGGCGGTAATCCAGGAACATCTTCCGGAAACACATCAGCAAAATCTCTAACCACTAGTATATAAACCAATTCAGGGCTAGATTTTAGTACATCAACTGCATAAACCAAAAATCTCTTTGTACCTCTCTGTAACAAACGAGTCATAGATAGCACTGAAATCAAAGGAATTCTAGATTGAGAACCCTTACCAAAAAATTTCCACTCGTCTGCCATTTCAGGTTTGAATCTGAAAACCTTCTGAAAACAATCGACGGTTGCCCTGTACTTGGTTAAAGCATCTATACCAACAATACAGTCAAAATCTGACAGCCCAAGTACAATACATTCGAACACTAACAAATTTCCCTCAAAACAGAGTTCACAGTTCTTGACTAATTTGACAGAAACAATTCCTCCACCCAAAGGTGAAGTAACAGATACTACAATAGGTAACAACTCAGTAGGCAAATCATGCAACAACACAAATTTCTCAGAGATAAAGAAATGGGAAGCACCTGTATCTATCAAAACATGAGCAGAATAACCGAGAATCGAACAGTTACCTGCTATAACATCGTCCGGTGCTGCCTGAGCCTGATCCTCTGTCAAAGCAAAGACTCGTGCCTGCTGTCTCGGAGGCTGGTTCGCACTAAGATTACCTCCCTGTCTATTCTGCTGCTGAGGCTGGAAGGAGTGAACTGCAGAAGACTGTCTCTCAGGCTGAGCTGTAGGTCCAGATGAACTCCCACTCTGAGCTCGATCTCTACTACGCTGAGGGCACACCTTAGAAAAGTGTCCCGGTTGCTGACAGGTATTGTAGTTCCCAAAGACCCCTACACACTGATCCGATGAGTGTCTACCTCCACACTTGTTGCAGAACAAGGATGAAGATCCAGAACTCTGTCCTGAACCGAATTACTTGGAACCACTGGAACTAGAAGAACTGTTCCCCTGCCTCTTGAACTGTTTCCCCCTTGCTTTGTAATGATCCTTCCTATTACCGCTACTGCTTCCACCTTCGTACCTCAAAGATTGGTTCTGATACTGAGGTATCTTATTTTGATGCTGATACGGTTGGTTCTGAGACTGTCTCGGCTGCTGAGGTACCATCTGATTTCCTCTTTGTCTCCAGAAACCCGCTTCAGCTCCCTTTGCGTGATTCATGACATCCGTAAAGTTATCAGGCCTAGCAATGTTTACCAACGTGAAGATGTCGGGATTCAAGCCGTTGGTGAACTGATCGGCTTTGGCTTCTTCATTTTCAGTGATATGCGGTGCAAAATGCAACAGACTATCGAATTTGGCAACATACTCTTCAATGTTCAAGTTACCTTGCCTCAGATTGGCAAACTCGGCTCCCTTATCCTTTCGGTACGAAACAGGGAAAAACCGCTTATAAAACTAAGTTTTGAAAAGAGACCAAATAACAACTGTACCTCGATTCTCCATGGATCTCTTCATCGTGATCCACCAGTTCTTAGCAATACTACGAAGATGATGAATGACTAACCTTGTTCGACGGTCGTCAGAGTAATCAAGGTAATCGAAAAACTGATCAATGTCGTCCAACCAGCTTTCACTGTCAACCGGATTCTCTGTACCTAGCAAGAAAGGCGGATTAAACGACTGAATCTTTTTTAGCAAGGTTTCCATAGGCATCGCTGTAGCATCCATCTGAACAGTTTCAGTACTATATTGCTCATTCAGTGGAGTAACTGGCGATGGGTTTCTGTTAATAACTCGATGAGGACCCATCTGATAATCAAATGTTAGGACACAAGATATCTCAATCTCTACAATCGGTGCCCTTACAACCTCTCAGAATACCGGATACCAGTCGATAACAGAAACAATTATATCTCAAGTAGATCATGCTTTATAAATTAAATCACATAAGCATGTAATTCAATTAATTCTCAAATAATAAAGCATGCTCGCATGGAATTAATTAAACAATTAATTAACTCAATCACATGCGAGGAGCCAATACACGCAGACTCGATCTACCCCGCTCACTCTAGTTCAACAAAAAACTTATCGCTTTGATACCACTTAATGTGAGGCCTCGGTTCTAATTCTTTAATCTTAAGATAATATAAACCATCATCAACAATAATTCAGAAGTCAAGGCAAGACAAATTTTTTTTTTAAAAGGGCTGCGCTCGATCGCATGTACTCGTGCGATCGAGCGCACCATCCATGCCTCAAGTACTTCCGGAGAAATATCAAGTGTTGCGCTCGATCCTACGAACTCGTGTGATCGAGCGCACAATTTTTGCAGTTCCACTGCCTCAAAAAATTTAAGGGCCGCGCTCGATCCTACGAACTCGTGCGATCGAGCGTGCCCTCTGCCCAGAAAAACATCAGAAACGGGGCAGGCCTTTCCAACTTTCAACAACAATTCAATTTAGAAATTACAACATGCAAACATCAATATTCGATAACCAAAGTCGACTTATTCAATACAACAAGATTCAACAACAATTCGAGTCTAAAAAGCTCTCAAAACATAACTAGATTGGCATGCAATTTCATTTCTAAACCGAAGTCCCACTACTAACTCTCCCTCTTGTTGCTAACCAGGTCTTCGATGACTTGATCCTGCCCCATCTATTTCCAAGTACACATACAAAATAAAGCAACAGTCGGATAACTCCGGTGAGAATGATGTTCCCAGTAAAAGCAACATAACAAGTAATACATGTAACATCTCAATAACATGCTTCCAATACAACATAATCAAATCAAAACGAATGATATGCATGTCTTTAAAAATAGGGATATCATTTCTGATAAACAAGGGATTGTTGCTCTGCTTTTTGGATCCTGAGGATGAGATCACGTAACAACTCACCGACTCTCCCAATCGAGGTGGTGCCATGTATCCCACTCCCCCTAGACTTTGGTGCAACTTTAAGAAGTATGCTAACACTAGGTGAACCTCTACACCCAGGCCACTCACAGTATAGCCCCCAAAACATCTAAACAAAAAGGGTTGTTCTGCCCGCTAAAATCAAAGATTTGGCTCAAGATGAATGCATAAGGAACATAAAACATAAGCCACATAACAAGAACTCAATCAACAACAAAATACAAGTTCCACATGCAAGAACAAGTATGGATGCAAGTATGTGATTTTAAGGGAAAACTCGAGAACCAACTGTCCCGAGTATGCTATTCCTCTAACGATGACTTCTTTTACCTCTCAATGCAATAGCTCCAACTCTGGATAAGCTACAATAAAAGGTTATATCAGAAACTATACAACCTAACAACAACAATGGCTCAAGGTAATCTCTTTACTGTTCTTCGTCCAATCTCTTTTACGATCCAATGCTGTCAACACCGGGCTCGACAACTCAAATGAATCTGTATGGAGACAAAAGATGATCAACAACGACAATCAAACTTAATAGCCAAGTTTCAACAACTCGAAACGGTTCGAAATCCCCAAAACTCAAACCGGCGGCATAACGGCTATAACTGATCGAACGGGAAACACAGACAGCAGTATAACAACGATACTAACTCATAACAACGTTAATACAACAAACATACTGCAAACCCATCAAATCCCAAACTCCAAATTTTCGAATAAACATCCAAAAATCATAACAATTCCGAACGTCGCTCTATTTCAAAACCGACAGATAATAAACGATCAGAACTCTGCCAAGAACAACATACTCGAAACTCAATTGAATATAACAACATCCAAAAAATAGAATATATCTGATCGAAAAAAAACTTACGATAGAACGAAGCTCTCGCTGCAGTGATCGCTAATCTGCCTTCAGAATTAAATTCTAACGGCCGGATCGAGCTCGGACTGAAATCCCAAAGCTTGAAAAGGGTTGGAGGCGTAACAATGGTGGAGGAAAGAAATGAGGGAGGAGATGGAGTGTTTCCACAAGTCAACAAAGTGTAGATAATATATAAAATCCAATATTTGTGCTTTAGTCCCTAAAATTTCTAAAATTTGCAAAATAGACCCTGATCAAAATCAAGTCGGCTCTTGAACTCTGAAATCTCCGATTAACTCAAATAAGCTCAATTAAGATAAAATCGGGGTGTTACAGTATGGCGAGCGGTTTAGAACTTTTCGGACCATAAGAGTGTTGGATCTCGGTACCCTCGTGCCCGAAAACACAACGGAAGTATAAATTTTTTATGTAAAAACCGAGCATTTGTGTAGCATTCAAACACATTAAACATCCATAGGATGTTTAAGAATTTTTTACCTAACAATCTTAAAAGATTGATGATGGCTCCAACCAAGTTGTAAACAACTTAGCTCTTGAAAAGGTAGACACTATCTACAAGCTTCCAAGAGCACACATTGCTCAAAATGAAACAAGCTTTCAAGAACACACCTTGCTCAACAATAGACTCCTCCTTCAAATTAGGTCCACGACTAGTTAAACTAGATCCACCCTAAATATGCACTAGAATATTTAGAGTATTTTTCATTGATAATTCCTTTGTCTTCTTCACACAAGAAAATGACAAAAATCGAGGAGAAAGTGAAGTGGAGTGTTTGGCCATTATGGTTGAGAGAGTGAGTAATATTTTTTGTCTTGGTACTTAAAAAAATTTATGACAAAAGTTAAAACATGCATAGAAAAAATAAAAGCATGCATAGAAAATTGTGCATCTTGTCTTGTAACCCCTTCACATCCTCTCTCTCATGTATTGTATGTATTTTTAGGTCAAACGTATACATACATGACCCATGAACTTAATATTTAATTAATTATTAAACTCAAACTCATTTAAACTCAATCAATTAATTAATCCTACTTGAACTTATTCAAGCCCACTAGTAGAATAATTATTCAATACTATTTCCATTTGGGCTCTACAAGACCCAATAGTGTTTAATTAATTCAACACTTGAATTAATTTAATTATTTGGACTCTACAAGGTCCACTAATGCTTAAATAATTCAACTCTTGAATTAATTTAATTAAGTTCATAATAATAGTTTTGAAAATCACTATTTTCAAAAACTAATTATTTATTCAAGTTAACTTTTATTCTTGAAACACATTCACAACTTAAAAGTTACTTTTCTCTTTATTCTCCTTTAGAAGTCATACTTCTAATTTATCTCACTTATAATCTTCTTTATAAGTTGTTCAACTCATTGAACTAATTTTATTCTCAACAAGATCTAGAAAGCTAATACTTTTGTGACCCTCAACGGTTCTATGATACAACTAGTAGTGGGTTCACATCTCCATGTGATTCAGGATCAACAATCCCTATAAATCAACAAATCATGTAAATAATTGGCCAAATCATTCACAAGAACACATTAAATTTCAACAATTAATAATCGAAAATAATCAAACCATCTTAAACATGAAACTGCGTGTCAAACACAAATCAGTCTCGACTCAATCTCGCGGCCTTAGTCGAAGAAAATCTACTCCATAAACATAAACATAAACATAACTATAACAATTATTTTTATCATCAAAGGAATGATTCAAGAATGAAATATGAAAGAAATCTCAGCGTCTTCTCCAAAAACCTTTTATCTTCCTTGCCCTAGCCGACAGAACATGTTCCCTAATTTTTCTGCGTGCCAAAAGTTTCCTGCTTTGCTGCATGAAAAGTCCTTTATTTTTTGCCCAAATTTTCCTTTTTATCTTCCCTATAATCCTTCCCTCTTATCTTTCCTTTCAAAATCCGCCAAGAGATAATTTCTTTATTGCGAACGCGCTGGAGCGGCCATAAATACATGCTCCATTGCACAACTTTCCATCTTGGGCTTGAATATTTCCTCATGCGCACTCGAGCGGATAGAAATGCATGCTCGAGCGCGAGGTCTTCTGATTTCGAACTTTAATTTTCTTCATGCGCGCTAGAGCGGGTGAAATTGATGGCTCGAGCGCGAAGTTTTTTGTATTTTTTCCTAGAATTACTTTTGCGCGCTTGAGCGTGCAAACATGACGGCTCAAGCGCGAGATTTTCTGCCTCAACTCCAAGAATTCTTCTTTATACCTACAATTTAACCAGGAAAGATGAGGAGTTCAAGCGCGCAAACATGACGGCTCAAGCGCGAGATTTTCTGCCTCAACTCCAAGAATTCTTCTTTATACCTACAATTTAACCAGGAAAGATGAGGAGTATACCGAATGCATGAATAACAAAAACAACAAACATGAATTATCCTAATGACGTAAAAAAGATATATGAAAAATGGACTAAAAAATATCACCAAATAATAAATAAAAACGACACTTATCACTTTTTATGTCATTAGGGAGTAGAAACTAAAATCAAATTTATTTAGAGTGTGCAATCAAAGAATCTCTTACATGGAGACTTATCTATAAATGAAAGTAGCCTTTAGGGATTTTTATTTTATTTTATTTATAATTTACACTTTTTTATTTATGAAATTTGAAAAACAAAAGGTTTATGCATGAAGAGAAAGAAGATAATGTCACATCATGTGCAAAAAGTAAGGGACTATGGGTAATGATATTTTTTTTAATCCATTAGGGAGTAAAAACTAAAATCAAAGTTATTTAGGGTGTTAAGTCAAAAATTTCTAGATGATGACTGATCTATAAGTGAAAGTAACCAGATTTAGGATTTGTTTTTAATAATTTACATTTAATTAATTTATATTTATAATTATTTATTCTAAATATAAAAAATATGTAGAATAAGAATGAAATTTGCACATTTATTTAACAAAATTTATCTAGTAATTTGTATCTCCAATATTTTATTAACAATCATCCGATACACAATATAATGCAATTCTTTTGAAAGTAAAAAAAAAAATTGAAATATTATCCAAAATGTTTTAATATTATATGTTATTAGTTGAAGATTTTTTTTTCGTTTCTACATTATATTTAATTAAAAAAGTAAAAACAAATTTTTTTTGGTTGTGTAAACAAAACCTTAAAAACATAAAAAACATTATCGGAAAATCCTCTCGGTATAAAACGAGATCACTAATATTCGATCCAAAAATATATTGGATATGATATCCGGAAAAGAAAATCTCTCTTGTTTTTTGGGAACGGAGAATCGGGTAGGAGGTTACAAGACTTTTTTTAAAAAAAAAATAATTAACCAATCTTATTTCTGTTTATTGGAAATTTTGTTGGTGTCGAGAAGGAAGACCCAAAAGAAATTAGTCCAAAATGAGAGGACGAGAATGTAATTAGTCCAATCAACTTCGGATTGCTACGTTTCCCTTCCCCTAATTTCATCCATGAACAGAGGCTACTTTTCCTGCGGGCATCTCTAAACCCTAACCCTAATTTCAACCAATGATGATTATTTTCGATTGATTATCAAATAGCCCTGTCGGGATATTAAAGAGGGAAGCAATGGACAATCACTTTGCTCATAATCTCTTCGACAGGCGCTCCATGACCAAGTCCAGGACGACTCCTGTCAGATGGTTCAGAGAATGGTAAGGGCAAAAAACCTCACTTTTTGATGTTTCTATATCAAATTTTACTGGGTTCTGATGTTCTTGACCTCCTACTGTTCGGTACGTTTAGAATTGTGTATCTGACAAGTAGTTGAGTATACTGATTGATTCTTAACTCTGATGAATTGTGTATGTTACCTTGTGAGAATCATTTTTCTAAAACTTAAACAAAAGCATCGTGGCCAAAGATAAGGCTTTCATGGTTTTCGATCATATTCAGGATGACTGTAATGAAAAAAATACTAAAAAAACGGGTTTGTTGGTTCATTTAAAGTTAATTTGGACAGATAATTTAGACAAGGTGCTTGGGGTTTTTGGGTGAGTTCTAGCTGCTTTTTAAATTGTTCAGAAAGTCAGAAAGTAGGCACTGGTTGCCTTTAGCTTTAAGTTTGTCTATGAAAAGAATGCTTTTTAATTCTTATTTTGTGTATCCGTATTAAATATGCTTCTAGTTCTATTTGAAAATTAATGTTTAGCTTTTTTAATCCAGTTGTTCCTGTTACCAAACTTTATATGCGTCAACTTGTTGTCTGATTTTCGGTTTGAATTCAGGATTTGTTATTTGATGGGCATTAATTGATTTTTTCTCCTCCTTTAGCTTTTTAAAATTATTTATATGCAACATCCTCGCTGTTGCATTTTGTTCATGCTTTATTAAACGCTTTAGTGAACTTCTCTTATCTGTTTGCTTTGCTCTAGGGTGCCTCAGGATCTTGTCTCTACCGGTGGGAAGTGTTTGGTTTTGAAATGGGTTAACGGTTAGTTGCAATTGCCTGTTCTATTATGCAGATGATTTATTTCTTTAATTTCGTTTTTATTCCAAATCAATAGAATTTTTTTGTTTCGTGGAATTGGCCAAGATGTAATTATTTGTGATTGTGTTAATTTTCTTTGGTGGCATTAAACTCTCTGCATTCAATATGATACTAAATTGTTTGTTCTTTAGGCATGCCATATTGTCTATATCTAGTGCGTCTTTCCTTTCCTTAGCTTTAGTTCACTTGCGCCCTTGAGTAGTTGCTACCTTGTCAGGGAGGATATACAGGAGACTCAATGATTTGTAGCTTAAAATTTTTGAACAGGATCAGATTTTATTAATGAGAGAAATAATGCTCCAGATTTGACTTCCAGTGTCCCTCAAAATAGAAAACAAAAGGTCAAGAAATGATTTAAAGCTATTACCAACCTTGTTATGGAGGATTTGCCAGGGGACTTGGTTATTTGTAATAAAAAAATTTCAATATGATTCAAACTTGTGAGAGATAACGCCCAAGATTTGATTTCAGGCTGGATCAAAATATGAACAAAATGGACGAGATAATAATTTTGTATTAAATATATTTTTGCAAATTGTAAACTGATTTATGCTACGAACTTCAAATGAAATAAAAGAAGAAAATTGAAAACGAGAACATGCAATTGATGTGGACAATTCCTCTTAAGTCGAAAATGGAAGAATCAAATACACGGAGATAAATAATCTACCTGCAAGCTTGATCAACTCATATAGAGATGTTAATGAAACCACCAGTCATGGATGCGCTGGGATGTTTAGTATCTCTGTCGAAGATGGTGGGTAGGCTTTTCTGCTACTGGGTTTGATGAAAGTATATTAAAACTGATGTTCAATTGGAGGATTTGATGCACCGTTAATTGGGGATATTTCATTCTTGGTAAATTAATCGAATTAGTCTTTTGGCTAAACATCATGCTTGTATAATGGATATGATTTACCACTATCAGCTATTATATTTTCGATTTCCTGAGGATGATTGGGAAAACATAACATTTTAAAGATCTTATTCAGGAACTTCAGACCTAGGCTGTTGTCTTTTAGGAAGCACAGACTCTTGAGCTACCAACTTATATCTGGACCTTCTTCATAAGATACTTTTGGGTAGACCAAACTAGTATAATTTCACGTATCTCAAGTATATCTCTCTATATCAGTTGAATCTTAGACATATAAATAATTTCTAATAAGAAATTACTGTAGCAGTCAGTTGGATTTTGTGATGCTGATTTCCATTTGTTTATTTTGCCTTAGAGTTACACAATGATGTCAATTTTGCCTTTTCCATATTCCAAAGAATTATACTTACGGTGAGCCAGTCGCTAAATCTGATCATGAAAAGTGTTCTATTTTTAGAGGCAACGTTAAAGGCAATGAAAGACAAATCAAAAGAGCCAGAAGCAGTAGAACCTGAACCTGAACCAACAACAGAAGTTTTGTTTCTTTGTAGCTATGAGGGTTGTGGAAAAACATTTATTGATGCTGGAGCTTTGAGGAAGCATTCTCACATTCACGGGGAGAGACAATATATTTGCCATTATGAGAACTGTGGAAAAGTAACATGGCTCCTTGTTTTTCTCAATGGACTTTATTATAACATAATTTTATTATACTGCCAGATTTTATATTTGTGAGTCTTTCTTTCATATTAAATAGATTTTATTTTGCAGAAATTTTTGGATAGTTCGAAACTAAAGAGACATTTTTTAATTCATACTGGAGAGAGAGATTTTGTGTGTCCCCATGAAGGCTGTGGTAAGGTGAGTATTACCTTCTAGGAGGAATACCGATTAAAACCTCTCCTCCCCCACGCATCCACACACGCATGCACCAGGGTCGTCCTAGTAGCCAGAAGTTAATCTTATCATTACATGCATGGTCTGATTCTTGGTGAATTTGTGAAGATGTCATTTTGTTGTAGACAAATTGTTAATATACAAGTGGATGCATTGCGGCCGTCTTCAACTACCTTTAACTACCTTTATATATTTCATGAATAACATAGATCGGAAATTTTAATTGTAATGTCTCTTCATAGTAGTCTCTTACACCTTGCTTGATTATGATGCTGTGAATTAATATTGCTCAGGCATTCTCGCTGGATTTCAATCTAAGATCACACATGAAAACACATTCACAGGAGAACTATCATCTTTGCCCATATCCTGAATGTGGAAAAAGATATGCGCACGAGTATAAGCTAAAGAATCACATTGCTTCTCATCATGAGAAGGTGATACATTTTCCATCTCTTTTCAAGTTTTATTACTTTCCTCATTTGTGATTGGTTTGACTTACATTATTTAATGTTTTGTTCTAAATTTTGTTTTTTATTTGTGCCTTTTAGCTATTTTGTCGGATGATTTCATTTTTTAACAGACTCACTTCCGGTTATCCTTGTTCCACGTGGATTGGTTTTGGTCCCTAATGATTCCAAAATCACCAACATTTCACGGCGTCATTTACTTTTTGTTGAAAACAAAGGGCCATGGGGTACAGATGTGTTTGCTTTTAGAAACTCGAGTATAAGTTTGTAAGAGGATCAAATCTGGATTTAATACGGTTGCGGGAAATGAGACATTGCCTTAAGAGTACATTATATCGTGCATATATATCAATATATGTGGGGTCCACACTTTTGTTTATGCGGACCTCACATGTGAGGATGAACATGTAACTTTAGATTCAACCTTAGGGTATTATCCTAAGGGTTGGGCTAAATTTCCCTACAGCGGCATACTTGAGGGACCGAAAATGAAGTTATCCAACTACCATTTTAATTTTAGTTTTCCTGATTCCATCTGATCAGTTATGGTCCCTTTCCAAAATCAAACATGTTTGGTTCCATTAGTTGATGAACGGAGGGGAGACCATTTATTGACATGAGAACCTAACCTCAGTTAGTGTGGAATTAGAGTACCCCGATCGATTTGGGGACATAAGTAACGGGCCAAAAATGAAATAAGCCCTGCTGTTCAGGCTTTTAGATTAAGGTTCTTGTGAACTTCATAGTGTGATGGGTATTGTCAAAGGACCAAAATGAAATTACCCCTCCTGGTTGATTCTCTGATAAAGGTTCTCGTGAACATCATAGTGTGATAGGTATTGTCAAAGGACCAAAATGAAATTATACCTCTTTTTGGTTGTTGATACTCTGATAAAGGTGGTTGTGAATTCGAAAAACAAGGGGTATCATTGGACGTTCATGTCATTTCTCCATTTTCCATGGAACTCTACTAACTTCTGTCTGTTGCAATGCTGGGAAAGAGAAATTAATGGTCTGAATTTGTCGTGATATGAAAAGCTTCTCTGTTATATACTAAAAATTTTTCACATTTGATTTATTTTGTCTCTGCAACTTGTAAGTGGTTTGAACTCTGGCAATTTACGCAGAACGGTATAGATGTTGTCAAATACACCCCGCCAGTAGAAAAACCAGTTAAAACTCCAAAATCTAACACTGGAGCTTCTGGACCTGCATCATCAGACCGCCCATATGCTTGTCCGTATGACGGGTGTGAGAAGGCCTACATCCATGAGTACAAGCTGAATCTTCATTTAAGACGAGAGCATCCTGGCCATTTTCCGGATGACAATGCCAAAAACAACGCTCAAGCCAATACTGAAAATGAGATAGATGAAGGGAGTGATCAAGAAGTGTATACTGGAAAACGTGGCAATGGCAAAGTTCAAAAACAAAGTAGGCCAAAACCAAGTTTGAAGATGCCTCCTTCAAAAGTGGCTCAGCGCAAAACTTCTACCACATCTTCTGCCAACTTGAATGTGGTAAGAAAACCTTGGCCTGTTAAAGATGAAATGTATGATGAAGAAGATAGTGAAGAAACTGAAGAAGAGCGAGATAACTTAGTAGAGGGAGGATGGAGGTATGGAGATAATAATGATGATGATGAAGAAGAGACAGAGGACGAGGATTAAGCATGCAGTTTAACTGAAGTTCGAATGCTTTCCTCTTGAAATGAAAGAGGTGTGCTATGATTAGATTCTTAGAAGAATTTAATCGATAATGCTTTGTATACAAAGAAAAAAGGGATCAATTAATAATCTTTCAAGTTCATAGTTTTGGAAGTTTTAAATTCACATTTTCCAGAGAATTATGGTTGGTTGTTGATATGTTTATTTAATTATTTTCCATTTTGTGTTTCCGTATAAATGTGTCAATATAATTCGAAAATGCCTTACGGTTCACACATATGAAATCGGCGGTCGAATATAATGATTGAATAGAAGAATGCCTGTTGCTTTTGTAAATGGGTTTCTAAATTTATCAGGCATATATCCATTTATTTTTAATTTATTCCAAGCCATTTATTGAGCTAAATTATTCTTGGTTAGAATTAAAACTAAATACGTGTTTTCTACCTGTATATAAACATAAAAAAACGATACAAAAGAACCTAAAGGAGGAGAGAGACTAGACCAAGACCTCCTTAAAAAACTATACAATGAAACTAATCACATCATAATAGCTAAAGTATCGAAATAAAATACATACAAAACGACTCTAGGAACTGAATCAGTCAAGATAAAAAATCAGTGACAACTAACGAAAAGTGTCACCAGAAGACATCCTGAGCAGCAAAAATATCAGCAACATCCACGACTCAAGCTAGATGAAAGCAGACCAGGCAATGAGACGCGAATGTGGAACTGTGAAAATCCTGAGCTGGACCAGTAAGTCAGAACTAAGCTAGATATATGTCCAGAGAATCACGGTCAACTGGAAAGTCACTGTGCAAAAGAGGTCGCTAGGTAAAAGAAAAGGCAACCACAAACCAGTAGTGTGGGGCCTCGGGTTGCTAATCTCAAACTAGGACAATGATTAGAAGCTTAAATAAAACATTCAAGATTAATCAAGCAACTAAATTTTTTTTTAAAACCGAGCAGATCTCGCTCGATCGGCGGAACATCACCGATCAAGCGAGCATAAAATGGCAACTCACTGTTTTGATAAAAAATGGTCTCGCTCGATCGGTGCATCTCTGCCGATCGAGCGGCCAGCACCTGCTCGAAATCTGCAGTTCAGCTCTTCATGTTGCTGTAAAAAATAAACAAGTCCAAGCATAAAATCAAGTTTGAAATATCATATAACCATGAACTAAGTATTAGACATCATAACAAGCATCTCTACAACATCAAGTAGTCCAAAAGATATCAAACAAAGCTAGACTACCTAAGATTCAACATGTACTTTAATCTCAATACAACATTGTTTTCTAACATGTTTGTCAATATAAAAAGTACAACGATTCTGCTACAACAACCCGAGTCCCACATCTAGACTCTCTCTCGAGCTACCCATATCTGTTCTGGTCAGCTCCTGCCCCATCTGTTTCCATGCACACATACAAAACAAGACAACAGCCGAAAATATCCGGTGAGAATATAATTCCCAGTATAAAAGACATATACATAACAGTTCATATCAATTCAACTCTAAATACTTCAAATCAAAGCTTCGAATCGATACTTCAAATCAATAAATTTATATAGCGCGCTAAAGAAGAATTGATTCATAATAAAAGACTGCCATCAAGATTCGGATACGATCTTGACATGGATATCCATTTTGTTGTCGTCTGAATCGAAAATAAGGTCCATCTGACCTTGGCACTAGAATCAATTCAATTTTCTTCATATCATATATAACTCAAATAAAGATCCACTACCTGAGATGGATCAACAACATCAAATTATAAATCAAGAATAAAGAATATCAAGTATGTGGTTTATCGGGACAACTCAAGAAGCTTCATTCTTGAGTTTCAAACCCCTGACTCTCGATGTCGTCTTATACCTTTCAATCGTTCAGTTGTGGTTGAGTTGCTCCCAATCTGAACAATCAACACTACAAACTCATATCAAACTTCTGTTAAAAATTCAACTCAATCTTCATATCCATCGTCATTCATATTCAACTTCAATCACAAGATCAAAAGCACTTCAAATTTTGATCAAATCTTCTCCGATTCGACTTCCAAATTCTCGAACTCGATAGCCTAAAGTTGAAAATGAAGTATAAAAATCTATAATATCAGCAAGACATTCAATCCTATTCAGCTCAACAACCACAATTCAAAAGTTATTAAATTCTTGAACCGGCGGCGTAACGGTGCAAATTCGGTAATCCAAACTATATCTAATTCAATCCCACAATCATAAACATAACACAACCATACTCATAGCAGCATATACACGTTCAATTCAACAACTCAGAATTGAAAGTATTCAAAAATTGCTTTTAAAATCCATAACAAATCCGAATAACGTTCTATTTCCGATTCGTCTTCGAATACATAATCACAACGAGCTCATGAACATATATAATCAATAATACTAAAATTCCATCTTCACACCAAAATTCAAAGTCTGATAAAACTTCAGAAAATATATACCAAAACGTAGCTCTCGGAGCGATGATCGCAGATATATGTTCATAATTAAATCCTGACGGCCGAATGTCGAATAATCGAAATTTGAAAAGCTTGAAAGTATAGAAAATGGCGTTGGAAATGGTTCTCTCGACTTCTCTGATTTCTTCCCTCCTTATGATGTGTAGTCACGTGTAAATGTAAGAATTAAGTCAAGTGGAAAGAGATATATTCAATCATATTTGCACTATAATCCCCGAAACTTCAAAATTTGCAAATCAGTCCTCGGCCAATCTTTTTAATTCAATTTTAATCCCAATTAATTTAAAAATATTAGAATTTAATTCTAAAGTCCAAAATTCTCAAATTAAATAATTTTGGATTAAACTTAAAAAGATAAATTGCATTCTAGCCCTTGAAACTTTGATATTTTCAAAACAGTCCCTGCTCGAGTTTCACCTCTGAATTAAATCCTCTTAAATACCTGAAACATGGAATTTCAATCTTAAATTCCAAAATATTCAATTCAAATACTTAATCTTTTAATTTAAGAATCCCGGAATTTAAGTCTCAAAATTCGTAAATTGTCAAATTAAATATTCTCAACTCGAAAATTAAATATCTAATTCCGTAATTAATAACTTAATATTTTCAGAGCCTTACAATTCCTCTCCTCTAAGGAATGATTTCGTCCTCGAAATCTCAACCAATCTTACTACTGACTCTCTTCAGTGTGAAGTTAACTGAAGCAGTACTTACTTTAATTCTGTAAGTTCTGGATATCTTTTTGATATCTTTTCGTATTCTTTCTTTTGATCGCTTCTGATCATTTCTTCAATCATTTTGTAATCACTAAGCTAACTTACATCTAAGCTGCTCTTTCTCGTGATCAAAATATGTATCGATCATTCTGATCAATTCAATCTTATCAACCTCACCTGGTTAAAGTTCACAGGTTAAAGTTTAGCTGAAGTAATTCTTACTTCAATCATACAACTATGAATCTCTAATATCATATCTGAATTTATCTCTTCAAGTTCTTTCTTCAAATTGCGTCTATTCTATTGTACTTAGTTAGCTGACTGGAATTTGATTTGTTTCTGAGTTATTACTCGTTCAGAGTCAGTATCTATTTTGGATACTAGAATTAACTCAGGATCTTATCAAATTTTACCTTTGCTGACTAAAGTACATCGGAAGAATTTAACTGATACTTTCTTAGACACATGGATCATATCTGATCTCTCTATCAATTCTTGACGGACTATATCTGTCCATGAACTCATTAACTGTATTGCAAATCTCATACAATACAATTCAGCTTTCATGACGACTTGTTTCTTTTCCTATATCGTTATATTCTTGACAAAGAACATAGATCAATTCTACTCTCTCATGCTGATTATCATTTCGAAATCTGTATCTATCATACACTGTTCGCCTTTCATTCTGTACAAATCAATCTTCACATTTTCTGTCTTTCCTCAAATCACATCTAATTTGATATTTGATATTTCAGAGATACTATCTCAATATAAGAACTCTGATTTTTTTTTTTCATCTAATTATCAAAACATTATCTCTCTATCTATCAGATATCTGTCACAAGAATCAAAATCATCAAGTGACAATCAATCAGTTAATACCGAATCAGGTACTAGAGTTCTGAGTAACTCCTCAAAATCTGGATAGTCACCTCAGACAATCCATTGATCAGAGGATGGTATAAAGCAATCACATACAACAAATCACTCAGAATCTCTGATAATCAGTGCCACCATCTATCAAAACAAATCTAAAGTTTTCATCTCAACAATAGATTTCAATCATTCCTGTTCTTTCACACATATTTATCTTTCAACTCATATCTGTATTATCCAAACTACAGCGTATTCAAGAAGTTGTCGAACTCTATCTCAATTCAAATCGCAAACTCATGACAATCTGAATAGTTTCGAATTACAAATCCGTCGAAAAACTGTTCGCATTTCGACTCTAAAGCGGTTAAACTGTAAGATCGACCACTTGATCTTTTCTTTTCTGTGTCTTTCATTGGAAATTTTGATATCCAAAATTTAATTATGTCATATCTGCATTCATTTTCTTTCATCAAGACTGATTTCCAAAGTAGTTCATACATTTTCAACAACTAGATGGATATTCAATCTGGTGTAGTGTGCCTCTTCCAAACTCTGACATTCTATATTTAGAATATCTGGCATAATCCAACGATTATTGATAGGAGTCATTTTTCCTTGTTTTATTGTTCGTTTTCTTGATGTTTTGCATTAGTTCCATGTTGTCTTGTTAGTGTTTTTCTAATTTTGTTTGCATTTAGTGTAGTTTTATGTGTTTTGTTTACTCCTATTGATTTATGGTTAAATTGGTAGGAAAACGAGAAAAATCATATTTTCGGGTTTCATAAGGGGGTGCGCCCGGTCTGCAGAGGCATAATTTGAAGAGGCAGAGAGTTGAAGAAAATGGAGCGCTCGGTCGGTAGAATTCAGCAGACCGAGTGCTCGCTGAAAAAATTGGGCAGAAAGTTGGTGGATATTCCAGCGCTCGGTCGGTCAAAAAGAGCAGACCGAGCGCCCGCGCGTGATTTTGGAAAATTTTATTTCGGGAGTTTTATATGAAAAGGACTCTGAGTGTTGTAAAATGGTGTTCAGATCAATCAGAATTGATACCCGGTGCAGCGGAAGTTTTAAAATTTTATATGAAACGATTCCATATCATGGGTATCAAAACTTTACGATTAAATTGTGCGTGTAAAAATTAAATAACAATTAAATTTTTACCTTGAATCTCGAAACGAGATTATGGACACCAACAGATAACTCTCCTCTTGTTGTATATCCCAGGAACTGATGGACGAACGATTCTTCAATCAGGTCCACGAACAGAAGTTTAATCCCTTTGATAGACTGCACTAGAAAGTCTATCAGAAGTTTCTGCGAAGAGATAGAACAGATATGATCTGCTAATTCAGACTGAAAATTATCAATTCTCAGACTGAAAATTCTCTAAGACAAAGAGAGGGGGGGCGGCCGAAATTCCTAGACTGGAGGCTAGGGTTTTCGAAAATTTGAGTGTTAGTTGTGTGTAATTTCTGTACTGCAATAACTTATTTATAATGTGGGCTGCTAACAGCTTAGGGCCCATTAGTCATAAGTTCAAGCCTGACAAGCAAAGCCCGCATGTTCAGAAATTAATATAAAATTCATCGTGACTCAGATTGATAAACCAATTTCACCAATGTGCACAGAAACCATTTCTGCATCTTTTAAAGTCAAGATAAATTTTCTGAATCCGAATTCAGTGGTTTCCAAAAATGTCCATCACTATGTCATTTTAAGAAATCTTACTCCCTTTACTCTTAAATAAAAAGTCCCACTTCTTTATTCACTAAATTTAACTCTTTAAATTTAATTATCTCAACGGGAATTAAAAATCCATTACTTGTGTGACCCTCAATGGTTCAGGGATACAGCTAGTCGTGGGCTCACAACTCCTTGTGACTCAGAACAACAATTTCCGACTTGCCCATCGAATCATGGTAAGAGCGCCTAGCAACATCGCCCCATGATTCCCTAGGTATCACTGATAGTGCCTGCAAGAACCAATAGATTTTGGTTAGCGTACAGTACGGTCCCTTCATCCATATATCCTGATCGAATCAACAACTATTGGTAAATCGAGAGTCGTTCGAGATTCGATAACTATGCAATGCATCTTGAAGATCAAATAGTGACATCGCATGTGCTACTCAGAAACCATTTCTTAAAACACATCATGTACTCTGGCCAGAGATTCGTCACACTAATATCTCCTCAGATTGCATAGGATATCCACACTCGCAAGTATGTGGTGAATCCTTGACAACAAAGCATCGACTCCTATATGTGTCGTAACTGTACCCAATCCCGACACCTGATGACCCCAATAGAGTCGGTAAACGAGTCAAAGTACAGTACTAGCATATAGAGTCTCAATGATGTTTCAAGTAGTAAGGACTAATGGTGTACAACCAAAACCGCGGACTTTATCCACTCGATAAGTGATAACCACTTGGAAAGTCCAGATAGGGTAGTTCGATCATTCATCGTATGAATATCCATTTGTATGCTTTGAACATCTCTATGTTCCATACCAATGAAACGTGGTACTCGGCATCGCAAATGCTAGTCTCAATCTTGAGCGATCCTTATCCTTATTAACGGACGGCTCAATCGACTAGGAACTGTTTAGAATATATAGTGACTATAAGATGTGTTTCATGATAGCCATCCCCATGTGCCACCACATCTTACATACACTATAGTATATTCAAGGTCTTCATCTAAACATCTTATAGTATGTCACAACATAATAATATGATAAAAGATAAAGTAAATGCCATTATAAAAGTGTAAATTATATTAAACAAAAGATTATTTATACATAGAGTCATAAAAGCCCTTAGCCACAAGTTGGCTCACCGGGCACCCACTCTTTCAATCTCCCACTTGCCCTAAAGCCAACTAGTCATACTACGTAGTCCCATTGCTTCGCGATGTTTGTCAAATAATGGTCCTGGCAAGGGCTTAGTAAGTGGATCAGCGATATTGTCTGCAGAGGCCACTCTCTCGACAGTGATGTCTCCTCTTTCCACGATCTCCCGGATGATGTGGTATTTCCTCAGTACGTGTTTGGATCTTTGATGAGACCTTGGTTCCTTTGCCTGAGCAACGGCACCCGTGTTGTCACAGTACACCGGGACTGGACCAACAGCTTCAGGAATGACGCCCAACTCTTGGACAAAATTCCTCATCCAAACGGCCTCTTTAGCAGCAGCTGATGCCGCAATGTATTCTGCCTCAGTGGTGGAATCCGCTGTGGTGTCCTGCTTGGAACTCTTCCAAGAGACAGCACCACCATTGAGCATGAACACAAATCCAGATGTTGACTTCGAGTCATCCACGTCACTTTGGAAGCTAGAGTCGGTGTAGCCTTCCAATCTCAATTCTCTTCCTCCATATACCATGAACATATTCTTAGTCCTTCGTAAGTACTTAAGAATGTCCTTCACGGCTTTCCAATGCATTTGACCGGGATTGGCTTGATATCTGCTCGTGACACTCAGAACAAATGCTACATCCGGTCTGGTAGATATCATCCCATACATGATACTACCTATGGCTGACGCATATGGTACATGTGTCATTTTCTCTATCTCTTCATCAGTCTTGGGACACATGGACTTGGATAGAGAAACTCCATGACACATAGGTAGATGTCCTCTCTTGGACCCATCCATTGAAAACCTTTTCAATATGGTTTCGATGTAAGTTGATTGAGTGAGTCCTATCATTCTTTTAGATCTATCTCTATAGATCTGAATTCCTAGAATATAGGATGTCTCACCTAAATCCTTCATCGAGAACCTACCTGATAACCATATCTTTGTTGACTGCAACATCCCTACATCATTCCCAATGAGTAAGATGTCATCAACATAAAGTACTAAGAATGTCACAGCATCCTTAACTACTTTCTTGTACACGCACGGTTCCTCCGGGTTCTTGATGAAACCAAAATCCTTTATTGTTTCATCAAATTTCTGGTTCCAACTTCTTGATGCTTGTTTGAGACCATAGATTGATCTCTGAAGCTTGCATACCTTATGCTCGCTTCCCATGGATGTGTATCCCTCAGGCTGCGTCATATAGATCTCTTCCTTAATGTTTCCATTAAGAAATGCAGTCTTCACATCCATTTGCCATATCTCATTGTCATACCAAGCAGCTATGGCAATAAGGATTCTTATGGACTTGAACATTGCAACTGGTGAAAAGGTTTCATCATAGTCAACTCCTTGTCTTTGAGTATAATCTTTTGCCACCAATCGCGCCTTGTAGGTCAATACCTTACCATCAGGCCCAAGCTTTCTCTTGTAGATCCATTTACACCCTATTGGAACAATTCCATCGGGAGGATCTACTAAAGACCAAACTTGGTTTGTATGCATCGAATCTATTTCCGACTGCATAGCTTCAAGCCATAAATTTGAATTCGCATCAGAAATTGCTTCCTTGAAGTTTCTTGGATCATATCCAACGTCGGGTTCATTTTGATCCCCTTCAAGAAGAAGACCATATCGAATAGGAGGTCTAGAAGTCCTCTCGGATCTTCTAGGTATAGGCGTGTCCTCTGAAGATTCTTGAGGTATGGGATCATTATTTTGTATTTCGGGTTCTTCTCGAATTTCTTCGAGTTCCATCATCTCGCCTTTCTTTTCCAATAAGAACTCCTTCTCCAAGAAGGTGGCATTCCTTGAAACAAACACTTTTGTTTCAGTAGGATGATAGAAATAATATGTAACGGCCCACTGTATCAAGACGGGTCTTTTCAGCGTGCTTATGTCCTCACTCACACGCACCCTGAGAATTTCCATAAATTCTCTACGTAACTACATTGCATAACTAAGTATTTTTAACTTTAATACTGTCATAACTTAAAATTCTCATTTTCATAAATCATTAAAACAAAAATCATGTGTCCCATGCATAAAACATAATTTAAAACATTTAAAACTTACAGACTGGCAGTGCGGCTTCTGAGCTCCGTGTAGCAGGCTAGTTACCCTCCAAGGAACCTGGCTCTGATACCAAATGAAACATCCTAAAACTCCTACTGAATTTTTTTTTTAACAAAACTCTTTGATAATAAAATAATGAATATAAATATATATATGCCCATACATATATATATCATACTTAAAAATAACTTTACTTAATTTAAAATACATAAACACAATAAATAAAATAAAAGTACACACATTTAATTAAATACTTAAAATTAATTACTAAATAATCATTTATAAATATTCCATAATAAAATTCCTAAATTCCATGCATATACTGAAAATCTATAATAATAAAACATATGCGGAAATAAACGTTCTAGTCTCAACATAAAATTCATCTTAGAGCAATGGTCACGGGTTCTAGCTTCTTGGATACTCATACGCCCTCGCCGCCAGTCGGGAACACATTATCCTTATTGACATTTTTCTCACCTGCACCATTTAAATCTAGTGAGCCTAGAGGCTCAGCACGCTCTATCCTTACATAACAAAATGAAACCACACACAAGCACAAATTATATAAAATACGTGAATAATAATTATACGTGCATGATCTTAAAATTATATACATATAAACATAAATAAATAATCATACTTCTAAATCATCATGCTATAACATAATTCATCATACTTTATAATTTTCGTAAAAATAACATATCATGATTTTTTTAGTTCTCAACAGGTCGTATCCATATCGGTGGCATCATACTGAGCGATTGATCAATCTATAAACCAACATACGCGGCGGTGGGGTTTCCACCTCTGTGCTGCCACTTCACCAGCCCTCTCAGCTGGATCCATAAGCTCATCATACTTATACATCATTAGGAAGGTCACCGGGCCCAGGTATCCCGGCCTCCAACCACATCACTTTCCACCTTCACTTCAACTTCCATAAAAATATATTTTTCTTAACATACATTTAAACTTATCATAAAAATTCTTACATGATGCATGAACTAAAAAAAAAATCTCATTTATTTCTTTATTTCATGAAAATTCGCCCGTAAATATATATTTTATTTATTTTCTTAAAAATCATACTTATATATCTAATAAAAATGCATGCATGAATTAAATATATATTTACGGACCTTTTAATTTTCCAAGGACTTGTTTGAGCTGCTGACCACTTAACTTAAACCTATAAATTCCTAGACTGACACAATAAGTAATTAGCCCAACATGACCTGGCCCATTAATTCTCATGGACCCCTAGATCCATGTAAAACTAATAAGCTCACTAAAACATTAATTAAATCCATTAAATTACTTAGAATTAATCAAATAAATTATTAACTAGTTCATTAACCTATAAATTAGACCATTAAATTACTAAACCCGACACATCTTGGCCCAATAATTCTCATGGATCACACGGCCCATGACAAGTTAGTGGGCTCACTTCATTAATTAATTAAGCCCATAATTAAAATTAAACTAGTCTAATTAATTAATTAACTCGAGCCCAAACTCATTTATTATTAATTTAATCTCTTATTTAATTTAAAATAAAAATACTCGAGTCCAACTAATATAGCCCAAACCCGGACCAAACTAACTTGACCTATTATATTTTAGACCCAACCCGGACCCGAAAAACCAAGCCCGGCCCGCCAAAACACAAGACGCAACCCTAGCCTTCCTCTCCCAAAGCCCAAATCACGGCAGCCCTGAGCGGCTTCAGAAAAACTGATTGTGCCACCTGCTCAGGCCACCTTTGGCCGTGAAACCACTGCCCATACTTAGCTAACATCCAGGCGGTTCTAACACAATAAATTTGACTTAAAACCGAGCTCTGTAGAAGGAGAATGAACCAAAACAACCGAACCCTCTGCTGCTGTACGCGCAGAACGCGACTCTACAATTCAGGCCGTTTGGCCGCCCAGCTCCGGCCACCACCTGCCGGAGCACCACCTGGAATACCTTCCCCAAGGTCTGGCAGTTCTAACCCCACCAGAACCAGACCCTAACTCACCCAATGGACCAAGAACGAGCCATTTTTCTGAAACTGCTCAACCTAAGCCAAATCTATCTTCTATAGTGCACCCAGCCTAAACCAGCGATTAAGCCACATGAACCACCATACAATCACGACCCTAAGGACCCTAACTCAGCCCTCAACCAATGTGGTCAGCCCTCAAATAGCCTTAGATCAAAATATATGAAGAAACATGGGTTATGCAACTAAAAACGTGAACCATGCATGATCATGTGATGAATTTCATTCAAAACCACAAACGCATACATAATATGATCATTCATGTTTAAAAAAAACTGTGTAATATGATTTAAATGGTGTTCAAGAATGGATTCGAGATGTGCCTTGATAATTATTTAGACGAAACGACGTAAACGACGCGTATCGGGCTCGCCGGGACGAACGAATCTTCTAAATAATCCAAAAACATTCAAAGATCGGCTATGAGGCTGGGAAAACTCTGATGGAACGTGAAAATGGTGGAGAAGAGAGTGATGGAGGCAGCTTAGAGAGTTTAAGCGTGAGATAGGGTAAATCTTTTTTTTTAAAAGATAATCTGGGTTTAATAAATAAATAGATAATTAAGATAAATATATACTCTAAACATATAAAATTTTAAAACTCTTAAATACAATATAAATTTGATATTTAACCTTAAATCCCGAAATTATAATTAATGGAATTTTTAAAACTTAATAAAAGTCATTAAAATGACTTATCTTGGGTAAAAACGTACCTATAAATATATATATATATATATATATATATATATATATATATAAACACTATAATTTTCTTGAAATAATACCTTAAAATAATATTTTAAGGCTACTAAAAATTTCATAAAATATTTTGGGTGAAAAGTAACATCTCGTCCGTCCACGGTCCCGCCTACGCGATCATAAAATAAACTTTCTCAAATAAATTCATAAATAACATCATACCGATTTAAATGCCGAAACAATATTTAAAACATGCCAATAAATCACATAATTCACATAATAACATATAAAATTAATTTAACACATTTTTACATTATTTTAAAATTATTAAATCTCCTAGTTATGCATGCGGATTTACGTAGCAAATTTTCGAACGTTACAATTCTCTCCCCCTTAAATGGAATTTCGTCCTCGAAATTTGATTTAACTTAGTCGTCTAATAACACATGACTAAAATTTTTCAAAACTAATTTTCAAACTAAATCCCAAAAACATAACTTAATTTATATATCTAAAATTCAACTTAAATCTCAAAAAAAAAATTCTAAATTGTCAAACTTAAATCTAAAATCATAACTTAATCTACAAATCTAAGTGTCAAACTTACGTCTCATAAATTATGAAACTTAATTTTCTAAACATATATCATTCTAGTCATCCTGGTGTGTAACGCGTCTCAGAGGCATACTCTAATTTCCATAAATTCTCTACGTAACTACATTGCATAACTTAGTATTTTTAACTTTAATACTGTCATAACTTAAAATTCTCATTTTCATAAATCATTAAAACAAAAATCATGTGTCCCATGCATAAAACATAATTTAAAACATTTAAAACTTACAGACTGGCAGTGCGGCTTCTGAGCTCCGTGTAGCAGGCTAGTTACCCTCCAAGGAACCTGGCTCTGATACCAAATGAAACGTCCTAAAACTCTTACTGAATTTTTTTTTAACAAAACTCTTTGATAATAAAATAATGAATATAAATATATATATGCCCATACATATATATATCATACTTAAAAATAACTTTACTTAATTTAAAATACATAAACACAATAAATAAAATAAAAGTACACACATTTAATTAAATACTTAAAATTAATTACTAAATAATCATTTATAAATATTCCATAATAAAATTCCTAAATTCCATGCATATACTGAAAATCTATAATAATAAAACATATGCGGAAATAAACGTTCTAGTCTCAACATAAAATTCATCTTAGAGCAATGGTCACGGGTTCTAGCTTCTTGGATACTCATACGCCCTCGCCGCCAGTCGGGAACACATTATCCTTATTGACATTTTTCTCACCTGCACCATTTAAATCTAGTGAGCCTAGAGGCTCAGCACGTTCTATCCTTACATAACAAAATGAAACCACACACAAGCACAAATCATATAAAATACGTGAATAATAATTATACGTGCATGATCTTAAAATTATATACATATAAACATAAATAAATAATCATACTTCTAAATCATCATGCTATAACATAATTCATCATACTTTATAATTTTCGTAAAAATAACATATCATGATTTTTTAGTTCTCAACAGGTCGTATCCATATCGGTGGCATCATACTGAGCGATTGATCAATCTATAAACCAACGTACGCGGCGGTGGGGTTTCCACCTCTGTGCTGCCACTTCACCAGCCCTCTCAGCTGGATCCATAAGCTCATCATACTTATACATCATTAGGAAGGTCACCGGGCCCAGGTATCCCGGCCTCCAACCACATCACTTTCCACCTTCACTTCAACTTCCATAAAAATATATTTTTCTTAACATACATTTAAACTTATCATAAAAATTCTTACATGATGCATGAACTAAAAAAAAAATCTCATTTATTTCTTTATTTCATGAAAATTCGCCCGTAAATATATATTATTTATTTTTCTTAAAAATCATACTTATATATCTAATAAAAATGCATGCATGAATTAAATATATATTTACGGACCTTTTAATTTTCCAAGGACTTGTTTGAGCTGCTGACCACTTAACTTAAACCTATAAATTCCTAGACTGACACAATAAGTAATTAGCCCAACATGACCTGGCCCATTAATTCTCATGGACCCCTAGATCCATGTAAAACTAATAAGCTCACTAAAACATTAATTAAATCCATTAAATTACTTAGAATTAATCAAATAAATTATTAACTAGTTCATTAACCTATAAATTAGACCATTAAATTACTAAACCCGACACATCTTGGCCCAATAATTCTCATGGATCACACGGCCCATGACAAGTTAGTGGGCTCACTTCATTAATTAATTAAGCCCATAATTAAAATTAAACTAGTCTAATTAATTAATTAACTCGAGCCCAAACTCATTTATTATTAACTTAATCTCTTATTTAATTTAAAATAAAAATACTCGAGTCCAACTAATATAGCCCAAACCCGGACCAAACTAACTTGACCCATTATATTTTAGACCCAATCCGGACCCGAAAAACCAAGCCCGGCCCGCCAAAACACAAGACGCAACCCTAGCCTTCCTCTCCCAAAGCCCAAATCACGGCAGCCCTGAGCGGCTTCAAAAAAACTGATTGTGCCACCTGCTCAGGCCACCTTTGGCCGTGAAACCACTGCCCATACTTAGCTAACATCCAGGCGGTTCTAACGCAATAAATTTGACTTAAACCGAGCTCTGTAGAAGGAGAACGAACCAAAACAACCGAACCCCTCTGCTGCTGTATGCGCAGAACGCGACTCGACACTTCAGGCCGTTTGGCCGCCCAGCTCCGGCCACCACCTGCCAGAGCACCACCTGGAATACCTTCCCCAAGGTCTGGCGGTTCTAATCCCACCAGAACCAGACCCTAACTCACCCAATGGACCAAGAACGAGCCATTTTTCGGAAACTGCTCAACCTGAGCCAAATCTATCTTCTATAGTGCACCCAGCCTAAACCAGCGATTAAGCCACATGAACCACCATACAATCACGACCCTAAGGACCCTAACTCAGCCCTCAACCAATGTGGTCAGCCCTCAAACAGCCTTAGATCAAAATATATGAAGAAACATGGGTTATGCACCTAAAAACGTGAACCATGCATGATCATGTGATGAATTTCATTCAAAACCACAAACGCATACATAATATGATCATTCATGTTTAAAAAAAACTGTGTAATATGATTTAAATGGTGTTCAAGAATGGATTCGAGACGTGCCTTGATAATTATGTAGACGAAACGACGTAAACGACGCGTATCGGGCTCGCCGGGACGAACGGATCTTCTAAATAATCCAAAAACATTCAAAGATCGGCTATGAGGCTGGGAAAACTCTGATGGAACGTGAAAATGGTGGAGAAGAGAGTGATGGAGGCAGCTTAGAGAGTTTAAGCGTGAGATAGGGTAAATCTTTTTTTTTTTAAAAGATAATCTGGGTTTAATAAATAAATAGATAATTAAGATAAATATATACTCTAAACATATAAAATTTTAAAACTCTTAAATACAATATAAATTTGATATTTAACCTTAAATCCCGAAATTATAATTAATGGGATTTTTAAAACTTAATAAAAGTCATTAAAATGACTTATCTTGGGTAAAAACGTACCTATAAATATATATATATATATATATATATATATAAACACTATAATTTTCTTGAAATAATACCTTAAAATAATATTTTAAGGCTACTAAAAATCTCATAAAATATTTTGGGTGAAAACTAACATCTCGTCCGTCCACGGTCCCGCCTACGCGATCATAAAATAAACTTTCTCAAATAAATTCATAAATAACATCATACCGATTTAAATGCCGAAACAATATTTAAAACATGCCAATAAATCACATAATTCACATAATAACATATAAAATTAATTTAACACATTTTTACATTATTTTAAAATTATTAAATCTCCTAGTTATGCATGCGGATTTACGTAGCAAATTTCCGAACGTTACATAATATTCGATTGAATTCTTCGGATACCCTACAAAATAGCATAAGGTGGATCGACTATCCAACTTATCTCCCACTGTCTGCTTCACGTAAGCTGGACATCCCCAAATCCTCAAGTACGAATACTTAGGAGTTTTGCCATTCCATAACTCGTATGGTGTTTTATCCACTGCTTTGGTGTGGACGTTGTTCAACAACAACACCGCCGTTTCAAGCGCGTAGCCCCAAAACGAAGGTGGAAGCTCAGTGAAGCTCATCATGGATCGAACCATGTCCAACAAAGTTCGATTACGACGCTCCGATACACCATTCAGCTGAGGTGTCATAGGAGGAGTCCACTGAGAGAGAATCTCATTCTCTTTTAGATAGCTCAAAAACTCGGTACTCAAGTATTCTCCACCTCGATCCGATCGAAGTGCTTTAATACTTTTACCTAGTTTGTTTTCTACTTCAGCCTTGAATTCTTTGAACTTTTCAAATGCTTCAGACTTATATTTCATTAAATATAAATACCCATATCTTGAATAATCATCAGTAAAGGTAATGAAGTAGGTGTGACCAAATTTTGTACCAATACTAAATGGTCCGCAAACATCCGTATGGATCAAATCCAATAGATTTTGACTACGGTCAGGTTTTTCTTTGAAAGGAGATTTAGTCATTTTTCCTTTCAGGCAGGACTCACAAGTAGGTAGAGAGTTAATATCAGACATATCAAACATGCCCTCTCCCACTAGCTTGTTCATCCTCCTTGATGAAATATGACCTAGCCTAGCATGCCAAAGGTTTGCCGGGTTTTGACTATCGATTTTCCTTTTGTTCGTTGTTACCGGTTTATCAACATAATTTATTGGAACGTCTTTTAATTTTAAGTTATATAGATCGTTTTCAAGTTGTCCATTTCCAATCAAACATTCATTCTTGTAAATATTGCAAATCTCATTCATAAAATTGCAAGAAAAACCATCTCTATCAAGCATAGAAACAGAAATAATGTTTTTAATCAAGTCTGGAACAAATAAAACATATCTCAAAAGTAACTTAAAATCGTTCTGCAAAATTAAATAAACGTCTCCCACAGCTTTGGCTTCAACTCTAGAACCATTTCCGAGCCTCAGCTGGGTCTCACCCATTCTAAGCTTGCGACTTCTTGTCATCACCTGCAAATCATTGCAAATATGAGATCCACATCCGGTATCCAATACCCAAGAAGTAGTATTAAGTGAAACATTTATTTCAATATAAAACATACCCTTCGCAGTTCGCAACTGCTCTAGATATTCCTTGCAGTTACGTTTCCAATGACCGGGTTTCTTGCAGTGATGGAAAACATCCTTGGACTTTTCCATGTTTGAAGCCTTTGTCTTGTTCTTCTTCTCGGGTTCGGTTTTCTTGGATGGGGCAGAACGTTTCTTACCCTTTGTACTTGGCCCCTTCTCAGCAGAAGAAGAGGAGCCCACCAAGAGAACCGGTTTATCCTTCTTTAAAGTGGCTTCATAAGTTACAAGCATATTGACCATCTCTTCAAGGGAGGCCTCTATCTTTTTCATATTGAAATTCACCACAAAACCGTCAAACGATGAAGGAAGAGAGAGAAGTAATAAGTCCACATTGAGTTCATGCTCCAATACCAAATCAAGCGTTACCAACTTCTGAATGAGCCAAATCACGCGTACCCCGTAATCACGGACCGAAGTCCCTTCACGCATGCGACACGTCATTAACTCTTTTACAGTAGCGAACCTTTCAGCTCTTGATTGAGCCCCAAAAAGTTCCTTGAGTTGTACGTGAATGTCAGCAGCATTCACGGTATCCTCAAATCGCCTCTGGAGTTCATCAGACATCGAAGCTTGCATATAGCATTTGGCCTTGATATCATGGTCCCACCATTTATCAAGTTTGGCCAACTCTTCCGGACTTATATCAGCTGGTGCTTCCTTCGGAGGAGATTTTTCTAACACGTAGAACATCTTCTCCGAGGTCAAGACAATCTTCAACTTAGGGAACCATTCCGTATAGTTTGCGCCAGTCAGTTTATTTTGTTCGAGAATAGAGAATAGTGGATTGCGCGAATTCATCTTAATGAAATACTTAAAAGAAACAGACAATAATCAGTGATTGTTTAATTAATTTACTAAGACATAAAATAGGCGAAATTTATTTTATGAATCTCACTCCCACTATTTTAACGATTTCACTACCCTCTAGTGAAAACGAGAAACATTTTCTTTAGTGGGAACATGGAGTCCAATTGACAAACTATAGTCCCGAATAATATCAGCCAACCATAATTTTCAAAAGGTAGAGCCCAATTGCTTCCAAAGCAACCTCCATGTTTTTACCTCATGTCCAATAAGGGCCCAATAATATGACGCCATTTATTGTGACATGTCAAGATGACCCATCAATATCAAGTTGTGATGGACGGTCGCCATGTGGATCCCCAATAATATGAGCCAATCCCATGGGAGTTCCATCCAACTTACAACATGTGTCGATCCAATGTACAGCTTTCCGACGAACGGGCCCCCCCAATAATATGAGCCGGACCGTATCCGCGGGTAGCATCTCATACATTGATCGTTGATGGAAGGTAGGAACATTTAAACAATATTTAAATTTCCTTTATTTATCTTGATATCAATTTTAAATCATATTTAAAATGAGGGATTTTAATTTTGAAAATTTGTCTCATCATTTAAAATTTGTATGCTTGCGGGATTCATACAATTTAGTCTAAACATGCATACAACGATAATATCATATATTATATTTTAGGATGATCGATTCCATTACTAATCGACCCGTGATTGCCAATCACGAGTCTAAGTCCAATCCTAGGTGATATGCAAGTATGCAATGCAATCCTATTACATTGTGCTTCCAATTTACATTTCTTCAGTCTTTATTGTCTGCTGGGCCCACCTTCGTCTTCAAATCTTCATCTCCCACTAAGTATAATGTATTTACAATAAATAACTATGACAAGTAGGGGATACATTTTAAGGGGTGGGAACGGGCCATAAACCAGGCCCACTTTTATTACATATGACAATTCATATTGGGCCATAAACCAGACCCATTAATAAATCCAACAACAATAAAAACAAATGTAAATTCCCTAACATACACCTACAAAATTGGTCATGGTAATCGATCATCCTTATCCAATAATATTTAATTCAAAATTAATTTATTGGATAACATGCAATGGCAATTAAATTAAAAAGGATAAAATCATATTCTATATATAAAATCTTATTTTACATACAAAATCATATTTTACCTTTTTATCAAATAAAATCATATTTTACATATAAAATCCAATTTTATACATAAAATCATATTTTACTCAATATTTTCATAAGATCATATCTTATCATCAATTGTACCAAAAATAATTAATTTCATAAAATCTGATTTAACGGATAAAATCTATAAATTTTCCAAAAATTCAAATTTATCCAAAAATCAATTTTAAAATTTTCGGACTCGAATAATTCGATCCGACGCCTCGTGGACCAATCAAAAACAATTTTCGATCGGACCAAAAATAGAATTTTAACATATTAAAATTTTAATTAAAAAAAAAATAATTTTTCCGGGCCGCCCGGGACGATCCCGGGCAGCCCGCGCCCCAAAAGGGGCTCGGGCCGAGTGCGCTGCCCTGGGCAGCGGGGCAGCGATGGACTCGCTGCTCCGGGTTTGCCAATGAATTTTAAATTTTTAAAATTCTTTTGTTTCAAAAACCCAAGGCTTAAAAATTTTTGTACAATCGATTACTTTAATCGCTTGATCTGAGCAACCTGGCTCTGATACCACTGTTGTAAAACGGTGTTCAGATCAATCAAAATTGATACCCGGTGCAGCGGAAGTTTTAAAATTTTATATGGAACGATTCCATATCATGGGTATCAAAACTTTACGATTAAATTGTGCGTGTAAAAATTAAATAACAATTAAATTTTTACCTTGAATCTCGAAACGAGATTATGGACACCAACAGATAACTCTGCTCTTGTTGTATATCCCAGGAACTGATGGACGAACGATTCTTCAATCAGGTTCACGAACGAAAGTTTAATCCCTCTGATAGATTGCACTAGAAAGTCTATCAGAAGTTTCTGCGAAGAGATAGAGCAGATATGATCTGCTAATTCAGACTGCAAATTCGAAATTCTCAGACTGAAAATTCTCTAAGACAGAGAGAGAGGGGGGGGGGGGGGCGGCCGAAATTCCTAGACTAGAGGCTAGGGTTTTCGAAAATTTGAGTGTTAGTTGTGTGTAATTTCTGTACTGCAATAACTTATTTATAATGTGGGCTGCTAACAGCTTAGGGCCCATTAGTCATAAGTTCAAGCCTGACAAACAAAGCCCGCATGTTCAGAAATTAATATAAAATTCATCGTGACTCAGATTGATAAACCAATTTCACCAATGTGCACAGAAACCATTTCTGCATCTTTTAAAGTCAAGATAAATTTTCTGAATCCGAATTCAGTGGTTTCCAAAAATGTCCATCACTATGTCATTTTAGGAAATCTTACTCCCTCTACTCTTAAATAAGAAGTCCCACTTCTTTATTCACTAAATTTAACTCTTTAAATTTAATTATCTCAACGGGGATTAAAAATCCATTACTTGTGTGACCCTCAATGGTTCAGGGATACAGCTAGCCGTGGGCTCACAACTCCTTGTGACTCGGAATAACAATTTCCGACTTGCCCATCGAATCATGGTAAGAGCGCCTAGCAACATCGCCCCATGATTCCCTAGGTATCACTGATAGTGCATGCAAGAACCAATAGATTTTGGTTAGCGTACAGTACGGTCCCTTCATCCATATATCCCGATCGAATCAACAACTATTGGTAAATCGAGAGTCGTTCGAGATTCGATAACTATGCAATGCATCTTGAAGATCAAATAGTGACATCGCATGTGCTACTAAGAAACCATTTCTTAAAACACATCATGTACTCTGGCCAGAGATTCGTCACACTAATATCTCCTCAGATTGCATAGGATATCCACACTCGCAAGTATGTGGTGAATCCTTGACAACAAAGCATCGACTCCTATATTTGTCGTAACTGTATCCAATCCCGACACCTGATGACCCCAATAGAGTCGGTAAATGAGTCAAAGTACAGTACTAGCATATAGAGTCTCAATGATGTTTCAAGTAGTAAGGACTAATGGTGTACAACCAAAACCGCGGACTTTATCCACTCGATAAGTGATAACCACTTGGAAAGTCCGGATAGGGTAGTTCGATCATTCATCGTATGAATATCCATTTGCATGCTTTGAAAATCTCTATGTTCCATACCAATGAAACGTGGTACTCGGCATCGCAAATGTTAGTCTCAATCTTGAGCGATACTTATCCTTATTAACGGACGGCTCAATCGACTAGTAACTATTTAGAATATACAGTGACTATAAGATGTGTTTCATGATAGCCATCCCCATGTGCCACCACATCTTACATACACTATAGTATATTCAAGGTCTTCATCTAAACATCTTATAGTATGTCACAACATAATAATATGATAAAAGATAAAGTAAATGCCATTATAAAAGTGTAAATTATATTAAACAAAAGATTGTTTATACATAGAGTCATAAAAGCCCTTAGCCACAAGTTGGCTCACCTGGCACCCACTCTTTCACTGAGGTCAATATATATAGAATCTTTTCAGACGTTTTGGGGGTTGGAAAAACACATCAAATCAAGGCGGTGGCGGCTCTGAAGATTGAAACTTCTTTTTCTCGTTGGGAGTTTTTATTCTTCACGATTTCTGAAATTTTATGTTGAAAACTTTGTCAGATTGAATTTTATTATGAATTGTAGTAGCTAAACTCTCTTTTGTTGGAATTTAGGGGATCCTAACCCCGAAACATGTTTTTGTGATTGAATCGTTTGACGAATTGATTTAGTTTTATACAAGTATTTGATTTTATCATGGTTTATTATTCTATGTTGAGGAGTAGCTAACTTTAGCATAGATTCGTAGGTTGTGAATTGCTGTCGAGAGATAGATTCGTGATTAGGACGAATGATAAAATCCTTGAACTTAAAATATGCATAGAGATATGATATTTAGTACATGTTGATAACCATAGACCACCAGGTTGAAAATTGTAGGAATTCAATGAACGCAAAGCAATCACTAATGATAAACACTTAAAGAGATTTAATCGTTTCATTAACTGAGTTAGATTGGCATATACTCAAGAGAGAGTGTCGATACATCAGGAATTCTTGTCAAATTTATGAGTGTAAAAGTAACTTTCAATCGTCCAAATTCAATTAGGGGAAAGGTGAACCGAGATTCCAACAAAATTTCTTCAGATTATATTTTCCTGTGCTAAGCATTATTGCAATTTATTTTATTTTCATTTTAGGATTTTAAGTTGAATTATTTAATTTATAATTTTAGAATAATCAATGATAAAATTTTCGTTACTTTGGGTAGAGAAATTAAATAATTGAATTATTGTGACATAGTCCCTGAGGACGATACTCGTACTCAGTACACTTTTCTATAATTTGAGTCGTGCACTTGCGATAATTTTGAGCATAAAAGAGAGATAATTATATTGAATTTAAGTGTTAGTATTTGCTCGACCAATTATGCACCAAAAAATCCCTCAATTCTGATATGTCGTCCTCAATTCATATCTTGATCTGGCATTCTCTATTGAACTCAAACTGCTTTCAGCTCAATTCTATCTGTCTTCTATCATCTTTACGCAATTCGAACACCTTATCAATTGAGAATTTCTGATTGAGAACACCTTTGTCTGAAACATTCAAATCAGAATACATATAAATATGTCATCAAATACTCATGTGTTCATCAGATTCTCTCTTTCAGTTCCCCAAGCACTGACAAATCATCTAATCAACCCAAAAATTCAGATGACACTCTAATATTTCTATCAGTTACGAGACAACAACTCAAATTATACTGAACTAACTATCGAAGGATCAATAATTCTCGAAATCAAAAGAAATAAATCAAGATTGAGAAAATCTCTGAATCAGGGTCATCCAAAATCAAATATTCTGGATAACAAACTTTGCACAGTGAAAACAACTCACTTGCATCTCATTACTTCGAATGAGTGAATCAACTCAGGCTCTATGAATAAGCAATGAGAGCCAATCAATATCAATTACTTCAAGAATCATATCTCCAATCTGATGTAATAATTTCAGCATAAGCTTAGAAAAAGACTCAACTGTAACTGATTCCCTTATAAACATCTATTCTATAAATCTCAATCACATCTGGAACATATTTGTAACTTTACCCATTGGCATATCTACCAATTCTGGTTTAGTTCTTGAACATATCTAGTGCATCGAATATACTTATCTTGGAACTTTTCGGTAGTCACATATAGTAATAAAAGAAATCTAAATTCTAGGTTCCATACCATATCATCATATTCATAAGCACTTTTCTATTTTCATTCATCCAGCTTAATTATTTCAGAGAAGCAATCTCCTGTTATTCTGTACTTGAGTAGTACATCATCATCTATCATGCAAACATCAATAAATAATCCTAAGTACGAACAAAATTCATGTTCAATCATATCTCTTCAAAACTGTAGCTCAATTCGTCAATCAAATTCACAGATTCTCCCTTCTTATACAGAGATCATAACATGACAAAGCTTTCAGTTATCAATATATATCTCTTGCACCAATAACATAAACAGGTTAACTTAACAAAATAATCAGTTACCTGTAATCTCATTCTCAGGTGCAATTTTATGTCTGATCCTCTGTATGCCTCTGCGATTTATCTCATTCTGATTTCCTCTTAATCTGCTTTGATTAAAACACATTCTAGCAACATGTGTCATGTTCTTGCATCAATTACATCTTTATGAAATTTCTCTGTACTGAATGCTAGGATATATCCCTCGACAATGAGTACAAAAACCATCAGCACACTCTGCATTCTGACCCAAACTAATCAGTCTCGGTCCACTAGAGCTAAAGCAACTTCTCCCCTCTCTCTTAAATTGTTGACTCCTAAGCTGAGATTAATTTTTACTGCTACTGCCACTATCTCTGGCATCAAATCTATTCTGTTGTGGGAATTGCGGCTGAGGTTGTGATTATCTCACATTCCGTGGCATGTCTAATTTTCTTTCTACGTCAGAAAACTAGCTTTAACTTTCTTGGCCCTGTCCATGGCTTCCATAAAATATTCGGTCGCCATTATCTACTCAAACATAAATCTCCGGGTTCAGGCCTTTCATACACAACTCAACTTGAGTTTTTTCATTATCAACTATTCAAGGATTACATAGCAGCAAACTTGAGGATCTAATTTCATATTCCTCAATAATCAAATTGCTTTGCCTCTAATTAGCGTATTCTGCTTTATTGGCATATTCTATTCCCATATATTTCCTATCTGAGACGGGAAGAAATTGCTGATAAAACAATTTTGTTATCAACATAAGCCAAATAAATAACATACCTCGGCGCTCAACGAATTTCTTTGTAAAAATATCTTCGTAACAATCCACCAGCTTTTTTCCAAATCTTGAAGTTGGTATACAATCATCCTGATTCTACATTCATCTGAATTTTTCACAGACGCAACAACTGATCAAGCTCTGTAAACCAACTTCCACATGCACTGACATCATTAGTGTATTGACCCTTACCGAGACCACCTACTAAACAGAACTTAGACATGCAATTAACTTAATAAAATAGTAATTAGAATTAAACTTCGGAAACCATCAACAATAAACAATCCCAAGGAAAGGAATCTGTAAATACCCAAATAGTTATACAACCAAATCGAATGCTATATCAATCCAATAACAACAGAATACAAACCAAGGCGAAGCTTCAACTGGCCAACCACTGCCTAGCCCCTCTTGGATCCACCCGCCTCATCCAATCGCAAACCTGCCCCATAGAATATGGTGTCCAAAAACACAGAGTACGAGACGTGAGCATAAAACGCTCAGCACGCCGTCTACTGACTGGAGGTCAAGAATCAGATAACAAAGACAGACCGGGCCCTGGTATGTAGCACGCTGTGCCGTCACTTCAGGAGGTGGCTCACATACCGAAATACCAGTGGATACGCGGCACCCAAATCGATGGAAGTCCATCCACTAAAAGGATAGGGTAAACCCTACTAACAGACATCTCAATAGAGATAGTTCAAGATGTAAATGTATGCAGCATAAAATCATGGCATATAAATCATGCAGTCACATAATACATGCATACTCAGTCAGGATATCTCGAACAGTACTTTCGTACATCAAATACTAGGCAAGTGCTATCAGCTCTAGGTCCACGCCTATAATCCGCACTACACTGCCAAATGATACTAATATCATTATAGTGCTCTAAAAGCCTTAACTAAGCTATTGCATACTCCTAAACATTTTTAGGAAGCAAAAGCTATACCTTCGTCCGTCGTTAGCCCTTTGCTGTCGATTGCCTCAAAACTAGGTCACAGCTCTGCTACGACGCCTGGATCGCTATGCCACTTTCGGATTCCCAACAGGATGCCTAGAATTCCCTAGATCTGAGCTAGAAGACTAAGGAATCGAGAGAGAAGAGGTGAAAGGTGTGCTCAAATGTGAGCCTCGGCACCCCTATTTATAGACAACGAACGTTGCGTCCGATCCTCCATCGTTGCGTCTGTTCTGCCTGACGAACGTTGCGTCCGTTCACCATTGTTGCTTCCGATGGTGCCAATGTCACATCAAGTACGTAAGCAGTGACGCATTTCTGATGGCACGAACGTTGCATCCGTTCCTAGAACGTTGCTTCTGTTCTGCCTGACCCTCCGGACCATTTCTGATAATTTTGGGTCTAATCCCGGGCTCCGTTAATCCATTAGTATTCTTCTGAATCCAGTTTATCGGTTTAATTAGCAATTACATACCAAAATTGGGTACGGGCTACTACATTCTCCCCCACTTAAGATATTTCGTCCTCGAAATAAGGTCTTAAGTACTGAACGTAAAACAAGGTGCAGAAACATTCTTTATTCAAATCATACGTTTACAGAGTTTACAACTGAATACAATTCGAAAATAAAATCAAAATAACTCAGGATGTTCTGTACGCATCCTGCTTTCAAGTTCCCAAGTAGCTTCTTCAGTGCTTTGGCGCTGCCACTGAACTAATACCAGGGGAATGACTTTATTTCGCAAGACCTTATCCTTATGATCCAGGATACGAATAGGTTTCTCCATATAAGTCAAATTCTTATCCACCTAATATGAGACGGATCTGCCACATACCGTCGCAAAAAAGATACGTGGAACACATTGTGAATACTGGACAGATACGGTGGAAAAGCCAGACGATAAGCCAAATTGCCAATGCTCTCTAAGATCTCAAACGGACCGATAAATCTGGGAGACAACTTGCCCTTACGGCAAAATCTGAGAATCCTGCGGAAAGGTGACACCCTTAGAAACACTTTCTCCCCAACATCGAACTGCAGAGGCCTACGCTTAGTGTTAGCATAGCTGGCCTAACGATCCTGTGCAGTCTTAATCCGTTTCTTGATCTGATCAACAACATCTACTGCCTGCTGGATAAACTCCGGTCCCTCAGCCTGTCTCTCCCCCACTTCTTCCCAGAAGAGTGGAGTACGACAACGTCGCCCGTACAACGCCTCAAAAGGTGCCATCCCAATGCTAGTATGATAGCTGTTGTTGTACACGAACTCGATCAATAGCAAATGATCCTGCCAGGCTGTACCAAAGTCCATAGTGCAAGCTCGAAGCATATCCTCCAAAGTACGGATAGTGCGTTCTGACTGTCCATCTTTCTCCGGATGTTAGGCAGTACTCAAGTTGAGAGTAGTGCCCATCGCACGCTGAACACTCCCCCAGAACCTAGAAGTGAACCTGGGGTCTCGATCGCTGACAATGCTCACAGGCACTCCATGAAGTCGAATGATCTCCTGAACATACAAACGGGCCATACGATCCACAGTGTACTCTCGGCTATAGGCAATGAAATGCGCTGACTTGGTGAGTCGGTCCACCACAACCCAGATAGCATCACAATTTCTCGAGGACATCGGCAAATGGGTCACAAAATCTATCGGGATAAACTCTCATTTCCACTCCGGAATAGGCAGACTATGAAGCAAACCTCCAGGTTGTTGGTGCTCTTCCTTGACCTGCTAACACACCAAACATCTTGAAACATACTGATACACGCTGCGTATCATCCCCTTCCACCAAAACCGAGTACGTAGATCCTTGTACATCTTGTTGCTCCCCAGATGAATACTCAACTTGGTGCGATGTGCCTGAGACAAGATCTCCTCTCGCAAATCTTCATCCTGCGGAATCACAAGTCTACCAGACAAACACAGAAAACCATCTGACTAATAGTGAAATCCAGACGTACTACCCTCGTTGGCTAGACGAGCCAAACGCTGGGTCTTTGAATCCGACATCTGAGCATCTCGAATTCGCGAATACAAAGCTGGCTCGGATAATATCGCAAACATCTGGATACTCTGCATACCTTTCTTGTGATTGAAGGTATACCCTGAAGAACAACAATCACCGATCGCACTAGACATAGAACAAGTCTGAAGTGCGGACAGTCGCACCTTACGACTCAAGGCATCAGCAGTGAGATTAGCAGCTCCCGGATGGTACTTAATCTCGCAATCATAGTCCATAAGCAAATCCATCCAACGCCTCTGCCTCATGTTCAAATCCGCCTGAGTGAACAAATACTTGAGACTCTTGTGGTCGGTGAAGATCTCGAATTTCTCACCATATAGATAATGACGCCAGATCTTCAAAGCGAACACAATGGCTACCAACTCCAAATCATGAACTGGATAGTTGTCCCCGTGAAGCTTCAACTGTCTAGAAGCGTATGCGATCACATGCCCATTCTGGGTCAGAACACAACCTAACCCCTGAAGCGAAACATCTGTGTAAACCACATACCCTTCAGATCCCGACGGTAATGGCAACACCGGCGCAGAAGTCAACCGCCGTCGAAGCTCACAGAAATTCTCCTCACACTCGGTGGACCACTCAAAATCCACACCCTTGCGGGTAAGCTACATCAACGGTTGAGCTAGCTGAGAGAAGTTTAGAATGAAACGACGATAATAACCTGCTAGACCCAGAAAACTACGGATCTCAGCGACCGTTGTTGGACGCGACCAATTAAGCACAACTTCAATCTTGCTCGGATCAACAGAACTCCTATCCCTGGATATGATATGGCCAAGAAAAACCACTTGATCCATCCAGAACTCACACTTGCTCAGTTTGGCGTGCAACTGCTCATCCCGAAGAGTCTGCAGTACCACTCGCAAGTGAGAAACATGCTCTTTTTCATTACGCAAATACACCAAGATGTCGTCAATGAAGACCACGACAAACTTGTCTAAATACTCCTTGAAGACACGGTTCATCAGATCCATAAATATAGCCGGCGCATTAGTCAATCCAAATGGCATCACTAGAAACTCATAATGCCCATAGCGAGTACGGAATGCAGTCTTGGCTATGTCATGATCTCGGACTCTCATCTGATGATACCCAGATCTCAAGTCAATCTTGGAGTAAACTGAAGTACTCTGCAGCTGATCAAACAAGTCATCAATACGGGGCAAAGAATACTTGTTCTTCACGGTAACTCGATTCAGCTGACGGTAGTCAATGCACAACCGCATAGACCCATCATTCTTCTTCACAAAGAGAACATGAGCTCCCCAAGGAGATACACTAGGACGAATGTACCCCTTGTCCAAAATATCCTGTAACTGATTCTTCAACTCTCGCATCTCTGACGAAGCCAGACGATACGGTGCTCGAGAAATAGGCGAAGTACCCGGTATCAACTCTATGTCAAACTCGACTTCCCTAGCAGGAGGAAAACCCGGAATCTCATCTGAAAATACATCTGGGAATTCATCCACAACAGGAATGCTCTCTATCCCAACGCTCTTAGCGGACAAATCAATTGCATAGATAAGGTAGCCTTCCCCGCCAGACTCTAGAGCTCGACAGGCTCTCAAAACTGATACTAAAGGCATCGGGGGTCGCGCTCCCTCACCATAGAAAAACCAGCTATCACTCCCATCCGGATGAAAGCGTACTAATCTCTGATAACAGTCCACTGAAGCTCGATAGGTAGTCAGCATGTCTATCCCCAGAATACAATCGAAGTCATCCATCGCAAGAACCATGAGATTCGCTATCAAAATGTTCCCTTCGAAGTCTAAAGGGCAACCCATCACTAGATGCTTAGCCAAAGCAGATTGACCCATCGGAGTAGAAACCGAAACTACTACTTCTAGTGCAATGCATGGTAACTTATGCCTCTTAACAAAACGTGCAAAAATGAAGGAATGAGATGCACCAGTGTCAATAAGTACGATAGCAGGTATACCATAAAGTAGAAATGTACTTGCATTGACCTTCTCATTTTCCTCCACAACCTGATCATGCCTCAAGGCGAACACCTGGCCAGAAGCCCACGATCTCAAATGAGAACTCCCAGCAGGCTGTCCCTGCGATCTCTGCTGAAAGGTGGTCTGAGAACCCGATCCCGAACCAAAACCAGAACCACCTACCCCAGACAATGGACAATCCCTCTGGAGATTACCAACCTCTCCACATCGGAAACAAGATCCAGAAGCTTTGCGGCATCGGTCAGTCGGATGGTTCTTACCACAATGATCACGCTTGTCCTTCTTCCCAAAACGGACAACACCAGAAGAACCAGAGGAAGAAGAAGTAGATCTGGACATCTTGAAAGTCTGAGCGCGGGGACCCAAAGAACTCGTAGGACTAGACTGAGAAAAAGACCTGTTCCGCTGAATGCTATCCTCCGCCTGATGACAACGGCTCACCAAACCCTCGTAGGTCATTTCATCACCAACCGCCACATGGTCATGAATCTCAGGGTTAAGGCCCTAAAGGAACAGATTATACTTCATCTCAGAGCTGTCGGCAATCTCAGGGCAATAAGACAACAGATCAAAGAACTTTTGTTGATACTCGTCAATAGACATGGCTCCTTGTCACAGACTCAGTAGCTCTCCCGCCTTTGACTGACGGAGTGCAGGAGGAAAATACAGCTTCTGAAAAGCTGTGTGGAACTCGGTCCAGGTGGCCACTCCTCTCGCCATAACAAAGGGTGCAGAAGTAAACCTCCACCACCTACGGGCTCGCCCATCCAGAAGGTAACCCAGTGTCTCCATCTTCTGCTCCTCAGTGCAGTGGAAAGTTTGGAAAGTCGTTTTCATGCGGTCTAACCAGTTCTCCGCATCCTCTGGAGACTCGCCTCCAACCAAGGGCTTAGGACCCATCTGCAGGAATCGACACACATTGAAACGATCCTCATCACGATGATGGCGTTCCCGACGACACTCCCGGTCGGCATCGCCCCAACGTCCACCAATACTGCTGTGACTACTCTGATCATCACGATCCGCCATCTACAAAAATTACCTCACGGTTATCTTATGCATAATCTACATTCCCAAGAATAATATGCATGCTCTGATACCATAAATGTAGTGACCCTTACTGAGATCACCTACTAAACAGAACTTAGGCATGCAATTAACTTAATAAAACAGTAATCAAAATTAAAATGCGGAAACCATCAACAATAAACAATCCCAAAGAAAGGAATCTGTAAATACCCAAATAGTTATACAACCAAATCGAATGCTGTATCAATCCAATAACAACAGAATAAAAACCTAGGCGAAGCTCCAGCTGGCCAACCACTGCCTAGCCCTTCTTGGATCCACCCGCCTCATCCAATCGCAAACCTGCCCCATGGAATAGGGTGTCCAGAAACACATAGTACGAGACGTGAGCATAAAACGCTCAGCACGAGAGTATGATTATACATGCACGCAAGTGTACCGTCTACTGACTGGAGGTCAAGAATCAGATAACAAAGACAGACCGGGCCCTGGTATGTAGCACGCTGTGCCGTCGCTTCAGGAGGTGGCTCACATACCGAAATACCAGTGGATACGCGGGACCCAAATCGATGGAAGTCCATCCACTAACAGGATAGGTTAAACCCTACTAACAGACATCTCAATAGAGATAGCTCAAAATGTAAATGTATGCATCATAAAATCATGGAATATAAATCATGCAGTCACATAATACATGCATACTCAGTCAGGATATCTCGAACAGTACTTTCGTACCTCAAATACTAGGCAAGTGCTATCAGCTCTAGGTCCACGCATATAATCTGCGCTACACTGCCAAATGATACTAATATCATTATAGTGCTCTAAAAGCCTTAACTAAGCTATTGCATACTCCTAAACATTTTTAGGAAGCAAAAGCTATACCTTCGTCCGTCGTTAGCCCTTTGCTGTCGATTGCCTCAAAACTAGGCCACAGCTCCGCTACGACGCCTGGATCGCTATACCACTTTCGGATTCCCAACGGGACGCCTAGAATTCCCTAGATCCGAGATAGAAGACTAAGGAATCAAGACAGAAGAGGTGAAAGGTGTTCTCAAATGTGAGCCTCGGCACCTCTATTTATAGACAATGAACGTTGCGTCTGATCCTCCATCGTTGCGTCCATTCTGCTTGACGAACGTTGCATCCGTTCACCATCGTTGCTTCCAATGGTGCCAATGTCACATCAAGTACGTAAGAAGTGACACATTTCTAATGGCACGAACGTTGCATCCGTTCCTAGAACGTTGCTTCCATTCTGCCTGACCCTCCAGACCATTTCTGATCATTCTAGGTCTAATCCCGGGCTCCGTTAATCCATTAGAAGTCTTTTGAATCCAGTTTATTGGTTTAATTAGCAAATACTTACTAAAAATGGGTACGGGCTACTACAATTAGTACCTTTCATAGTTGGCAGATGGTATGTCTGAAATCTCTTCAATACTATCTTCATCATCAAAGTAAATATAACAGTCTTTAATTCATTCAAAAACAGTTCTGTTCAATCTGAGACGCTTTCTTCATCTGAAGATTACTGTTCTGTTCCATCTGGGGTACTTACCTTACTCGACACAAAGCTCTATTATGGGGTGCTTACTTCACACGGGAAAACCTTATAACAAAATCTATAAGCATTTTAAACAAAATCATAACTTAGTAAGGCAGGCATTTCGTTCAATAGTAAATCATACTCGCATGCAATTCATCAAATCAAATAAAGCATTAATCATGCAATACTATAAATGCATACGACTCAATCTACCCCGCTCACTCATTTCTATCTTGGTCCAAGAGCAAACCACTGCTCTGATACCACCTGTTGTGGGGCCTCGGGTTGCTAATCTCAAACTAGAGCAATAATTAAAAGCTTAAATAAAACATTCAAGATTAATCAAGCAACTAAAAAAATATTTTTTTTAAACCGAGCAGATCTCGCTCGATCGGCGGAACATCACCGATCGAGCGAGCATAAAATGGCAACTCACTGTTTTGATAAAAAAAATGGCCTCGCTCGATCGGTGCATCTCTGCCGATCGAGCGGCCAGCACCTGCTCGAAAATCTGCAGTTCAACTCTTGATGTTGCTGTCAAAAATAAACAAGTCCAAGCATAAAATCAAGTCTGAAATATCATATAACCATGAAGTAAGTATTAGACATAATAACAAGCATCTCTACAACATCAAGTAGTCCAAAAGATACCAAACAAAGCTAGACTACCTAAGATTCAACATGTACTTTAATCTCAATACAACATTGTTTTCTAACATGTTTGTCAATATAAAAAGTACAACGATTCTGCTACAACAACCCGAGTCCCACATCTAGACTCTCTCTCGAGCTACCCATATCTGTTCTGGTTAGCTCCTGCCCCACCTGTTTCCATGCACATATACAAAACAAGACAACAGCCGGAAATATCCGGTGAGAATATAATTCCCAGTATAAAAGACATATACATAACAATTCATATCAATTCAACTCTAAATACTTCAAATCAAAGCTTCGAATCAATACTTCAAATCATACTTCAAATCAATAAATTTATATAGCGCGCTAAAGAAGAATTGATTCATAATAAATCACTGCCATCAAGATTCGTATATGATCTTGACATGGATATCCATCTATCGTAGTCGTCTGACTCGAAAATAAGGTCCATCTGACCTTGGCCCTAGAATCAATTCAATTTTCTTCATATCATATATAACTCAAATAAAGATCCACTACCTGAGATGGATCAAAAACATCAAATTCTAAATCAAGAATAAAGAATAACAAGTATGTGGCTTATCGGGACAACTCAAGAATCTTTATTCTTGAGTTTCAAACCCCTGACTCTCGATGTCGTCTTATACCTTTCAATCGTTCAGTCGTGGTTGAGTTGCTCCCAATCTGGAAAATCAACACAACAAACTCATATCAAACTTCTGTTCAAAACTTCAACTCAATCTTCATATCCATCGTCATTCATATTCAACTTCAATCACAAGATCAAAAACACTTCAAACTATGATCAAATCTTCTCCGATTTGACTTCCAAATTCTCGAACTCGATAGCCTCTTATCAAAGCTGAAAATGAAGTATAAAAATCTATAATATCAGCAATACATTCAATCCTTTTCAGCTTAACAACCACAATTCCAAAGCTATCAAATTCTTAAACCGACGGCGTAACGGTGCAAATTCGGTAATCCAAACTATATCTAACTCAATCCCACAATCATAAACATCACACAACCATACTCATAGCAACATATACACGTTCAATTCAACAATTCAGAATTGAAAGTATTCAAAAATTGCTTCTAAAATCCATAGCAAATCCGAATAACGTTCTATTTCCGATCCGTCTTCGAATACATAATCACAACGAGCTCATGAACATATATAATCAATAATACTGATATTCCATCTTCACACCAAAATTCAAAGTTTGATAAAACTTCAGAAAATATATACCAGAACGTAGCTCTCGGAGCGATGATCGCAGATATATGTTCAGAATTAAATTCTGACGGCTGGATGTCGAGTAATCGAAATTTGAAAAGCTTGAAAGTATAGATAATGGCGTTGGAAATGGTTCTCTCGACTTATCTGATTTCTTCCCTTCTTCTGATGTGTAGTCACGTGCAAATGCAAGAATTAAGTAAAGTGGAAAGAGATATATTCAAGCATATTTGCACTTTAATCCCCAAAACTTCAGAATTTATAAATCAGTCCTCGGCCAATCTTTTTAATTCAATTTCAATCCCAATTAATTTAAGAATATTAGAATTTAATTCTAAACTCCAAAATTCTCAAATTAAATAATCTCGGATTAAACTTAAAAAGATAAATTGCATTCTATCCCTTGAAACTTCGATATTTTCAAAACAGTCCCTGCTCGAGTTTCACCTCTGAATTAAATCCTCTTAGATTCCAAAAACATGGAATTTCAATCTTAAATTCCAAAATATTCAATTCAAATATTTAATCTTTTAATTTAATAATCCCGGAATTTAAGTCTCAAAATCCGTAAATTCTCAAATTAAATATTCTCAACTTGTAAATTAAATCTCTAATTTCCATAAATGATCCAATTGAATATTTTCCAATATTCAGAATTTAAATCTCAAATTCCGTAATTAATAACTTATTATTTTCAGAGCCTTACAAGTAGACCCCTAACAAGAGGTAGCGGGGATATGATTGTCTGAGCCCAACCACTTCCCAAAATCGAATAGACCGATGAACCATGGAAGAAGAATGCATCTGTACCTGCCAACGTCTACAATCAAAGAAAATAAAGAACTGGACTAAGGGGAAACCACAGTAAGCGCCCGACAAGTCCTATCCCACTGAAAAATAAGACGACCGGGAAAGGAAAGCAAACGAACTCCAAGGACTCCGGAAAGAGGCCGGAGAGTTGTACCTGCAAAGAAAATATATATCTACATGTATATATAAATCTAGAAGGACCTAGATAAAAAATAAGAACAAAGAAAAGAAGCCCAAAAGAACCGGCCAAGAGCGACAAAAGGCTCTAGGAAAACCGGCCAAGAACATGAAAAATGTATATAACTAATTTTTTATTTGGAGAAATGATCAATAAATCCCCAATAAAATTTTTTTATTTGCGTTCAGTCCCTGTTTTAGCAAATGTTTGTTCTTAATCCCTGACAAAGTTTTGAAATTTGTTTCAGCTCCCTATTTGAGCTCAAAATACGAAAATGCCCTCATTTTTTTTTGAAGCCCAATGATACCCCTTACTCTTTTAAAATAAAATAAATGCTAACAACGTATAATATGCACTTTTTTCCCACATTCTTGTTGAAAGTCTCCCCAAATTTCACCCTCAACCATAAATGACTAATCCAACGATCACAATATTGCAGATCTGTTTCGAATTGTGTTGAAGAAAATTGCTAATCATTGTGAATTGTTTCTGGAACGTGAAATTTTTTTTGACGAAACATTATTTCAAATATTTTAAGGTACTATTTAGGGTTAAAAATTGCATCACATTGTTTGATGTAGTGTAATTATCATTATCTTTTTCAATTGAGCGATTCTTTGAGATTTGTTATGGTTTTATTGGCTGTATTAAATTTTCGTGCCATCATGTGAATTGTACAAATTTAATGCTCAATCTCTACTTTTACCATCTATGAGTGGGAATGCAGCTCATTTACTGCATTTTGGGATAGAGTGGCTAAAATTTCTTGTTGTTCTCGATTATAACGATTTAATTCTTAATAATAATAGTTTTAGTTCTATATTATGACTTATATATTGATAATTTTTATTATTAAAATAAAAATAGGCTACTTAAATTTGTTATTATGTACTATTTTTTATGTGTAATGTGTTATATGAATGAACGTATGATTTTCAATTTGAATCTTATTATAATGCATATAATTTTTTTAATAGTTTGATAATGAAATCTGAAGTGGTTCTTGCAATATTTCGTTTTTTGGTTTCTACAAATACAAGAATCAGCTTTTGTGATTTCAATATTCACTGGATGTAGTTTGATGGATATTTTTGTAAGCCTGAGAAACAATGTGCCGAAAATTCACTAGAAACCATGATTCTTCGATACGTAGCTTCACTACCATCTGAGAAGTATTCTACTTTAGTATCAATGCGTTCTATTTGAAAAGTTCACTTTTTCTCGGACAGATATCCTGAGATTATCAAGATAGTTGAGTGACTATTTATAGGGAGTCATCATGTTTATTATTTGTAACATTTAACAGATAATTTAATGTAGCTAATAATACTAAATTATTAATTATTCTCCCAATTTTACTAAAAATTTTATACACTATTTTATATTTTTTATCTCAATATTAATTGTTTTTATTTTATTTTAGGTGTTGAGAAGTTACCCATGACATACCGAAAATTTGGCTTTCGTGATCAAGAAATCAGCGTATGCTCCATCTTTACACTTACACAGGATAAAACTGTTATTGGAAGTTGGTAAAAGTACGACCTTACCTTCGAAGAGACATACATGTTGTGGAAGCATTGTTGGTTTAAGCTTGGTTTGATGATTTTGTGGAACACACTATTGTTTTTGTTAATTTGAGTTCTTGTTGTAGTGTACTCTTATTTATTGTGTTTGTATTGCGTGAAGTTGGTTTGTAAGTTTTAGTTTATTTAGAAATTTCTTAGAACTCTTTTTTGTGCTTATGGATGATGATAGACGCTTGAATGATGTGTACTTTCATTGGTTAATATATGAAATGTGTTCCTTGTTTAATTTAAGTTTTATTTAAAGTTCAACGTTTGATTTATGATTTAAGGCACAATCAATGTTTGATTTATGATTAAGTCACATTTCCTATGTAGTGATGCATGGTAGGTCATAATGATGTTACTTTTTGTTTGTATTATGATTGTAAAAATGTAATTTTATGATCGTAAATCAAATAGACTTTTTATATTAAATGTACGTACCATTAGTATCACATATTAACTGTGACGTCTCGTATTTTTGGACTTTTTCAAGAATTATGATGTGAAAATGTGGGGAATTTTTTGAAATAAAACCGTGCAGGACATGCATCGTGTTTGCAAGTTCAATAAACCATGTTTGAAATTAAAATATATTTAAATAACACTTAAAAATCTCATTAATCAAGCATGCATAAAAGATTTGAAACAAAAGATGCAACTCTATAATCAACGACCGGTTCTTATACGAACACGCCAGAATATCTACTTACATAGTAAACCTGAACCTACACTTAAGATCATACGCAAGAAGATGAAACATGAGTTTCAATAAAATAAAGTTACTGAGGAAAATAATATATAAAACGTTCCTGTAACCAAGCATCGAATTCTCATAACGAAATAAAAGACATAAAAGATTGAAAACTCAAAACATTAAAATCCATCGTCACGAGACACTCATTGAAAATATTTAAATCTAAACATTTTTCTTTACCACCGAATTTTAACGTTTGTGCATCTAAAAATGTAATAACAAAAGAACAACAAACAGAAGCAAAACTTCTCGTTTAAAACATCATAAATTAGAACAGTCGTGTCATGCAATCCTTTCGCCTCTTGAACTGCATGGTTTATATGTCATTGATTTATGCTGCATTCATTTGCATACTGAGCTATCTCCTTCGAGATGTCTGTTAGTAGGGTTTTTCCCTATCCTGTTAGTGGTTGGACTTCCATCGATTTGGGTCCGGCATATCCACTTGTATTATGGTATGGGAGCCACCTCCTGAAGCGACGGAACAGCGTGCTACATACCAGGGCCCGGTCTGTCTCTGTTATCTGATCCTTGACCTCGAGTTTATAGGGAGTTCACTTTGCATGCATGTATACTCATACTCTCGTACTGAGCGTCTTATGCTCACGTCTCGTACTCTGTGTTTCTGGACACCCTATTCCATGGGGTAGGTTTGCGATTGGACGAGGCGAGTGGATCCAAGAGGGGCTAGTCGGTGGTTGACCAGCTGGAGCTTCGTCTAGGTTTTATTTCTGTTGTTTTGAGGTTGATACAGCTATTCGATTTGGTTGTATATTATTTGGATAAATTACAGATTCCTTGACTTGGGATTGTATAATGTTTATGGTTTCCGCAGTTTTATTCTGATATCGGTTTAATTAAGTTATTTGCATGCCTAAGTTCTGTTAGTAGGTGATCCGGGTAAGGGTCACTACATTTATGGTATCAGAACATGCAAAAGTATTCTTGGGATTTAGTCTCATCATGAGGTATTTTTGTAGATGGCAGATCGCGATGACCAGAGTTCTCATGGAAGTATTGGTGGGCGTTGGGGTGATGCCGACCGAGAGCATCGTCGAGAACGGCGTCATCGTCATCATGACGACGAGCGTTTCACTGTGCGTCGATTCTTAGCTATGGGTCCTAAGCCCTTAGTTGGAGGTGAGTCTCCGGAGGATGCGGAGAACTGGTTAGACCGCATGGAGATGAATTTTCAGACTTTCCAATGCACCGAGGAGCAGAAGATGGAAACCCTGGGTTATCTTCTGGATGGACATGCGCGCAGGTGGTGGAGGTTTACTTCTGCACCTTTTGTTGCGGCGAGAGGAGTGGCCACCTGGGCCGAGTTCCGCACAGCTTTTCATAAGCTTTATTTTCCTCCTGCACTCCGTCAGTCGAAGGCAGGTGAGCTACTGAGTCTGCGACAGGGAGCCATGTCTATCGATGAGTATCAGCAGAAGTTCTTTGATCTGCTATCCTATTACCCCGAGATTGCCGACAGCTCTGGGATGAAGTATAATCTGTTCCTTCAGGGCCTTAACCCTAAGATCAATGACCATGTGGCGGTTGGCGACGACATGTCCTACGAGGGTTTGGTTAGTCGTTGTCACCAGGCAGAGGACAACATTCGGCGGAACAGGTCTTTCCCTCAGTCGAGGCCTGCTAGTTCTTTGGGTCCCCGTGCCCAAACTTTTAAGAAGTCTGGATCTACTTCTTCCTCTGGTTCTGGAGGTGTTGTCCGTTTCGGTAAAAAGGACAAGTGTGATCACTGTGGGAAGAACCATCCATCCAACAAGTGCCACAGAGCTTCTGGAGCTTGTTTCCATTGTGGAGAGACTGGTCATATCCGGAGGGATTGTCCACTGTCTGGGGGAGGCGGTTCTGGTTCTAGTTCAGGATCTGGTTCTCAGGCCACCGTTCAGCAGAGGTCGCAGGGACAGCCTGCTGGGAGTTCTCATTTGAGGCCACGAGCTTCTGGCCAGGTGTTTGCCTTGAGGCATGATCAGGAAGTGGAGGAGAATGAGAAAGTCATCGCAGGTACATTTCTGCTTTATGGTATACCTGCTCTTGTACTTATTGACACTGGTGCATCTCATTCCTTCATTTGTGCATGTTTTGTTAAGAGGCATAAGTTACCATGCATTGCACTAGACGTAGTGATGTCTATTTCTACTCCGACGGGCCAATCTGCTTTGGCTAAGCGTCTAGTGATGGGTTGCCCTTTAGAGTTCGAAGGAAACATTCTGTTAGCGAATCTCATGGTCCTGGCGTTGGACAACTTTGATTGCATTCTGGGAATAGATATGTTGACTACCTATCGAGCTTCAGTGGACTGCTATCAGAGATTAGTACGCTTTCATCCGGAGGGGAGTGAGAGTTGGTTTTTCTATGGTGAGGGAGCGCGACCCCCGATGCCTTTGGTATCAGCTTTGAGAGTCGAGCTCTAGAGTCTGGCGGGGAAGGCTACCTTATCTATGCAGTTGATTTGTCCGCTGAGAGTATTGGGATAGAGAGCATTCCTGTTGTGGATGAATTTCTAGATGTGTTTCCTGATGAGATTCCGGGTTTTCCTCCTGCTAAGGAAGTCGAGTTTGACATAGAGTTGATGCCGGGTACTTCGCCTATTTCTCGAGCACCGTATCGTCTGGCTCCGTCAGAGATGCGTGAGTTGAAGAATCAACTACAGGATCTTTTGGACAAGGGATACATTCTTCCTAGTGTATCTCCTTGGGGAGCTCCTGTTCTCTTTGTAAATAAGAAAGATGGGTCGATGCGGCTGTGCATTGACTATCGGCAGCTGAATCGAGTCACTGTGAAGAACAAGTATCCGTTGCCTCGTATTGATGACTTGTTTGATCAGCTGCAGGGCACGTCAGTTTACTCCAAGATTGACTTGAGATCTGGGTATCATCAGTTGAGAGTCCGTGATCAGGACGTAGCCAAGAATGCATTCCGTACTCGCTATGGGCATTACGAGTTCCTAGTAATGCCATTTGGTTTGACTAATGCGCCGGCTATATTCATGGATTTGATGAACCGTGTCTTCAGGGAGTATTTAGACAAGTTTGTCGTGGTCTTCATTGACGACATCTTGGTGTATTCACGTAATACGGAAGAGCATGTTTCTCACTTGCGGTTGGTACTGCAAACTCTTCGAGATGAGCAGTTGTACGCCAAGCTGAGCAAGTGTGAGTTCTGGATGGATAGAGTGGTCTTTCTTGGCCATATCATATCCAGGAAAGGAATTTCTGTTGATCCGAGCAAGATTGAAGCGGTACTTAATTGGTCGCATCCGACGACAGTTGCTGAGATCCGTAGTTTTCTGGGTCTAGCAGGGTATTATCGTCGCTTCATTCTGAACTTCTCTCAACTAGCTCGACCTTTGACGCAGCTTACCCTCAAGGGTGTGGTTTTCGAGTGGTCCTCCGAGTGTGAGGAGAATTTCTGTAAGCTTCGACGGCGATTGACTTCTGCGCCGGTGTTGGCATTACCGTCAGGATCTGGAGGGTATGTGGTTTACACTGATGCTTCTCTTCAGGGGTTAGGTTGTGTCCTGACTCAGAATGGGCATGTGATCGCATACGCTTCTAGACAGCTGAAGCTTCATGAGGACAACTATCCAGTCCATGATTTGGAGTTAGCAACCATTGTGTTCGCTTTGAAGATCTGGCGTCATTATCTGTATGGCGAGAAATTTGAGATCTTCACTGACCATAAGAGTCTCAAGTATTTGTTCACTCAGGCGGAGTTGAACATGAGGCAGAGACGTTGGATGGACTTGCTTAAGGACTATGATTGCGAGATAAAGTACCATCCGGGAGCTGCTAATCTCACCGCTGATGCCTTGAGTCGCAAGGTGCGACTATCCGCACTTCAGACTTGTTCGATGTCTAGTGCGATCAGTGACTGTTGTACTTCGGGATATAACTTCAAGCATAAGAAAGGTATGCAGAGTATCCAGATGTTTGCGATATTATCTGAGCCAGCTTTGTATTTGCGGATTCGAGATGTCTGATTTAAAGACCCAGCGTTTAGCTCGTCTAGCTAACGAGGGTAGCTCGTCTGGATTTCATTACCAGTCAGATGGCTTTCTGTGTTTGTCTGGTAGGCTTGTGATTCCGCAGGATGAATAGTTGCAAGAGGAGATTTTGTCTCAGGCACATCGCACTAAGTTGAGTATTCATCCTGGGAGCAACAAGATGTACAAGGATCTACGTACTCGTTTCTGGTGGAAGGAAATGAAACACAATGTTTATCAGTTTGTTTCGAGAAGTTTGGTGTGTCAACAGGTCAAGGCAGAGCACCGACGACCTGGAGGATTGCTTCACAGTCTGCCTATTCCTGAATGGAAATGGGAGTTTATCACAATGGACTTTGTGACCCATTTGCCGGTATCCCCGAGGAACTGTGATGCTATCTGGTTTGTGGTGGACCGACTCACCAAGTCAGCGCATTTCATTGCCTATAGCCGTGAGTACAATGTGGATCGTATGGCTTGTTTGTAAATTCAAGAGATCGTTCGACTTCATGGAGTGCCTGTGAGCATTGTCAGCGATCGGAACCCCAGGTTTACTTCTAGATTCTGGGGGAGTGTTCAGCGTGCGATGAGTACTACTCTCAGTTTGAGTACTGCCTATCATCCGGAGACTGATGGTCGGTCGGAGCGCACTATCCGTACTTTGGAGGATATGCTTAGAGCGTGCGTCATGGATTTTGGTTCAGCCTGGCAGGATCATTTGCTATTGATCGAGTTCGCGTACAACAACAGCTATCATACTAGTATTGGGATGGCACCTTTTGAGGCGTTGTACGGGCGACGTTGTCGTACTCCACTCTTCTGGGAAGAAGTGGGGGAGAGACAGGCTGAGGGACCGGAGTTTATCCAGCAGGCGATAGACATTGTTGATCAGATCAAGAAACGGATTAAGACTGCACAGGATCGTCAGGCCAGCTATGCTAATATCAAGCATAGGCCTTTGCAGTTTGATGTCGGGGAGAAAGTGTTTCTGAGAGTGTCAACTTTCCGCAAGATTCTCAGATTTGGCCTTAAGGGAAAGTTATCTCCCAGGTTTATCGGTCCGTTTGAGATCTTGGAGAGCATTGGCGATTTGGCTTATCGACTAGCTTTACCATCGCATCTATCCAGTATTCACGACGTGTTCCACGTATCTCTGTTGCGACGGTATGTGGCGGATGAATCTCATATTCTGCAGCGGTCTGAGGTTCAGGTGAACAAGGATTTGACCTATGTTGAGAAACCTATTCGTATCCTGGATTATAAGGATAAGGTTTTACGGAACAAAGTCATTTCTTTGCTTTTAGTTCAGTGGCAGCGCTGAGGCACTGAAGAAGCTACTTGGGAGCTTGAGGACAGGATGCGTGAAGACCATCCTGAGTTTTTTTGATTTCATTCTTAAGTTGCATTCAGTTACAAACTCTGTAAACGTTTGATTTGAATAAAGAATGTTTCTGATTTTTGTATTACATTCAGTACTTAAGATCTGATTTCGAGGACAAAATATCTTAAGTGGGGGAGAATGTAGTAGCCCGTACCCTAATTGAGTAATTAAAGGATTAATGCTAATTAAATAAATTGGGTATCGGACGGATCGGAAGCTCCGAAGGCACGATCGGAAGCTCCGATCAGGATCGGAAGCTCCGATGAGCGATCGGAGGCACCGATGATATTACCTCATCCATGACGTGTGGTTGGATCGAAAGCTCCGATCAGGATCGGAAGCTCCGATCACCCCTATCTGAAGTCAACAAGTGATATTTTGACACGTGGTAGATCAGGATCTTCGGAAGCTCCGATGGCAGGATCGGACGTTCCGATTGAGGTTCGGACGTTCCGATAGAGGATCGGAAGTTCCGATCGTTGTCTATAAATAGAGGGCCGAGGCTTCATTTCCAATTGCCAATTCCGAGTATTTCCCTCTCCTTTCTAGTCTATTCGAGTTGTTCAAGCCTTCCTAGGCTTGACCCGGCGGTCGGCGAGGCGTTTGATAGTCGTAGCGGAGTTGTACCCAAGTTCTGGAGGCATCGACATCAAAGGGCTAACGACGGACGAAGGTATAGCTTTTGCTTCCTATAAATATTTAGGAGTATGCAATAGCTTAGTTAAGGCTTTTAGAGCACTTTAATGATAGTAGTATCATTTGGCAGTGTAGAGCAGACTATAGGCGTGGACCTAGAGTTGGTAGAGCTTGCACTGTTTTGAGGTACGGAAGTACTGTTCGAGATATCCTGACTGAGTATGCATGTATTATGTGACTGCATGGTTTATATGTCATTGATTTATGCTGCATTCATTTGCATACTGAGCTATCTCCTTCGAGATGCCTGTTAGTAGGGTTTTTCCCTATCCTGTTAGTGGTTGGACTTCCATCGATTTGGGTCCGGCATATCCACTTGTATTATGGTATGGGAGCCACCTCCTGAAGCGACGGCACAACGTGCTACATACCAGGGCCCGATATGTCTCTGTTATCTGATCATTGACCTCGAGTTTATAGGGAGTTCACTTTGCATGCATGTATACTCATACTCTCGTACTGAGCGTCTTATGCTCACGTCTCGTACTCTGTGTTTCTGGACACCCTATTCCATGGGGCACGTTTGCGATTGGATGAGGCGAGTGGATCCAAGAGGGGCTAGTCGGTGGTTGACCAGTTGGAGCTTCGTCTAGGTTTTATTTCTATTGTTTTGAGGTTGATACAGCTATTCGATTTGGTTGTATATTATTTGGATAAATTACAGATTCCTTGACTTGGGATTGTATAATGTTTATGGTTTCCGCAGTTTTATTCTGATATCTGTTTAATTAAGTTATTTGCATGCCTAAGTTCTGTTAGTAGGTGATCCGGGTAAGGGTCACTACATTTATGGTATCAGAGCATGCAAAAGTATTCTTGGGATTTAGTCTCATCATGAGGTATTTTTGTAGATGGCAGATCGCGATGACCAGAGTTCTCATGGCAGTATTGGTGGGCGTTGGGGTGATGCAGATCGAGAGCATCGTCGAGAACGGCGTCATCATCATCATGACGACGAGCGTTTCACTGTGCGTCGATTCTTAGCTATGGGTCCTAAGCCCTTAGTTGGAGGTGAGTCTCCGAAGGATGCGGAGAACTGGTTAGACCGCATGGAGACGAATTTTCAGACTTTCCAATGCACCGAGGAGCAGAAGATGGAAACCCTGGGTTATCTTCTGGATGGACGTGCGCACAGGTGGTCGAGGTTTACTTCTGCACCTTTTGTTGCGGCGAGAGGAGTGGCCACCTAGGCCGAGTTCCGCACAGCTTTTCAGAAGCTTTATTTTCCTCCTGCACTCCGTCAGTCGAAGGCAGGCGAGCTACTGAGTCTGCGATAGGGAGCCATGTCTATCGATGAGTATCAGCAGAAGTTCTTTGATCTGCTATCCTATTGCCCCGAGATTGCCGACAAGGTTGAGTGTATTGTCGAAACATGTAGGAGTTGATACATTGTAGTCGGGGATTTCCGCTTACCTTCGAGTATGGATATCCTATGTGATCTCATATATTTATAGATAGGAAATCTCTGATGATGAGAGTGTGGTTGGTAATTAAGAAAGAAGTTTCTTTAATTAAACCTTCGATGCAACTACAACATGACTCATAGTTATCAATTCTATGACAACTATCGATATTATACCATTGATTGTCGAATCGGTTTGGATATATGAGTTGAAGGGACCGTATTGTATGCTAACCAAAATTGAATGGTTCTTGCAGACACTATTATTTGATACCTAGGGAGTCATGTAAGTGATGCCGCTAGACGTTTAACATGATTGGTTGGGTAACATCAAACTTGAGTTTTGACGTTATTATTATCAATGTGTTGATAAGTAAGAATGAAGCTGATTAGGGTAAGCTTTTATAGAGACTTGTTTGATCCCAAATCACATGGATATGGAACCCACTGCTAGTTGTATCATTGAACCATTGAGGCTCACACAAGAATTGACTTTCTAGATCCTGTTGAAAAGAAAAATTAATTCAATAAGTTGAACAACTTATAAAGAAGTTTATAAACGTGAGAAATTTGAATTTTGACTTCTAAAAGAGAATTAAGGGGAATGTAACTTTTAATTTTAGAATGTGTTCCAATATTAAAAGTTGACTTGGATAAATAACTAGTTTTTTAAAATGGTGATTTTCAAAACTATTATCATGAACTTAATTATATTAATTCAAAAGTTGAATTGATTAAACACTAGTATACCTTGTAGAGTCCAAATAATTAAATTATTTCAAGAGTTGGATTAATTAAACATTGTTGAGTCTTATAGATCCCGAATGAAAAAGTGTTGAATAATTATTCTAATAGTGATCTTGAATGAGTTGAAGTGGACATTAATTTATCAATTGAAATTAAATGGGTTTGAGCTTGTCAATAAATTAAATATTAAGTTCATAGGCTTTGTATGTATTTGGTTACATAATACATACAATACATGCAAGATGAGAGTTTAAGGGTTACAAGATGAGTGGCACAAATTTACCATGAATGTATTAAATTGTGCAATAACACATCTTAAGAAAAACAAGAAACCTATTTTGACTCCAACTCCTCACTTCACTTGGCCGATCACCCCTTCTACTCCCATTCCAAAATTTGCCCCAATCTTGTATGGTTAAAAGAAAAGGATTCTCATTAAAAATTCTCTATATATTCTAGTGCATATATAGGATGGATCTAGTTAGTCATGGATCTAATTTGAAGAAAAAGTCATTTTGAGCAAGGTGTGCTCTTAGAAGCTTGTAAAAAGGGTCTACCTTTTCAAGAGCCAAGTTGTTTACAACTTTGTTGGAGCCATCATCAATATTTTAAGATTGATAGGTAAAAGTTCTTAAACGTCCTAGGGATGTTTATGTTTTTGAACGAATGCTACACAAGTTTTCGGACACGAGTAATCGACACTCCATTAGTGGTATCAGAGTCATGGTTACTCTTTATTGTGTAGAATTTGTTGAACATTGTATTGATGTCAATTTCTAACTGCGTGAGAAAATCGGATCGCTCAACTTAGGAGCTGTTTTGATTTTATTTTTAGGGAAGGTATTGCTGCCCATTTCGGGCAGCAAGGACAGCCTTTGTTGATGCCCGCCTGGCTGCACCTCTTTTGAATAAATAAAAAAAATTTTGTTTGTCGGATTCTTGCGATGGAGCTCCGGAAAAGACTATGACGACTTGGGTTTTCAAAAGGTGTTTTGGGATATACAAGTGTCATGCGCCCTAAGTTATTGAGCCATTGATGTGGTAGATACTTTATGAAATTTGAATGGACTTAAAATTTTTATGAAAATTGTATATATTGCCCCTTATGTTTAAATTTTTTAAAATATATATATATTTTCTCATGAAATAAATAATTAATGTGAGATTTTGTTTATTTATAATAAATGGTGATTTACAATAAATTTGGTTATAAATAAGTTAATTTGAAAGTAAAAAAAGAGTTTGTTTATTTTGTTAATTTATTTTATAATCGTGGCCGTTAGTGATTGGATCAAGATATGCGATATAATGCATTAAGGATGATCAAAAGTCCAAGCCCAAGCCCAATTTGCTAGGTACGCTAGGATATTTGTGTTGGATGAATTGTAATAATTATCAATTTTAAAATGGGCTTGGTTTATAGCACGTTCTCACCCCATGATATGTATCTCTATTTGCCATGGTTATTTTTTTGTAAATAATATAGTGGAAAAATAAGATTGTAATTTGATGAGCCATAATGAATTATCAAGATCCAAGACATGTAAACATTAGACGCTTATGTAATTGTGCATTTGCATCCCATGCATTTCCTAGGATTGGACCTATGCATGTGTTTGGCTCACACGAGCCAATAGTGTTGGGATGATTGATCATCTTTGTTAGTTTACTATTTATAATATATTCATGATATATTATAAGTAATGAGTATATGCGTTATTATTTTATAATAATAAAGTTGCATGAATCCGACAATCATATGATCAAACGACGAGCTTTTAAAAAATTAATGATGATACCATTTCAAAATTTAAAAACCCTCATTTTGAATTAGATTAAAAATTAATATCAACCTGAAAAAGGAGAATTAAAAAAAAATTTATAATTTTCTTGTCTTCCATCGAGAATGGATGCATGATGACCGCTATCCGCGGTCATTGCTCGGCTCATTTTATTGGGGGGCTCCTGGACGCCAGAAAACTATGAGATCCATTGACATGGTGATGCGAACTACGTAGAACTCCCATGATTTCGGCTCATATTATTGGGGGAATTCATGACGGCCTTCCATTAAGGTTCAACATCGATGAGTAAGGCTTGGCACGTAATGATGATCGACGACATTTTATTGGGTCTTCATCAAGCTTCCGACAAAAGTTTACGTAGAAGGTTGCAAAGAGATGCAATTGGAAACTATCCATTAGGAATTATTATTGACTGATATTATTCGGGATCATGATTGACTAATTGGACGTTATGTACCTAGTGAGGAAATGAGTTTCCTATTTTTCACTAGAGGGTAGTGAAAATGTCAAAAGAAGTGAGAGGGAAAATTTATGAAGTAAAAGACAAAATTTTATATTTTATTAAATATTTTAAAATAACCATTAACATTTTTATATTCTAATTTCCAGTACAAAATTTGTGACATGTCATCGATTCACGATCCATTATCTGCCATACTCGACAAACATGTTCTGACCGGTCCGAATGACCTCAATTGGCTAAGAAATCTAAAAATTGTCTAGAATTCGGAAATAATTGGATATAAACTTGAGTAGCCCCCTGATAAAGCTCCGACTGGATGCAGTTTTGAAGAGCTGCAAACTTTAAGGATTGGTATAACCATGACTTGAGAGCCAAGTTTTATGTGCAGGCTTCTATGTCTGATGACCTGCAGAGGTGTTTTGAGGATGCTAAGTGTAGTGACCCGTTCTGAAATTACTAAATGATCAAATTTTATGCATGCAATAAATATATTAAAGTAATAATCAGTAAAAAACAAGCGAAAACTAAAAAAAGATACAACAAAAAAGGAAACTAAAAAAGGATACAACAAAAAACCCTGGTGGAATACAACCGGTACTGAAATTAAATGTAGCCAAATGTTATACAACCCCATCAAATAAGAGTACTAAAAATCCACTAATAAAAACCTGGTATGGTACAAATCCAACCGTGCTGCAGCTCAACGACCAATACCTCCCAGTCCGTCCAAAAACCAACTGTGAGCTAACAACGCTTAGTACTAAAGTATGAGTATACACATGCCAAGAATGCTAATGCAAAATGAAAGGGTAGCGGAAACCTGTCAGGATAGAAAATCTTTCTCAAAGAATAGGCGCCATGATATATAGCACACTGGGCCATCGCATCAGGGGTACTCCCATACAATAAGAATAAGTGGACAAAAGTAACGAACTCGAATCCATGGAATCCATCCACAAAAAAAAAAGTGCAGGGCATGCATCGCGTTTGCAGGTTCAACAAATCGATTGAAAATAAAATCTATGTAAATAACACTTAAAAATCTAAATGACTATAAGGTGCATAAAATATTTGAAAAAAAAGATGCAACTCTACAGACAATGACCGAATCTTATACGGGCACGCCAAAATCTACTACTAACAAAGCAAACCTGAATCGTCAATTTAAAATCTTAAAAAGGCAGACGAAACGTAAGTGTCAAGAAAATAAACTTAGTGCGGAAATATACTTTTTAAAATATTCGTGAAACCGAACATAAACTATCTTAATGAAATAAACAACATAAAGGATAAAAAAAAACTTTAAATCATTAGAACTCATCGTCGCGAGACTATAATTGAAAATACTTAAATCTAAACTTTTCTTTAACATTGACTTTTAATGGTCGTGCATTAAACTAGTGTAATAGAAAAAGAACAATAAATATATGCAAATTCTTCTCGCTTTATGAGCACATATTTAGGAAAAGTCATCCCCGGACCTTATCCTAGGGTGCCAATTCCACATTCTATTTAGCACGTATTTTGGAAAGGTCATCCCCGGAGCTCATCCCAAGGTGCTAGTTCCACATTCTCTTGAGCACATATTTTGGAAGGGTCATCCCCGGAGCTCATCCCAGGGAGCCAATTTTCCCATTTTCGTGATTTTCGTCTCGTATTGCCATCACAAAGTCACATACTGTAGTGACCCAACATTGAATCACCTACTGAAAACTATGACATGCATTAAACTTAATTAAAACATAAATACTAAACAGAGAAAAACGTGGGGAAACATAACCCATAATTTACATATCAGCTTAGTACAAAAGTTTAAGGCTTAATAATGCAGTGATACAACCAAATTGAAACAACTAGAAAGTAAACATTATACAGCTATATTGAATCCTGCGGTATAAATAACTCATCAAGGCTCCTGCTCCCTAGTCCTGCCTCAAACTCCCAGCTCCATCCATCCTGCGATCTGCCCCGTGGAATGGGGTGTCCAAGTTAACAACTAGGACGTGAGCGCTAATGCCCAGTACATAAACATGAGTAAACATATGTATATGATGCATGCAACCGTGATGACTGGTAAAGGGTCATCTAATAAGTCATGCTCAGAACAGGTGCCACATGAGTGTTGTAACCTCGCGGATCATCCTCTGGGTACAACCACACTTGTCTAATATACCAGAGTAGTCAGACATACATGTCCCCGCCATCGCGGTACTCTCAGTGACAGACTAACAAGTATAGAGCTGAACGACTCTATAATCAGGTATAACAAGGTATATGCTCAACGTGTATATGCATATGGCATATGAATATGGAAAGCGATAAATCATATATCATGCCATATAATAATGCCAAATAAATGCAACACATAAACATGTATATTCACTGGAAATCTCAGTCAATATGTACGTACCTCTAGGATAGTTCAAGTCTAGTAGGATCCTAGGTTCCAAGCCTATATTCAAAAGTTCACCGTATCACTATGAAAGTTCTATAAGCCTTAACTATGCTAATAAATACTCCCAAAACTTAAATAAATTCCTGGACCATACCTTCGTCCTTAGTAATTCCTTTGGAGTCGCTAGTCCCGGATGACTATAACCATGCCTTGGTTATTCCAAAACTTCTATAATAACCGATAGGGCCCTCAAGTGCATATCTCACACTATGTAACTGAAGAAGGAAACTCGGGAATTCGTAATTCAAAAAAGATACAAATGAGCACTATTTATAGGAAAAATTCTCGGTCAAGTTCAGATCCTCCGAACTTGAGTTCGGATCATCCGATCCAGCTCCATGCCAGCATGTAAAACACGTCGAGTTTGGACCGTCCGATCGCCACTTTGGATCGTCCGAAGTGTTCAACGTCCGACACTTTTCAAAATCCTTGGTTGAGTAATCCTGCCTGCATGGCCAAGGGGAGTTCGGATCATCCGATCGTGGGTTCGGATCGTCCGAACGTGCCTTCACTCTGAAGTCAACAAGCCCTCTTCGGAGCCCCTAGACTGTTGAGTTCGGATCGTTCGAAGTCCTCTTCGGACCATCTGAACTGGCCCAAACATTGGAAGCTCAATTCTTAATTCTGAAGTCCGATTAAGCCCTAGAATTGGTTAATTACTAACCCTTAATAATGTTTAACATATTATTAAAATTAGCTCTGGGTTACTATATTCTCCCCACCTTTAGACATTTCGTCCGCGAAATAAATTCTAAAGACAAATCAAGATTACAATATGAAACATCAAACCATGTTTTATTACAACAACTGTAATTACATCTTTACATGGTAATCAAAAGTACAAATCAAACAACTTAGGATATTTTTCTCGCATACGGCTCTCTATTTCCCAAGTTGCTTCTTCTATGCCTCGGCGCTGCCACTGTACCATCACAAGTGGTATAGTCTTATTCCGAAGAACTTTCTCCTTCTTGTCTAGGATACAGAGTGGCCGTTCAACATACGACAGATCTGGATCTATCCGAACGTCAGTAGGCTGGATAATATGTGACTCATCAGCTATATATTGTCAAAGTAATGACACATGAAAAACATCATTTATACTGGAAAGATATGACGGTAATGCCAAATGATATGTGTAAGGCCCGAAAATATTAAATTATTAATTATGGAATTTGAGAATTAAATTCCATATTAAGGGCTAATATTGATTTGAGAAGTTATGGAAATGATAGATTTAATTTCCGAGCTGAAAATATTTAATTTAAGAATTTACGGATTTTGAGAATTAAATTCCGAGAATTCTTAAATTAAAAGAATAAATATTCGATTTGAATATTTATGGGATTTAAGATTAAATTCCATGTTTCGGGAATTAACGAAGATTAATTTTGAAGATACAACCCGATCAGGGACTGATTTGAAAATATCAAAGTTTGAAGGGCTAAAGTGCAAAAGGCCAGGATTATTTAATTAATCCGAATTTATTTAATTTTAAACCGAGTATATTTAATTTGGAAATATTTAGAGTTTCTATTTAAATTCTAATATTCTTAAATTATTTAGGATTGAAATTGAATTAAAAAGAAGGCCGAGGACTGAATTGCAATTAATAAAGATTTGAGGGACTAAATTGCAATTTATGTATACATATCCGAATTATTATTATAAGAAACAGATTTATACGTGTATTCTTCAGAATGAATTCAGAATTGAAGAACAGAGTTCGAACCCTCTTCCATCTCTTTTGAATTCGATTTGTTCGAAACCCCGTAACTTTTGATCCGCTCCTCCGATTTCAATTCCGAAAGATGTTCTGGAATCCTTGAGATGAGGGCTTTGATCTCGAGTAAGTTTTTATGCTGTTTTGTTATCTTTGTTGTTTTGTTATCTTTGTGAAATCGAAATGGACAGAGATCAGTTGTTGAGTTGTTGAGCATGTATTTGGATATTTATACGTTGTATCTTCAAAACCGGCTTGAAGGATTAATATTGATTGTTCTTAAGTATGTTTTCAGCTTGTATAGAAGCTATTAAACTGATTATATGTGGATTGAGGGCTGGTTTTTGATGGTTATGCTAGATATGAAATGAATATTTATTTCGATATCGTATCGGTTATCAAGTTTTGGTCGTTATGCCGTTTGACTTGCGAATTGAGGTTTTTTTGCTATCGTATTGAGTTTAATGATATGAATTGGAGTTGATAGCTTATCTATGTTGATCTGAATATGTATTTCAGAGTTGTTTAGCCATTGACGAGCTCGAGAAGTAGACTTTAAACCGAAGAAGAAATGATGATAGTTGAAGTTGTTCTACCTTGAAGATCGAATGTTATTTGAATGATCAGATTCTTGTACGAGTTGTTGTACTTCCCATTCTGATGTGGAACATGAGAAACTCGAGAATGACAGGTATAATGACGACATCGCGAGTCAGGGACTTTGAAACTCAAGAACGACTATTTTTGAGTTATCCCGAACAAATAACATACTTGTTTAAGTACTTGTTCTTGAGGTAGAACTTATGTTATTGTCGATCCATCACAGGTAGTGGATCTTTATTGCTTTTGATATGATTTTATATTGAGTTGATTCTATGCCAAGGTTGCGGTTAACCTTATTTGCGAGTCGTTTATGAACTCGTTAGATGGATATCCATGTCAAGATCGTTTACGAATCTTGATGGAAATGAAGTGATAAGAATCAATTCTTGAGATGAGCGCGCTATATAAATTGAAGTATTGATTTGAAGTTTGAGTCGATTTATGCGTTATGTTACTCTATTCTTGAGTTGACATGTTTAGAGTTGATATGAATTTATTTAACGCATTTATATGTTGATTATACTTGGAATCATATTCTCACCGGAGTTTATCCGGCTGTTGCTTTGTTTTGTATGTGTGCATTGCATCAGGTGGGGCAGGAGCTAGTCTGAGATGACATTGATAGCTCGGGAGTGAGACTTAGAAAGTGTGGACTCGGGTTTTTAAGTTGAATAATGATATTTAGATAGCATTGAACTTGACATGAACCTTATGTTTTAGAAGCTCACTTTTGAGATATAGTGTAGCTTATGGTTTCATGTTTTTATGCTATTCAAATTGTTGTAATAAATGCATGAATTGATACTAAACATTTGATACATGTTGATATGCATGTTTTAGAATTTATAAACCATGAATTGAGTTGATATTGAATGCATTTGGATTGATGTATCAAGCTTGACAACAGAAAATATTTTCTTGTGTTTTCTGGAAATAGTGCCCGCTCGATCGGGTGAAGTTCACCGATCGAGCGAGGCCCTTATTTTTAAAGACAGAAAGTCGAGCATTTTGGGCTCGCTCGATCGGTAGGTTTAGACCGATCGAGTGAGGCCAAATTTTGTTCAGACCCGAGAGCATGATTTTGTTGCTCGCTCGATCGGCTGATTTTGCCCGATCGAGCGAGGCTCCGGATTAAAAAAAAAAAAAAAATTCTGCTCTTGATTTATTATTCTTTAATTGTTTGATTAATTATTTAATTAATCATTAGTTGCCCTAAGACGAGATTAGCAATCCGAGGTCCCCACAACAGGTGGTATCAGAGCGTAGTTTCTGGACTGAGATAAAAGCTGAGTGGGGTAGAGTGAGACACATGCATTTATAGTATTGCATGATTATGCAGTATTTGATTCGATGATTTAATAAATTGCATGTGCTCTTGATCTACTTTTGAATTTGAATTGATTAATTTACTGATTTGTAAATTTTCGAATTCTTATCGATGTTATTATAAGAATTTCCCCGGGTGACGTAAGCCCCCAGAATCGAAGAGAACAGTGTTCTTTGGGTGACGTAAGCACCCCAGACTGACACAGTTGTATGGCCAGACTGAACAGAATGGTATGGTCAGATTGAACAGAACTGTCTTATTGCTCAGTTGAATGAAATATCTCTGATTGAACAGAACAGAATATCAGTGAATGAATAGATATATTGCAGGTAGAAGTTTTTCTGAAGAACTGATGTTCAGATATCTGGAAGATACCGATGACTGATGTATCAGATTGACTGTCTATCAACTTCAAGACCTAGAAACTAGCTGATAGATTTTGACGAAGAAATTCTGACAAAATAGAGGTATATTTATTTGTTGGTAAGTGATTAGAACAGAGTTTTATTAATGTTTCTTTGCCACAACAGATAGAAATGATGAGAAGGAAATATACCTTTTAGAAGCTGAATGATGAAGTAGAAGGAATGAAATTGTAAATATGCCATAGTGTATGAGATAATCACAATTGGCTACGATTTCTATTCCAAGAAAGATATGAAGTAAACGATCTGAAAGTAATTATCTTGCTCTAGAGAACCGAGACAGATTAGTTTGATTATGAATGCAGAGTATGTTAGAGATTAGTATACAGAGGATCATAATGAAATTGCACCTGAGAATGAAATTTCAGGTAACAGATTTATTTTGTTTGACCTGTTTATTATTGGTGCAAGAGATTCATGATAGCTGAAAGCTTATTATATGATCACCTCTTTATCAGAAAAGAGACTGTGTAAATTGAACTGGAGAATGGAACTATTGCTTCGATGAACTGAAACTGAATATGATTTTGTTCATATTGAAATATCTGTTTATGTTGCATAATAGATGATGATGCAATAATCAAATACAGATTAGTAGAAGAATTGAGGATAAGAAGCGATTAAATTAGATCAGTAAGAACATAATGTGCAATTGAATATGATGATATAGAATCTCGAATTAAGATTCTGTGATTTCGGTTTGCTATATGATGTTTGATTACAGAAATATTCTGAAATAATTATATTCAATTCACTAGATATGTTCATGATCTAAACCAGAATTGAAAGATATGCCGATGAGTAGAGATGACAGATATATTTCAGTAAGATTCTTGACTTTAGTTTAAGTTGTGAACTGGAATTTATCAGAGAATTGATGAGTTTATGAATTGAATACTGCTTTTGAGGTTTACAAAATAGATGATGAAATGATAATCAGTTACAGATGAGTCTTTATTTGATTTTACTGAAGTTATTACATCATAAAATCATGATTTTTGAAATTCTTGATATTGATTTTGAGGTTTTGGTACCGACCTCAATCGATTTTGATTGACTCTGATTCTTTTATAGAGTCCGATTTGATCTACTCATCTTGAGTTGAGTTGCTAGTGAGTTGTTTTCACTTAGCATATTGTCATTCATATTATTTGTTCTGTGAATGAACTTGACTTAAGTGAGTTTTCTTGATTATGAATTTCAAGAGTTACTGATTGTTTGATGTATACATTCAGTATATTATAATATTTTTGACTCGTAACTGATAGAATTTCCAATTGAGATTTGAGAAATAGAACGAAGTGAAGAGATGAATGCGTGATTGATTGATATTTTGAATTTATGTGCTTGAGTATCAAGATAGATACTAAAACAGTCCGAATTGCTGTAATCCAAATTAAGTGAGAATTGATTTTGAAGGATTAAAGCACATTGAGATGAGATCAAGTTATTAGAATTCAATTGAGAAATAGAAATGAAGAACGAAATAGGCATTCGATCAATTGATTTCAGATTTTGTGTATTTTGGTTTGAATATTCAGATGAATATATGATCAATCAGAATGATTTTTGATTGAAAGCAATCCAGAACTGTTTAGAAGATGAAAGAAACACAGAAAGTAAACTGAAGCGATGAGAATTCAGTACAGAATGCCATATAGAGATATGAATTGAAGCCTCAGATCAGAATGAATGAATTCGATTATGATTGATTATCTGATTGTGATTGATATTTCTGAAAAGAAATATCAGAGTTTGAAGAAAATGCACGACAATGAATTTAAGATTCATCCAATAATTGTTTTATCAGAAGATAAAGCAAATAGAAGTAACCGAATTAGTACGTTTTCGAAGTTAAACGTACAGAGAGTTTCTAATTAAGTTGAAAATCGTTGACCAGATGAGTTCAGTGATAGATTAGAAATTCCAGAATTGGTATGAGATCATGATTTGAAAGAGTAAACTACCAAGATGAAACAGTTTATATGAAGTAAACATGTGGTAGTTATGAACAGATTGATTGAAATTACTGGATACGATAATCTGTCTGTATGATCAAATCACTGAATTGTGATTAGATTTGTTGCAAGATGAACAGTAAGCCAAGAAATAATGTTTCGGATTGAAACATTGGGTTTACTATTAAATTGTAATACAGATGATCCGAAGATTTTGAGTACTTTTTGAGGTAAAGGTACAACATGTTATCCTTGAATTGGAAGAATAATCAGAGAAGATGAATTGAATTTCGAGAATGAATTTTATCTGATATGATACCGATTATCAACAGCTCTAAATACTTTGAAATATGTGAATACAGTATATACTCTGATTAATAGATAGTTCGAATAGACTAATCAGATTGGTAGAATACACTGTATGAGATGTGAATAACAGTTATCTATTCAGATCTGTGAAGAAGATAGAGATATGATGAAATTACAGGAATGATTAAAATCTATTGTCAGGATTAAGACTGTAGATTTATTAGACAGAATGTGGCATTGATTGATGTTCTGAGTCTCGGTTATATGTGATTGTATTATACCATTTTTTTTCGATTGATGGATTATCTGAGTTGATTTTCCAGATGTTGAAAATATTCTCAGAACTTTAATACCTGATTCGGTATTAATTGATTTGATGTATTGCCACTTGTTGATTAAAATTCCTGTAGCAGCTCGAATTGATTTTGGGATTGTACTTTGACGATATGATAAGAAGAAATCAGATTTCTTTGTGTTGAAATGATACTATAGAAGTATATAATATCTGATCAAACATGAGTTGTCGATATCAGATCAGATTTGATTTGAGACACACAAAGAGTTTGAATATGAATCTGTACGAAATGGAAACAGAGAAGAAGAAACAGAATTGGTATTGAATGATAGATATAACTTTTGAAGCTGAAACTGTATAGTTAAGCAGAAAAGTATTCTTGAAACATCATTCAATTCAGAAGTGAGACAGAACAGCGTTGTTTTACTGATTCAGAATATGAATGAGAAGACTGGTTTTGAAGCGATGAACAAAATAACAGTGTAGATTTGATATATGTTCTATGCATAGCATGGAATAATATGGAGAAAGAAACAAGTTGACACTGGAACTGAATTTCACTTAGTGAGATGTCAGATGGAATTGATGATTTGATTGAACGATTTAATCTTTTCAGCTTGATATAATGGATCTGAGTTGTTTCACGTATCTATGTGAAAGAAGTATCAATAGATTCTTCTTATGTACTTTATTCAGATGAGATAGATATTGACGAGATTCTAAGTTAAGTCGATTATTCGACAAATCCTTGATTGAAGGAAGAAACAGCTCAGAATAAATTCTTTTCAATGACTTAAAGTACAAATGAATAGATACCGAATACAAAAGAATAGAAGCAAATTCGAAGTAATAATCTGATAAGAGATGACGAGATGAGATACGAAGATCAGAATTGAATGATTGAAGTAAGAATAACTTCAGATAATCATTCAGTCAATTAGATTTGATATTCCGGATGAATACGATTTCAAGGACGAAATCATTTCTTAGAGGGGAGGAATTGTAAGGCCCGAAAATATTAAATTATTAATTATGGAATTTGAGAATTAAATTCCATATTAAGGGCTAATATTGATTTGAGAAGTTATGGAAATGATAGATTTAATTTCCGAGCCGAAAATATTTAATTTGAGAATTTACGGATTTTGAGAATTAAATTCCGAGAATTCTTAAATTAAAAGAATAAATATTCGATTTGAATATTTATGGGATTAAAGATTAAATTCCATGTTTCGGAAATTAACAAAGATTAATTTTGAAGATACAACCCGATCAGGGACTTATTGAAAATATCGAAGTTTGAAGGGCTAAATTGCAAAAGGTCAGGATTATTTAATTAATCCGAATTTATTTAATTTTAATCCGAGTACATTTAATTTGGAAATATTTAGAGTTTCGATTTAAATTCTAATATTCTTAAATTATTTAGGATTGAAATTGAATTAAAAAGAAGGCCGAGGACTGAATTGCAATTAATAAATATTTGAGGGACTAAATTGCAATTTATGTATACATATCCAAATTATTATTATAAGAAACAGATTTATACGTGTATTCTTCAGAATGAATTCAGAATTGAAGAACAGAGTTCGAACCCTCTTCCATCTCTTTTGAATTCGATTTGTTCGAAACCCCGTAACTTTTGATCCGCTCGTCCGATTTCAATTCCGAAAGATGTTCTGGAATCCTTGCAACGAGGGATTTGATCTCGAGTAAGTTTTTATGCTGTTTTGTTATCTTTGTGAAATCAAAATGGACAGAGATCAGTTGTTGAGTTGTTGAGCATGTATTTGGATATTTATACATTGTATCTTCGAAACCGGCTTGAAGGATTAATATTGATTGTTCTGAGGTATGATTTCAGCTTGTATAGAATCTATTAAATTGATGATATGTGGATTGAGGGCTGGTTTTTTATGGTTATTCTAGATATGAAATGAATATTTATTTCGATATCGTATCGGTTATCGAGTTTTGGTCGTTATGCCGTTTGTCTTGCGAATTGAGGTTGTTTTGCTATCGTATTGAGTTGAATGATATGAATTGGAGTTGATAGCTTATCTATGTTTATCTGAATATGTATTTCAGAGTTTTTTAGCCATTGAAGAGCTCGAGAAGTAGACTTTAAACCGAAGAAGAAATGATGATAGTTGAAGTTGTTCTACCTTGAACATCGAATGTTATTTGAATGATCAGATTCTTGTAGGAGTTGTTGTACTTCCTATTCAGATGTGGAACATGACAAACTCAAGAATGACAGGTATAATGATGACATCGCGAGTCAGGGATTTTGAAACTCAAGAACGACTATTCTTGAGTTATCCCGAACAAATCACATACTTGTTTAAGTACTTGTTCTTGAGGTAAAACTTATGTTATTGTTGATCCATCACAGGTAGTGGATCTTTATTGCTTTGATATGATTGTATATTGAGTTGATTCTATGCCAAGGTTGCGGTTAACCTTATTTGAGAGTCGTTTACGAACTCGTTAGATGGATATCCATGTCAAGATCGTTTACGAATCTTGATGGCAATAAAGTGATAAGAATCAATTCTTGAGATAAGCGCGCTATATAAATTGATGTATTGATTTGATGTTTGAGTCGATTTATGCGTTACGTTACTCTATTCTTGAGTTGACATGTTTAGAGTTGATATGAATTTATTTAACGCATTTATATGTTGATTATACTGGGAATCATATTCTCACCGGAGTTTATCCGGCTGTTGCTTTGTTTTGTATGTGTGCATTGCATCAGGTGGGGCAGGAGCTAGTCTGAGACGACATTGATAGCTCGGGAGTGAGACTTAGCAAGTGTGGACTCGGGTTTTTAAGTTGAAGAATGATATTTAGATAGCATTGAACTTGACATGAACCTTATGTTTTAGAAGCTCACTTTTGAGATATAGTGTAGCTTATGGTTTCATGTTTTTATGCTATTTGAATTTTTGTAATAAATGCATGAATTGATACTAAACATTTGATACATGTTGATATGTATGTTTTAGAATTTATAAACCATGAATTGTGTTGATATTGAATGCATTTGGATTGATGTATCAAGCTTGACAGCATAAAATATTTTCTGGTGTTTTCTGGAAATAGTGCCCGCTCGATCGGATGAAGTTCACCGATCGAGCGAGGCCCTTATTTTTAAAGACAGAAAGTCGAGCATTTTGGGCTCGCTCGATCGGTAGGTTTTGACCGATCGAGCAAGGCCAAATTTTGTTCAGACCCGAGAGCATGATTTTGTTGCTCGCTCGATTGGCTGATTTTGCCCGATCGAGCGAGGCTCCGGATTTTAAAAAAAAAAAATTTCTGCTCTTGATTTATTATTTTTTAATTGTTTGATTAATTATTTAATTAATCATTAGTTGTCCTAAGACGAGATTAGAAACCCGAGGTCCCCACAATATGCAACATCTCCGATCTTTTCCAGTATCTGGAAAAGTCCAATGAAACGGGGTGACAACTTGCCTTTCAGACAAAACCTCATTACCTTCCTGAAAGATGACACTCGCAAGAACACATATTCACCAGGCTCGAACTGAAGTGACCTGCATTGAATATTAGCATAACTGACTTGTCTATTTTGAGCAACTTTAATCCTCCTTTTGATTAAATCTACCTTGTTTACAATCTGCTGCACCAACTCGGGACCCTCAATTTGCCGTTCTCCCACCTCATCCTAGAAAAGTGGAGTACGACATTGACGACCATACAATGCCTCGAAAGGTGTCATATCAATACTACGATGATAACTATTATTGTAGGCAAATTCGATCAAAGGTAACAGATCCTGCCAAGACAAACCAAAATCCATGACACAAGAACGTAGCATATCCTCCAACGTACTAATCGTCTGCTCTGACTGCCCATCAGTCTCAGGATGATATGCAGTGCTCAAACTCAGAGTGGTACCCAACGCCTCTTGAAAACTACCCCAGAAACGTGAGGTAAACCGCGGGTCTCTATCACTGACTATGTTCATAGGAATCCCATGAAATCGCACTATCTCCTGGATGTATAAGCGTGCCATGCAATCATAAGAATACTCTCGGTTGTAAAGAATGAAATGTGCTGATTCTGTCAAACGGTCAACGACAACCCAGATAGCATTACATTGACGTGAAGTCATAGGCAAGTGGGTAACAAAATCCATAGTCACGTGCTCCCACTTCCATTCGGGAATTTCAAGATTCTGCAGTAAACCACCTGGTCGTCGGTGTTCAGCCTTGACCTGTTGACAGAAAAGACATATAGAAACAAATTGATACACACTCCGCTTCATTTCTTTTCACCAGAATCTGGTTCTCAAGTCCTTGTACATTTTCATATATCCAGGATAATCTGCTCGACTCCTGTGAGCTTGAGATAAAATATCATTCCTGAGCTCCGCATCATCAGGTACAACCACTCGATTCAATAAGCACAATAAAACATCTTCTTGATAATGGAATCCATATGTATTAAATCTATTGGCTAGACGTGCCAAACGCTGAGTCTTAATATCAGATATCTGAGCTTCTCTGATCCGAGAGTACAATGATGGCTCAGATAAAATAGTATACAAACGAATTCCATTTCTCCCTTTCTTGTGCTTGAGTGTAAAACTCGGTGAACAACATTCCTGAATCAAATGAGATAAATCACTAGTCTGAAGTGCAGAAAGTTTAACCTGCCGACTCAAGGCATCAGCAGTAAGATTAGCAGAACCTGGATGATAATTAATTTCACAGTCATAATTTTTCACTAAGTCCATCCAACATCTCTATTGCATATTCAACTCCGCCTGAGTGAATAAATACTTCAGACTCTTGTGATCCATAAATATCTCAAATTTCTCGCCATAAAGATAATGCCTCCAGATCTTGAGTGCAAATACAATGGGGGCTAACTCGAGATCATGCACTGGATAATTCACCTCATGCGTCTTAAACTGCCTAGAAGCAAAGGCGATAATGTGACGCCTAAAATCCAATCTACTAAATCGCGTGCATTAATTTAATAAATATTAGGATTCTTATTTTTAAGTTTATCTGATTTAAAATTCCTTATTTGAATTGCGTGCTAATAGAATATTTGATTATTTATTTAAATGATTTTATTGTGCAATTTATTTGTTTTAAATATTTTAAAGGTTTAAACTTGCATATTTAAATGATTTTAATTAATTGTTTAGCTTATTTATTTTAATATTTTGAGTGTCCAACTTATTTATTTTAAATAGCATAAGTTTAGCGGTTAATTATTTTAAATTATTTTTAATGTCTAGCTTATTTATTTTAAATCCTTTGTAATTGTTCAAATTATTTTAAAGGTTTTTATTTTCCGTTTGTGTTTTAATTTAAATTATTTTAAACATTAGTCTAGCCTGTTTAAATTATTTAACTGCTCTGTTTATTGTTTAAAAATTTTATTTATCGCTGCGACATCAAAATATTTAAATTAATAATTTTTAATTCTAGGATAGCATTTTAATCCCGGGCTAGTAAAATCCAAATTTAATATTTTAAATTAAAAATTTTGAACTTGTATTTTTTTCCAGTGCAAATTAAACTCCTAAATTCTAATTCCTAAGTTTAAATAGCATTTTGGAGTTGTGTAGTATTTTCCCTTCTATTTATTTAACCCTTAAAAATTCCATTTAAAATACACAACCCTACTCCCCAATTCTACTCCCCAAAACTCACACACTTGAAAGAGTGGGGGCCCGGTGAGCCAACTTGTGGCTAAGGGCTTTGATGACTCTTTGTATAAACAATCTTTTGTTTAATATAATTTACACTTTTATTAATGGCAATGACTTTATCTTTCTTCATATTGTTATATTGTGATATACTATTATTGTTTTGATAAAGACCTTGAATATACTATAATGTATGTAAGATGGAGTAGAACATGGGATGTCTATCATGAAACACATCTTATAGTCACTGTATATTCTAAACTGTTCCTAGTCGATTGAGCCGTCCGATAATAAGGATAAGGATCGCTCGAGTTTGAGACTAGCATTTGCGATGCAGAGTACCACGTTTCATTGGTAAGGAACATGGAGATGTTTGAAGCATGCAAATGGATATTCATACGATGAATGATCGAACTACCCTATCCGGACTTTCCAAGTGGTTATCACTTATCGAGTGGATATAGCCCGCGGTTTTGGTTGTACACCATTAGTCCTTACTACTTGAAACATCATTGAGACTCTATATGCTAGTACTGTGCTTTGACTCGTTTACCGACTCTATTGGGGTCATCAGGTGTCGGGATTGGGTACAGTTACAACACATATAGGAGTCGATGCTTTGTTGTCAAGGATTCACCACATACTTGCGAGTGTGGATATCCTATGCGATCTGAGGAGATATTAGTGTGACGAATCTCTGGCCAGAGTACATGATGTGGTTTAAGAAATGGTTTCTTAGTAGCACATGCGATGTCACTATTTGATCTTCAAGATGTATTGCATAGTTATCGAATCTCGACCGACTCTCGATATACCAATGGTTGTTGATTCGATCGGGATATATGGATGAAGGGACCGTACTGTACGCTAACCAAAATCTATTGGTTCTTGTAGGCACTATCAGTGATACCTAGGGAATCATGGGGCGATGTTGCTAGGCGCTTTTACCATGATTCGATGGGCAAGTCGGAAATTGTTGTTCCGAGTCACAAGGAGTTGTGAGCCCACGGCTAGCTGTATCCCTGAACCATTGAGGGTCACACAGTGTAATGAATTTTTAATCCCCGTTGAGATAGTTAAATTTAAAGAGTTAAATTTAATGAACAAAGAAGTTGGACTTCTTAATTAAGAGTAGAGGAGTAAGATTTCCTAAAATGACATAGGGATGGGCATTTTTGGAAATCACTGAATTCGGATTCAAAAAAATTTATCTTGACTTTAAAAGGTGCAGAAATGGTTTCTGTGCACATTGGTGAAATCGGTTTATCACTCGGAGTCACGATGAATTTTATATTAATTTCTGAACATGCGGGCTTTGCTTGTCGGGCTTGAACTTATGACTAATGGGCCCTAAGTTGTTAGTGGCCTACATTATAAATAAGTTATTGCAGTACAAAAATTAAAAACAACAGGTCACAATTTTCGAAAAAAACCCTAATTTTCTATCTGAAGTGGCCGAACCCCTCTCCCCTCTGCTCAGTAAAATCCAGTCTGTGAATTTTGAATTACAGTATGGTTTAACGGATCAAATTCGTTAATCTCTTCGTAGAAACTTCTGATAGATTTTCTAGTGCAATCTATCAGAGGGATTAAATATCCGTTCATGGACCTGATTGAAAAACAGTTCGTCCATCAGTTCCAAGGATATACAACAAGAGCAGAGAAATCTGTTGGTGTCCAAAATCTCGATTCGAGATTAAAGGTAAAAATTTTATAATCGTTATTTAATTTTTACACACACAATTTAATCGTAAGTTTTGATACCCATTATGGAATTGTTCCATATAAAATTTTTAAACTTCCGCTGCACCGGGTATCAATTCTGATTGATCTGATCGCCGTTCTCCAACAACACTCTCGCCTACACACATGCACACCCCTCACGATTCACTCCCCTGTTTCGTCTCCTTCAAGAATCCATCGGCATCTTCCTCTCTTAAGCTTCCATTACTTCATTTCTTCCCCAGAAATTGTTCCATAGCTAACTGGTCGTGAATCTTAAACTCATTCCCAGCTCGATTTCCAGCTTGTTCCTGGCTCCAGCTCGATCGGCCGCCGCTCCAAAACTTCTACTCCCTTTTTCGATTTCTCTCAGATAGGCAAGCATATGGATTTATTGTTTTCCCCATGTATTATATTATGTATTATGTGTTGCATAACATGAGACTGTTGAATTGTATATGCACTTATGCCCTGTTCGAAACTCTCCCATTTTGCCGAGAGGTCTTTTTTTTTCTTTTTCTTTTTTTTTGTTTCTCGCATTCATGCTTGGTTTCAAATCATATTATTCGATGGTTTTGATACATATTTAAGATTGGATTGTGAATGCATTGTAGACATGATTCTTTGGAAATTTCCAGATTCTTGTGCCTTGAGGTTTCGAAATTTTGTTGATTCTTGTTAGCATGTTGGTTCGAAACTGTGATGTTTTCTTTTAATTATGTTGTGATGATTTGGATGGCGATTGAGGAGCTACCATAGGTGATATGTAGTTCACGTGGTAGCTTTTAGGAAGGCATGGAGTTGTGCTTAGTAATGGTTTGGAGGAAGCATTCGAATTCGTGAGGAAAGGGGGCAGTTTTGATAAGAGGATTGGTGCTGTCATTGAGTTGAGTTTAAGAAGATTCAAGTTGTGTTGTAAGGGCAGGTATAAAAGGTTGAACATTGGTATTGGCCCTAGTATTAGAGTCATGGGAGATTGGGAGAAATATAGCAAATTTTGGGTTAAGTTTGAATCGGTAACTATAGCAGATCTAGAATTTCGAATGTTGAGTGGGCTGTCCGGAAGCTGTTTTGCAACTGAGTTTAAACTTGGGTTTTGGATAAGGGCTCGGGTTTAGAATTGGTCTAGGATGTTTGGAATATGAAGGTTTAAGCGAGAATTAATTCGGTTAAGTTTTGGTCGAGATCTAGACGTTTATAGGAAGGTGTGCAGAATTTTGGAAGTTATAGGAGGGAGGGCTGTCCAGAAATGGAATCTTTGTAAAATGGTTGTCTACGAAGTAAATTCAGAGGATGATTTCTCTACTTAGTTCTAAGTGTCATGGTGTAGTGGTTTCAAGCGGAATCCTTTTTGGTTAAGAAAAGAGCAAGTTATTAATTTTACGGAAAAACCGCTCGAATTTGTCGTAAGTGCAATTTATGGGTTAAATTTTCCATCATTTGGTTTATTTCCTAAATAACCATCCCGATCATCCATGTGTGAGTCATATGCATGATTATTGATTACATTTACGTGTACGTCATATTTACATATGCATGCTAAGTCCCATATTCAGAAGAAAAGAAAATATTTTGAACGAAGTGAGATGATTGTGACTATATTTATGGGTTTCCTTACCTTAGCATGTGTTCGTGTGGGGATGAGAGGCGTTTTGGCCTCCCTTACCAAATCATTATGGGTTTCCTTACCTTAGCATGTGTTCATGTGGGGCCAGATCTATTCTGGTCTCCCTTACCAATATAGGGCAAGATCGGGTTTGGTTTCATCTCGACCTCCTTGCGGCATTGTGCACTATATCCATGATCATGATCGAAATCACAGAGTCACAATCAAGGATCTAACTTCACAGTTACAGTTACATATTTAAATACAGTTTCAGTTCACAGTTACAGTTACAGATTTAAATACAGTTTTAGTTCACAGTTTTATGACTACGTTACAGTACAATTTATGCTGTTACATTGATTATGTTTGACTTAGCCATGAATATGCTTCATTCATGTTCTCTAATTTATTTTGAAGTTTATTTACTTGTTTATAGTAAGGGCACCAAAAATAGGTATTTTTAGTATCAACTATCTTTAATCTGTGTGTGCTTGTATTTACGTAGTACTCGTTATCCCCTCCATATTCTTGCTGAGTCTTTTAGACTCACTACACTTATTTGTTTTCAGGCAGGTTTACGTTATCATAGAGATTGAGGGGCAAGACTATCGAGTGGACTGCGATGCGGGCACGACACCTCCCTCCGACCTATGCTAGTCTTCCGCAAAAGTTGTTCAAACTTAATTACTTTAAAGTCTTTCATTTTACTGTTTGGATAAATGTTATTGTAAAGATTTCTAGAATTATTTGTTGGCGTGCAAATATGTAATTGCTTAATCTTTTGTCGTTTGGAATGTCAAATCATTTTCTCCGGTTCTCGTTCATTTATTGGTCTAGTTTATTTAGTTTTGTTGGTTGTATGTTTAGTTGCTGTCTGTGACAGGCGGGTTTAAATATAAATAAATAGGTCTTGCCGAATTTTTTGAAAAATCCGTATTTTATTTAATTATTATTTAAAGTTGAGTTAGGGACGTTTCAGATAACATGTTCGCACTTTGTCAATACACGTCCTAACCCCTGACCTGAGGCATCAGTGTGGACAATATAACCTCCTGATCCAGAAGGTAGAGCTAGCACCAGTGCAGTAGTAAGACGTCTACGCAGCTCGTGAAATGACTCCTCACAATCCGAGGACCATATGAAGGTAACATCTTTCCGTGTAAGCTGAGTCAAACGCCTGGAAAACTGTGCAATATTCTCGATGAACCGACGGTAATAACCAGCTAGACCCAAGAAACTTCGAATCTCAACAACCGTCGTCGGACAAGATTAGTTCAGCACTGCCTCTATCTTACTTGGATCCACAGATATTCCTTCACTTGAAATTACATGACCGAGAAACACTACCCGATCAAGCCAAAACTTGCACTTGCTCAATTTCTCATACAGCTGCTTTTCTCGTAACGTCTGCAGTACAATTCTCATATGCTGTGCATGCTCATCCTTGTCAAGTAAATAGACAAGAATATTATCAATGAAGATGATGACGAATCTATCCAGATATTCTCAAAATACCTGATTCATCAGATTCATAAAGACTACCGGTGCATTCGTCAAATCGAATGGCATCACCAAAAATTTATAATGCATGTATCTGGTCCTAAAAGCAGTCGTAGAAATATCTGAGTCTCGTACCCTTATCTGGTGGTATCCAGACCTCAGATCAATCTTTGAATAGACAGAAGTACCCTTTAATTGATCAAATATATCATCAATTTGCGGCAAAGGATACTTATTCTTGATGGTGACATGATTCAACTGCCTGTAGTCAATACATAATCGCATCGATCCATACTTATTCTTGTCGAACAAAACAGGTGCTCCCCACGGAGAAACACACGGATGAATATATCCCTTATTAAGAAGATCCTGCAACTGCTGTTTTAATTCCCTCATCTCTGACGGTGCCGGACGATAAGGTGCTCGGGATATAGGCGTTGTTCCTGGTACTAGATCAATACCAAATTCAACCTCTCGAACCGGAGGAAAACCAGGAATCCCGTCAGGGAATACATCAGGAAACTCACTGACAACCGATAATTGATCAAAACCTGGACTACTCGTGGACATATCAACTGCATAAATGAGGTAGCCATCCCCACCTGACTCTAAGACATGACATGCCTTCAGAGCCGATACAAGTGGCATCGGAGGTTGTGCTCCCTCACCATAGAAGTACCAGCTATCACCCTCATCCGGATGAAACTGTACCAGACGCTGATGAAAATCTATAGTAGCGTGATACAAAGTCAGCATATCTATTTCCAAAATACAGTCAAAATATGCCATCGCTAAGATCATCAGATTAGCCGATAACACATGACCTTCAAACTCTAGAAGGCAACCCATCACTAGAGACTTAGTTACTATCTCCTGCTCCAGCGGAGTAGATACAACTAAATCCAGGAATAATGATACAAATGGTAATTTATGTCTCTTAACAAAGCGACTAGAAATAAAGGAATTCAATACTCCAGTATCAATTAAAACAAGTGTAGGAATACCACATAACAGAAAGGTACCTACCAACATGCGATCGATTCCCTCATTAGTCTACTCCTGAGATAGAGCAAACACCTGCCCCTGCGTGTGCGGGTGAAAACTGGAAGAACTAGGTGGTGCTGGATGCTGACGTGGATGAGTAGAAGCCTGAGATCCCATCTGCGATCCCGATCCACTGACAGCTACCGTGCGCTGCGGACAATCTCTCCGCAGATGTCCCTACTCACCGCAAGAAAAACAAGCACCAAAAGCCTTCCGGCAAGAAGTTTTAGAATGCTTCCCACCACAGTGACTGCAAAACTCATCTTTCTTCTTCTTCTTTCCAAATCGGAACATACCTCGTGAACCAGAGATCCAGATGAAGTAGTAGAAGAAGACATAGGTCGAGATTGCACAACAGATTGAGCCCTAGGCCCAAGAGATCCACTAGGCTTTCCTGACATCATCATCTGTGCTCACCTATTGCTGTTCTCCATTTGATGGCACCGATTAACAGAGTCTCGTAATATGTCGGATCATCACAGACAACAACCTGTGAATAGATATCCAGATTCAAGCCTTGCAGAAAGATATCATACTTGGACGCATCACTCTCATTGATATGGGGATTTAAAGGTAGCAAATCAATGAATCACTGCTGATACTCATCAATAGTCATAGATCCCTATCTCAGCATAAGCAACTCCATCGATCGTGCATGACAGACAGCTGGAGGAAAATATAACTTCTGAAACTACTGACGGAAATCCTTCCAAGTCATCCGTCCTCTCTCAGTACGCGCCTGAGCTGCCTTGGCATCCCACCATAAGCGTGCACGTCTATCTAGAACAAACTCTAGAACCTCCATCTATTGCTCCTCTGTACACTTGAAAGCACGAAAAGCACCTTTCAAGTGTGAACATCCAGTTTTCTTCGCTTCCTCAGGATTCTCGCCTCCCAACAAGGGTTTCGGTGCTATTTGCAAAAGTTTATTGATCATATAGCGACGTATACCCTCGTGAGGATGATGTCGATCCTCATGATGATGGCGATGGTGACGATAATGATGACCACCTCCCTGGCCAACACTACCATGACTCTCGTTACCTCCATCAGCCATTATATAAAAAGATTTGCACATTTAAAATCCCAAATGCGCAAAATAACTCAAAACTAGGCTAAATCCCAAGTATTAATCCCAAAATCTATGCATGCTCTGATACCAAAAATTTAGTGACCCAGCATTGAATCACCTACTAACTAAAAACTATGGCATGCATTAAACTTAATTAAAGCATAAATACTAAACAGAGAAAAACATTCGGAAGCATAACCCATAATTTACATATCTGCTTAGTACAAAAGTTCAAGGCTTAATACTGTAGTGATACAACCAAATCGAAACAACTAGAAAGTAAACATTATACAGCTATATTGAATCCTGCGGTATATAACTCCTCAAGGCTCCTGCTACCTAGTCCTGCCTTGAACTCACTACAAGAAAAACTCTATAAGACAACGGATATTATCCGTTGTCATAGGGGGTAAAAAACTGTTGTAACTAATGGTGTTGTTAAAAACACGCTCAACGACAACGGATAAAATCCATTGTCTTTGACCTCAAAGACAACGGATTTTCCCTACGACAACGGATAAAATCCGTTGTCTTTGACATCAAAGACAACGAATTTTCACAACGGATTTTCCCTACGACAACGGATAAAATCCGTTGTCTTTGACATCAAAGACAACGAATTTTCACTACGACAACGGATTTTATCCGTTGTCGTTGAGCATGTTTTTAACAACACCATTAATTACAACAAATTTTCACCCCCTACGACAACAGATTTTATCCGTTGTCGTTTTTCATATAAAAAGCAAAAAAAATTTAAAAAATTAATATACAAATTTCAATATTATAAATAAACCAAAATTTAAAATTTCAAAAATAAAATTTCATATACAATTTTTTAGTATTACAAATCATTCAAAATTAAATTCTAATGCTATGCATACTACAGAAAAATTAAATATACTTCGATGGAATCAAATGTAGCTTTCAAATGAATCCTTGGACGACCCAGTAAAGCGTGCCTCGATTGCTCACGGTTGTGCTCACTCATCTCTTGGAGAAGAATCTAAAGCTAAACTTCGTTAGTTACAAGAGATTTAAATAACGAAAGAAACAATACGAATAATTATCAGATGCTTTACCACTGCAGAATAAAGTGAAGCCAGAGACCTAACTTCAGCTTCAGCAAGTTCGAGGAAGTCCTTTAGTGTCTAAACATTGATCGCGGAAATTTAGTTAATGCAACAAACTAATTTACCAGAATAATGATGAAAAAATATCAATGTGCATGTTAAGTACCTTGTAAAAGTTCTTTAAAACAAGACCATCATTTTCAGAAGCACTCAATTCTTGCACAACCTTTTCAAAACACGTATGGACTCTGAAAAATTCAAAACACGTTGATATTAAGGCGATGAATATCATGAATGAGAATTTAAAAAGTATAACAAATAATAAAAAATAAAATACTTGCAAGCATATAAATTATTACTTTGACAGTTTAATGAAAATAAACTTGGTGCAAACTCGATCACAATGTAGGTTTTTTTTAACATCAATGAGGTGTATGTGAAATGTTAGCAAATGGTTCTCAATCTAAATACTATGCCACCAATCTTGTTCTAAGACCCAACACACCAAGATTTAGAGAAACTAAATTTGATGCTCTTGCATCGATTGGTATGAGTTTAGGCAATATTTGACTCGAGTTTCTAGATATTTAATTCATTCAAGGAAGTTATGGAAATTCCTGTGAAGTATTAAATAAGCCACATACTTGTATAACTACTGCACAATAATATTATTTTTATAAAACAGAAATGTAGTGGGAATTGCTAAATTATGTCCTTGTGAATCTTAGATTGAGTTTGGAGGGAGAGAATTTAATTTTGGAAAGCATGAATTTCAAATTATGTCAATAATAGGCATATTTAAATTATATTGTCTAAGCTCTAAATTTATAAAAAAATATTTAATATTTAATCCTATTCTTGAAACTTTTAAATACTTGATTTTAATTCCAAAAGAACCTAGCATTGAAGTATAAAGATTTAAAATAAGTGAAACTTGAAATTTATAAACATGTAAATACAATAACTGCATACATCCACATGAAAATAATAATACATGAATATAAAATTCTAAGAATAAAATGTATAATCGTATTCTTACTCAAAAAAATGTGTAATCATATTCAGCATACAAATGCATGCAATGGTTTTAATTTCAATTTAATTAGTATACGTGAAAGTCAACATATATGCATTATATTTCTGACAAAATCATGTTTGGATTAATAGATACACGAGGAGGAAGTATAGCTTCTATATAACTAGGTATGCATGAAGGTACTAAGTAAATACGATCGTACATTTAATTTATTACTTTACATATACCTCAAAAATGTTCTGTGCCTTTTACCACTACGCACCACCCTTAGATAAATTATTACATTAGAATGGATTTTGCGCATATACACCAAGTCTGAACCTCCAAACATTTAAACCTCGAAGCATTAATTAGTTGAGAGCAAAAGTAAAATCAATGTCCAAGATCTTATGATATCTCTACTGGTGCAAATACATCAATCGGGAGGCTTGTAAACGTGAATTTTTATATTCCAACAACGTTGATCATTTAAATGTTGGAAAAGTAAAAATTGTTTACTCAAACCTAATTTTAGTGTATGTTCAATGTAATTATCCAATCATTAGAATTGTCAGAATGAGACCAGCTCAACATGAAACCTTCATCAAGGGGAGTGGAGAGGTGGTGAGAAGGGAGAGGAAGGGAAAGGCCTCACCTGGTATGAATATGCATTGCACAATAATTCTTCATTATTTGAAGATTCAGGTGGTGCGTTCCAAGAAGCATCATTAGTATTTGGTTCATTTCCTCTCAATTTGTGGAGTGGGTCACTTGGCATTCTTACATTCTCATTTCCATTACTTGACTTCACTCTTGAAGAACAAGAAAAAATCAAGTCATATCCATCTCCCATAATCAACACAAACCCAAGAGGGAATTTCCAAGGCTTCAGATTTCATGGAATCTCTTACTTAGGAAAATTTTTCCAAGGGTTTTTAAGCCCTTTTCTCGTTTTCGGAGCTCCTCTTTCTTTGCACTGTTGTCTTGCAAAACCTGAGGAGCACATAAATTAGTGACAACCATCAAATTGCAATAGAAAATTGTTGCAAAAAAGGTGCTACTCCAAAACAAACCATCTGACAAACGCGAGAGATGGTATTCTCAATATCAGCCACATTGAGCTTCCAGAGGGAGTTGATCATTAGCTTTTTGTGTGATTTCATGTATACCTCAAGTTCCTCTTCTGTGTAATTTCCTTCAGCGCTGAGCTTCCATTTCAAATCTTCTTGTAGTTTAATCAAAGCAATTGCACATAAGGATGAATATTATGTCAGAAATGAAGGAAAGTGATGATAAGCTCATCGAAAAAAACCCGTGTACACTCAGAAGCTCCTCCCAAGATGATGTAGTACAAGTTTAGTGATTTTTCTATCCATATACCATATTACAAGTTTCCTATAAAATTACCTAATACCATATAGAATAGTGTTAGAACTAAAAACCTAAATACACTGTCTTCTTGGGCTCAAACAACATACAAGATTTTGAGAAAAAATTTCTTATATGTATTGCACAGTTTGCTCATTGTTTGGCCATTTCTAGATAGTATGCCTTGACACAATAAATTAGTCAAAACTAGAGAGTAGTTCTTGACTCCATTTAAAAACATCATCCCGAAAAGCCTCGAGCAACAGATTTTTAAGGTGACAACTTTGAAGAGTAAATCTGATCTACATACCCATTAACATAAGAAACAAAGTGTACTTGATACAGACAATGAGGCCTAGAAAATTAAATGCCCATAGAGACTAGACTAACCTGTTGCCGCAGTTACTTGGGATTTGATGAATTGTCCTTTATTTCTGAACCACTCGGCAATAAATGGCACACCCAAATAGATTACCTTCTTCCCAAGTTCTTTCGTAGCCTGTCTTGCATAGATATAGCCGATCATACTCAGCATATCCACACAATAAGCTGTGATATGACATTTTACTAGATGAGAATAGATTTTCTACAAAAGGAGTAATTGATTGATCGATGAACAGTAATTAAGAAAGAAGAATGCGATTGGTAGCATAACGTGATTGAAAGTAATCCAAGTAAGCAACTTGACAAGGAACGAAACCATGTCAACCATTTATGTACCCCAAAAAATATTCATCAGATATTTATGGATTTAATTACACATAAAAAATTATATGTTAGTAGACACATGAATCAATATTATTCTAGTTTCTCAAAAATCACAAAACCTACCGGGAGAAATACTGTGGTTCCATTAATCTAAATAACAAAGTCATAAGATAAAATGCATTAGCTGAAAATATGATAAGATGAAACTGCATCACCAGCATTGGAAAGCCTTGACAAAGTGTTGTGCTAGTAATTCATCAAGAAGCCCCCAGTTTGGGGGATCGAATTTACTCAAATTATCAGAAGGTAAAGATCTGATTCACCCAAGTATATGTTGGATGTCATACTGAAGTCTGCCACAGGATAATGCAAATGATTATTATCATTATAATAAAGGCAGAGTAGGAGAACTAAAACCATTCAAGAAACCGATGTTGGAGAACGCGGCGATCAGATCAATTAGGATTGATACCCGGTGCAGCGGAAGTTTAAAATTTTTGTATGGAACGATTCCATAATAGGTATCAACCTTACGATTAAATTGTGTGTGTAAAAATTAAATAACAATTATAAAATTTTTACCTTTAATCTCGAATCGAGATTTTGGACACCAACAGATTTCTCTGCTCTTGTTGTATATCCCTGGAACTGATGGACGAACTGTTCTTCAATCAGGTCCACGAACGGATATTTAATCCCTCTGATAGATTGCACTAGAAAATCTATCAGAAGTTTCTACGAAGAGAATTAACGAATTTGATCCGTTAATCCAGACTGTAATTCAAAATCACAGGCTGGATTTTTCTCAAGCAGAGGGAGAGGGGCGGCAGCCACAATAAATAAAATTAGGGTTTTCGAAAATTATTTTATGACCTGTTGTGTGTAATTTCTGTACTGCAATAACTTATTTATAATGTAGGCCACTAACAGCTTAGGGCCCATTAGTCATAAGTTCAAGCCCGACAAGCAAAGCCCGCATGTTCAGAAATTAATATAAAATTCATCGTGACTCCGATTGATAAACCGATTTCACCAATGTGCACAGAAACCATTTCTGCACCTTTTAAAGTCAAGATAAATTTTTCTGAATACGAATTCAGTGATTTCCAAAAATGGCCATCCCTATGTCATTTTAGGAAATCTTACTCATCTACTCTTAAATAAGAAGTCCAACTTCTTTGTTCATTAAATTTAACTCTTTAAATTTAACTATCTCAACGATGATTAAAAATCCATTACACTGTGTGACCCTCAATGGTTCAGGGATACAGCTAGCCGTGGGCTCACAACTCCTTGTGACTCGGAACAATAATTTCCGACTTGCCCATCGAATCATGGTAAGAGCGCCTAGCAACATCGCCCCATGATTCCCTATGTATCACTGATAGTGCCTACAAGAACCAATAGATTTTGGTTAGCGTACAGTACGGTCCCTTCATCCATATATCCCGATCGAATCAACAACCATTGGTATATCGAGAGTCGCTCGAGATTCGATAACTATGCAATACATCTTGAAGATCAAATAGTGACATCGCATGTGCTACTAAGAAACCATTTCTTAAATCACATCATGTACTCTGGCCAGAGATTCGTCACACTAATATCTCCTCAGATCGCATAGGATATCCACACTCGCAAGTATGTGGTGAATCCTTGACAACAAAGCATCGACTCCTATATGTGTCGTAACTGTACCCAATCCCGACACCTGATGACCCCAACAGAGTCGGTAAACGAGTCAAAGCACAGTACTAGCATATAGAGTCTCAATGATGTTTCAAGTAGTAAGGACTAATGGTGTACAACCAAAACCGCGGACTATATCCACTCGATAAGTGATAACCACTTGGAAAGTCCGGATATGGTAGTTCGATCATTCATCATATGAATATCCATTTGCATGCTTCGAACATCTCTATGTTCCTTACCAATGAAACGTGGTACTCTGCATCGCAAATGCTAGTCTCAAACTCGAGCGATCCTTATCCTTATTATCGGACGGCTCAATAGACTAGGAACAGTTTAGAATATACAGTGACTATAAGATGTGTTTCATGATAGACATCTCCATGTTCTACCACATCTTACATACACTATAGTATATTCAAGGTCTTTATCAAAACAACAATAGTATATCACAATATAACAATATGAAGAAAGATAAAGTCATTGCCATTAATAAAAGTGTAAATTATATTAAACAAAAGATTGTTTATACAAAGAGTCATCAAAGCCCTTAGCCACAAGTTGGCTCACCGGGCACCCACTCTTTCAATCTCCCACTTGCCCTATAGCCAACTAGTCATACTACGTAGACCCATTGCTTCGCGATGTTTGTCAAATAATGTTCCTGGCAAGGGCTTAGTAAGTGGATCAGCGATATTGTCTGCAGAGGCCACTCTTTCGACAGTGATGTCTCCTCTTTCTACAATCTCCCGGATGATGTGGTATTTCCTCAGTACGTGTTTGGATCTTTGATGAGACCTTGGTTCCTTTGCCTGAGCAACGGCACCCGTGTTGTCACAGTACACCGGGACTGGACCAACAACTTCAGGAATGACGCCCAACACTTGGACGAAATTCCTCATCCAAACGGCCTCTTTAGCAGCAGCTGATGCTGCAATGTATTCAGCCTCAGTAGTGGAATCCGCTGTGGTGTCCTGCTTGGAACTCTTCCAAGAGACAGCACCGCCATTGAGCATGAACACAAATCCAGAGGTTGACTTCGAGTCATCCACGTCACTTTGGAAGCTAGAGTCGGTATAGCCTTCCAATTTTAGTTCTCTTCCTCCATATACCATGAACATATTCTTAGTCCTTCGTAAGTACTTAAGAATGTCCTTCACGGCTTTCCAATGCATTTGACCGGGATTAGCTTGATATCTGCTCGTGACACTCAGAGCAAATGCTACATCCAGTCTGGTAGATATCATCCCATACATGATACTACCTATGGCTGACGCATATGGTACATGTGTCATTTTCTCTATCTCTTCATCCATCTTGGGACACATAGACTTGGATAGAGAAACTCCATGACACATGGGTAGATGTCCTCTCTTGGACTCATCCATTGAAAACCGTTTCAATATGGTGTCGATGTAGGTTGATTGAGTGAGTCCTATCATTCTCTTAGATCTATCTCTATAGATCTGTATCCCTAGAATATAGGATGCCTCACCCAAATCCTTCATCGAGAATCTACCTGATAACCATATCTTCGTTGACTGCAACATCCCTACATCATTCCCAATGAGTAGGATGTCATCAACATAAAGTACTAAGAATGTCACAGCATCCTTAACTACTTTCTTGTACACGCATGGTTCCTCCGGATTCTTGATTAAACCAAAATCTTTTATTGTTTCATCAAATTTTTGGTTCCAACTTCTTGATGCTTGTTTTAGACCATAAATTGATCTCTGAAGCTTGCATACCTTATGCTCGCTTCCCATGGATGTGTACCCCTCAGGCTGCTTCATATAGATTTCTTCCTTAATGTCTCCATTAAGAAAAGCAGTCTTCACATCCATTTGCCATATCTCATAGTCATACCATGCAGATATGGCAATAAGGATTCTTATGGACTTGAACATTGCAACTGGTGAAAAGGTTTCATCATAGTCAACCCCTTGTCTTTGAGTATAACCTTTTGCCACCAATCGCGCCTTGTAGGTCAATACCTTACTATCAGGCCCAAGCTTTCTCTTGTAGATCCATTTACACCCTATTGGAACAATTCCATCGGGAGGATCTACTAAAGACCAAACTTGGTTTGTATGCATCGAATCTATTTCCGACTGCATAGCTTCAAGCCATAAATTTGAATCCGCATCAGAAATTGCTTCCTTGAAGATTCTTGGATCACATCCAACATCGGGTTCATCTTGATCCTCTTCAAGAAGAAGACCATATCGAATAGGAGGTCTAGAAGTTCTCTCGGATCTTCTAGGTATAGGCGTGTCCAGCAATGGTTCCTTACGTGTAGGATTGTTATTTTGTATTTTGGGTTCTTCTCGAATTTCTTCGAGTTCCATCATCTCGCCTTTCTTATCCAATAAGAACTCCTTCTCCAAGAAGGTGGCATTCCTCAAAACAAACACCTTTGTTTCAGCAGGATAATAGAAATAATATCCGATTGAATTCTTCGGATACCCTACAAAATAACATAAGCTGGATCGACTATCCAACTTATCTCCCACTGTCCGCTTCACGTAAGCAGGACATCCCCAAATCCTCAAGTACGAATACTTAGGAGCTTTGCCATTCCATAACTCGTATGGTTTTTTGTCCACTGCTTTAGTGTGAACGTTGTTCAACAACAATACCGCCGTTTCAAGTGCATAGCCCCAAAACGAAGGTGGAAGCTCAGTGAAGCTCATCATGGACCGAACCATGTCCAACAAAGTTCGATTACGACGCTCCGATACACCATTAAGCTGTGGTGTCATAGGAGGAGTCCACTGAGAGAGAATCCCATTCTCTTTTAGATAGTCCAAAAACTCGGTACTCAAGTATTCTCCACCTCGATCCGATCGAAGTGCTTTAATACTTTTACCTAGCTTGTTTTCTACTTCAGCCTTGAATTCTTTGAACTTTTCAAATGCTTCAGACTTATATTTCATTAAATATAAATACCCATACCTTGAATAATCATCAGTAAAGGTAATGAAGTAGGTGTGGCCATATTGAGTCCCAACTCTAAATGGACCACAAACATCTGTATGGATCAAATCCAACAGATTTTGACTATGCTCAGGTTTCCCCTTAAAAGGAGATTTAGTCATTTTTCCTTTTAGGCAGGATTCACAAGTAGGTAGAGAGTTAATATCAGACATATCAAACATGCCCTCTCCCACTAGCTTGTTCATCCTCCTTGAGGAAATATGACCTAGCCTAGCGTGCCAAAGGTTTGCCGGGTTTTGGCTATCGATTTTCCTTTTGTTTGTTGTTGTCGGTTTATCAACATAATTTATTGGAACGTCTTTTAGTTTTAAGTTGTATAGATCGTTTTCAAGTTGTCCATTTCCAATCAAACATTCATTCTTGTAAATATTGCAAATCCCATTCACAAAATTGCAAGAATAACCATCTCTATCAAGCATAGAAACAGAAATAATGTTTTTAATCAAATCCGGAACAAATAAAACATCTCTTAAAAGTAACTTAAAACCGTTCTGCAAAATTAAATAAACATCTCCCACGGCTTTTGCTTCAACTCTGGAACCATTTCCGAGCCTCAGTTGGGTCTCACCCATCCTAAGCCTGCGACTTCTTGTCATCACCTACAAATCATTGCAAATGTGAGATCCACATCCGGTATCCAATACCCAAGAAGTAGTATTAAGTGAAACATTTATTTCAATATAGAACATACCCTTTGCAGTTCGCAGCTGCTCTAGATATTCCTTGCAGTTACGCTTCCAATGACCGGGCTTCTTGCAGTAATGGCAAACATCCTTGGATTTTTCCATGTTTGAAGCCTTTGTCTTGTACTTCTTCTCGGGTTCGATTTTCTTGGGTGGGGCAGAACGTTTCTTACCCTTTGTACTTGGCCCCTTCTTAGCAGAAGAAGAGGAGCCCACCAAGAAAGCCGGTTTATCCTTCTTTAATGTGGATTCATATGTCACAAACATATTGACCATCTCTTCAAGGGAGGCCTCTATCTTGTTCATATTGAAATTTATCACAAATCCGTCAAACGAAGAAGGAAGAGACAGAAGTAGTAAGTCCACGTTGAGTTCATGCTCCAACACCAAATCAAGGGTTACCAACTTCTGTATGAGCCAAATAACTCGTACCCCATGATCACGGACCGAAGTCCCTTCACGCATGCGACACGTCATTAGCTCCTTTACAGTAGCGAACCTTTCAGCCCTCGATTGAGCCCCAAAAAGTTCCTTGAGTTGAACGTGAATGTCAGCAGCATTCACGGTGTCCTCAAATCGCCTCTGGAGTTCATCAGACATCGAGGCTTGCATATAGCATTTGGTCTTGATATCATGGTCCCACCATGTATCAAGTTTGGCTAACTCCTCCGGACTTACGTCATCTGGTGCTTCCTTCGGAGGAGATTTTTCTAACACGTAGAGCATCTTCTCCGAAGTCAAGACAATCTTCAACTTACGGAACCATTCCGTATAGTTTGCGCCAGTCAACTTATTTTGTTCGAGGATCGAGAAAAGTGGATTACGCGAATTCATCTTATGAAATACTGAAAAGAAACAGACAAATATCAGTGATTGTTTAAGCAATTTACTAAGACATAAAATAGGCGAAATTTATTTTATGAATCTCACTCCCACTATTTTAACGATTTCACTACCCTCTAGTGAAAACGGGAAACTGTTTTCCTTAGTGGGAACATGGAGTCCAATTGACAAACTTATGGTCCCGAATAATATCAGCCAACCATAATTTTCAAAAGGTAGAGCCCAATTGCTTCCAAAGCAACCTCCATGTTTTTACCTCATGTCCAATAAGGGCTCAATAATATGACGCCGTTTATTGTGACATGTCAAGATGACCCATCAATATTAAGTTGTGATGGACGGTCGCCATGTGGATCCCCCAATAATATGAGCCGATCCCATGGGAGTTCCACCCAACTTACAACATGTGTCGATCCAATGTACAGCTTTCCGACGAACAGGCCCCCCCAATAATATGAGCCGGACCGTATCCGCGGGTAGCATCTCATACATTGATCGTTGATGGAAGGTAGGAACATTTAAACAAATTTAAATTTCCTTTATTTATCTTGATATCAATTTTAAATCATATTTAAAATGAGGGATTTTAATTATAAAAATTTGTCTCATCATTTTTAAAATTTTTGTATGCTTGCCGGATTCACACAATTATGTCTAAAACATGCATACAACTATAATATCACATATTATATAGGATGATCGATTCCATTTCTAATCGACCCGTGGTTGCCAATCACGAGTCTTAGTCCAATCCTAGGTAATATGCAGTATGCAATGCAATCCTATTACATTTGCTTCCAATTTACATTTCTTCTGTCTTTATTGTCTGCTGGGCCCACCTCCATCTTCAAATCTTGATCTCCCACTAAATCTAATGTATTTACAATAAATAACAATGACAAGTAGGGGATACATTTTTAAGGGGTGGGAACGGACCATAAACCAAGCCCACTTTTATTACATATGACATTCATATTGGGCCATAAACCAGGCCCATTAATAAAACCAACAACAATAAAACAAATGTAAATTCCTAACATACACCTACAAAATTGGTCATGGCAATCGATCATCCTTATCCAATAACATTTAATTCAAAATTAATTTATTGGATTACATGCTATGGCAATTTAAATTTAAAAGGATAAAATCATATTTCTGAAAGTGTGGGTGCCCGGTGAGCCAACTTGTGGCTAAGGGCTTTGATGACTCTTTGTATAAACAATCTTTTGTTTAATATAATTTACACTTTTATTAATGGCAATGACTTTATCTTTCTTCATATTGTTATATTGTGATATATTATTGTTGTTTTGATAAAGACCTTGAATATACTATAGTGTATGTAAGATGTGGTAGAACATGGGGATGTCTATCATGAAACACATCTTATGGTCACTGTATATTCTAAACTGTTCCTAGTCGATTGAGCCGTCCGATAATAAGGATAAGGATCGCTCGAGTTTGAGACTAGCATTTGCGATGCGGAGTACCACGTTTCATTGGTAAGGAACATAGAGATGTTCGAAGCATGAAAATGGATATTCATATGATGAATGATCGAACTACCCTATCCGGACTTTTCAAGTGGTTATCACTTATCGAGTGGATAAAGTCCGCGGTTTTGGTTGTACACCATTAGTCCTTATTACTTGAAACATCATTGAGACTCTATATGCTAGTACTGTGCTTTGACTCGTTTACCTACTCTATTGGGGTCATCAGGTGTCGGGATTGGGTACAGTTACAACACATATAGGAGTCGATGCTTTGTTGTCAAGGATTCACCATATACTTGCGAGTGTGGATATCCTATGCGATGTGAGGAGATATTAGTGTGACGAATCTCTGGCCAGAGTACATGATGTGATTTAAGAAATGGTTTCTTAGTAGCACATGCGATGTCACTATTTGATCTTCAAGATGCATTGCATAGTTATCGAATCTCGAGTGACTCTCGATATACCAATGGTTGTTGATTCGATCGGGATATTTGGATGAAGGGACCGTACTGTACGCTAACCAAAATCTATTGGTTCTTGTAGGCACTATCAGTGATACCTAGGGAATCATGGGGCGATGTTGCTAGACGCTCTTACCATGATTCGATGGGCAAGTCGGAAATTGTTGTTTCGAGTCACAAGGAGTTGTGAGCCCACGGCTAGCTGTATCCCTGAACCATTGAGGGTCACACAGTGTAATGGATTTTTAATCCCCGTTAAGATAGTTAAATTTAAAGAGTTAAATTTAATGAACGAAGAAGTTGGACTTCTTATTTAAGAGTAGAGGAGTAAGATTTCCTAAAATGACATAGGGATGGCCATTTTTGGAAATCACTGAATTCGGATTCAGAAAAATTTATCTTGACTTTAAAAGGTGCAGAAATGGTTTCTGTGCACATTGGTGAAATCGGTTTATCAATCGAAGTCACGATGAATTTTATATTAATTTTTGAACATGCGGGCTTTGCTTGTCGGGCTTGAACTTATGACTAATGGGCCCTAAGCTGTTAGTGGCCTACATTATAAATAAGTTATTGCAGTACAGAAATTACACACAACAGGTCACAATTTTTGAAAACCTAAGTATTTTCTAACAAGAGTGGCCGCCCCCCCTCCCTGTCTACTCGAGAAAAATCCAGCCTGTGATTTTGAATTACAGTCTGGTTTAACGGATCAAATTCGTTAATCTCTTCGTAGAAAACTTTTGATAGATTTTCTAGTGCAATCTATCAGAGGGATTGAATATCCGTTCGTGGACCTGATTGAAGAACAGTTCGTCCATCAGTTCCAGGGATATACAACAAGAGCAGAGAAATCTGTTGGTGTCCAAAATCTCGATTCGAGATTAAAGGTAAAAATTTTATAATTGTTATTTAATTTTTACACACACAATTTAATCGTAAAGTTGATACCTATTATGGAATCGTTCCATACAAAAATTTTAAACTTCCGCTGCACCGGGTATCAATCCTAATTGATCTGATCGCCGCGTTCTCCAACAGTGGTATCAGAGCCAGGTTGCTCAGATCAAGCGATTAAATTAATCGATTGTACAAAAATTTTTATGGCCTCGGTTTTTGAAACAAAAATAAATATTTTAAAATAAAAAATTTTTTTTTCGGGCAAAAACCCGGGCAGCGATTGGATCGCTGCCCGGGGCAGGGGCAGCGATCGTCGCTGCCCTAGGGGCAGCCGGGCTGCCCGGCCCGAGCCCTACGGGGCGCGGGCAGCCCGGGAATGTCCCAGGCGGCCCGCAGAAAAATTAATTTTTTAATTTTTAAATTAAATTTTAATATGTTAAAATTCTATTTTTGGTCCGATCGAAAATTGTTTTGATTGGTCCACGAGGCGTCGGATCGAATTGTTCGAGTCCGGAAATTTTAAAATTGATTTTTGGATAAATTTGAATTTTTGGAAAATTTTAATATTTTATCCTTAAATTGAATTTTGAAATTAATTATTTTTGGTACAATTGATGATAAGATATGATCTTATGGATATATTGAGTAAAATATGATTTTATGTATAAAATTGGATTTTATAGATAAAATATGATTTTATTTGATAAAAAGATAAAATATGATTTTGTATGTAAAATAAGATTTTATGTATGAAATATGATTTTATCCTTTTAAATTTAAATTGCCATTGCATGTTATCCAATAAATTAATTTTGAATTAAATGTTATTGGATAAGGATGATCGATTGCCATGACCAATTTTGTAGGTGTATGTTAGGAATTTACATTTGTTTTATTGTTGTTGGTTTTATTAATGGGCCTGGTTTATGGCCCAATATGAATGTCATATGTAATAAAAGTGGGCTTGGTTTATGGCCCGTTCCCACCCCTTAAAATGTATCCCCTACTTGTCATTGTTATTTATTGTAAATATATTAGATTTAGTGGGAGATCAAGATTTGAAGATGGAGGTGGGCCCAGCAGACAATAAAGACAGAAGAAATGTAAATTGGAAGCAAATGTAATAGGATTGCATTGCATACTGCATATTACCTAGGATTGGACTAAGACTCGTGATTGGCAACCACGGGTCGATTAAAAATGGAATCGATCATCCTATATAATATGTGACATTATAGTTGTATGCATGTTTTAGACATAATTGTGTGAATCCGGCAAGCATACAAAATTTTAAAAATGATGAGACAAATTTTTATAATTAAAAATCCCTCATTTTAAATATAATTTAAAATTGATATCAAGATAAATAATGGAAATTTAAATTTGTTTAAATGTTCCTACCTTCCATCAACGATCAATGTATGAGATTCTACCCACGGATACGGTCCGGCTCATATTATTGGGGGGGCCCGTTCGTCGGAAAGCTGTACATTGGATCGACACATGTTGTAAGTTGGGTGGAACTCCCATGGGATCGGCTCATATTATTGGGGGATCCACATGGCGACCGTCCATCACAACTTAATATTGATGGGTCATCTTGACATGTCACAATAATCGGCGTCATATTATTGGGCCCTTATTGGACATGAGGTAAAAACGTGGAGGTTGCTTTGGAAGCAATTGAGCTCTACCTTTTGAAATTATGGTTGGCTGATATTATTCGGGACCATAGATTGTCAATTGGACTCCATGTTCTCACTAAGGAAAACAGTTTCCCGTTTTCACTAGAGGGTAGTGAAATCGTTAAAATAGTGGGAGTGAGATTCATAAAATAAATTTCGCCTATTTTATGTCTTAGTAAATTGCTTAAACAATCACTGATATTTGTCTGTTTCTTTTCAGTATTTCATAAGATGAATTCGCGTAATCCACTTATCTCGATCCTCGAACAAAATAAGTTGACTGGCGCAAACTATACGGAATGGTTCCGTAATTTGAAGATTGTCTTGACTTCGGAGAAGATGCTCTACGTGTTAGAAAAATCTCCTCCGAAGGAAGCACCAGCTGACGTAAGTCCGGAGGAGTTAGCCAAGCTTGATACATGGTGGGACCATGATATCAAGACCAAATGCTATATGCAAGCCTCGATGTCTGGTGAACTCCAGAGGCGATTTGAGGACACCGTGAATGCTGCTGACATTCACGTTCAACTCAAGGAACTTTTTGGGGCTCAATCGAGGGCTCAAAGGTTCACTACTGTAAAGGAGCTAATGACGTGTCGCATGCGTGAAGGGACTTCGGTCCGTGATCATGGGGTACGAGTGATTTGGCTCATACAGAAGTTGGTAACCCTTGATTTGGTGTTGGAGCATGAACTCAACGTGGACTTACTACTTCTGTCTCTTCCTTCTTCGTTTGACGGATTTGTGGTAAATTTCAATATGAACAAGATAGAGGCCTCCCTTGAAGAGATGGTCAATATGCTGGTGACATATGAATCCACATTAAAGAAGGATAAACCGGCTTTCTTGGTGGGCTCCTCTTCTTCTGCTAAGAAGGGGCCAAGTACAAAGGGTAAGAAACGTTCTGCCCCACCCAAGAAAATCAAACCCGAGAAGAAGTACAAGACAAAGGCTTCAAACATGGAAAAATCCAAGGATGTTTGCCATTACTGTAAGAAGCCCGGTCATTGGAAGCGTAACTGCAAGGAATATCTAGAGCAGTTGCGAACTGCAAAGGGTATGTTCTATATTGAAATAAATGTTTCACTTAATACTACTTCTTGGGTATTGGATACCGGATGTGGATCTCACATTTGCAATGATTTGCAGGTGATGACAAGAAGTCGCAGGCTTAGAATAGGTGAGACCCAGCTGAGGCTCGGAAATGGTTCCAGAGTTGAAGCAAAAGCCGTGGGAGATGTTTATTTAATTTTGCAGAACGGTTTTAAGTTACTTTTAAGAGATGTTTTATTTGTTCCGGATTTGATTAAAAACATTATTTCTGTTTCTATGCTTGATAGAGATGGTTATTCTTGCAATTTTGTGAATGGGATTTGCAATATTTACAAGAATGAATGTTTAATTGGAAATGGACAACTTGAAAACGATCTATACAACTTAAAACTAAAAGACGTTCCAATAAATTATGTTGATAAACCGGCAACAACAAACAAAAGGAAAATCGATAGCCAAAACCCGGCAAACCTTTGGCACGCTAGGCTAGGTCATATTTCCTCAAGGAGGATGAATAAGCTAGTGGGAGAGGGCATGTTTGATATGTCTGATATTAACTCTCTACCTACTTGTGAATCCTGCCTAAAAGGAAAAATGACTAAATCTCCTTTTAAGGGGAAACCTGAGCGTAGTCAAAATCTGTTGGATTTGATCCATACAGATGTTTGTGGTCCATTTAGAGTTGGGACTCAATATGGCCACACCTACTTCATTACCTTTACTGATGATTATTCAAGGTATGGGTATTTATATTTAATGAAATATAAGTCTGAAGCATTTGAAAAGTTCAAAGAATTCAAGGCTGAAGTAAAAACAAGCTAGGTAAAAGTATTAAAGCACTTCGATCGGATCGAGGTGGAGAATACTTGAGTACCGAGTTTTTGGACTATCTAAAAGAGAATGGGATTCTCTCTCAGTGGACTCCTCCTATGACACCACAGCTTAATGGTGTATCGGAGCGTCGTTATCGAACTTTGTTGGACATGGTTCGGTCCATGATGAGCTTCACTGAGCTTCCACCTTCATTTTGGCGCTATGCGCTTGAAACGGCGGTATTGTTGTTGAACAACGTCCACACTAAAGCAGTGGACAAAACACCATACGAGTTATGGAATGGCAAAGCTCTTAAGTATTCGTACTTGAGGATTTGGGGATGTCCTGCTTACGTGAAGCGGACAGTGGGAGATAAGTTGGATAGTCGATCCAGCTTATGTTATTTTGTAGGGTATCCGAAGAATTCAATCGGATATTATTTCTATTATCCTGCTGAAACAAAGGTGTTTGTTTCAAGGAATTCCACCTTCTTGGAGAAGGAGTTCTTATTGGATAAGAAAGGCGTGATGATGGAACTCGAAGAAATTCGAGAAGAACCCGAAATACAAAATAACGATCCTACACCTCAGGAACCATTGATAGACACGCCTATACCTAGAAGATCCGAGAGGACTTCTAGACCTCCTATTCGATATGGTCTTCTTCTTGAAGGGGATCAAGATGAACCCGATGTTGGATGTGATCCAAGAAACTTCAAGGAAGCAATTTCTGATGCGGATTCAAATTTATGGCTTGAAGCTATGCAGTCGGAAATAGATTCGATGCATACAAACCAAGTTTGGTCTTTAGTAGATCCTCCCGATGGAATTGTTCCAATAGGGTGCAAATGGATCTACAAGAGAAAGCTTGGGCCTGATGGTAAGGTATTGACCTACAAGGCGCGATTGGTGGCAAAAGATTATACTCAAAGACAAGGAGTTGACTATGATGAAACCTTTTCACCAGTTGCAATGTTCAAGTCCATAAGAATCCTTATTGCCATAGCTGCATGGTATGACTATGAGATATGGCAAATGGATGTGAAGACTGCTTTTCTTAATGGAGACATTAAGGAAGAGATCTATATGAAGCAGCCTGAGGGGTACACATCCATGGGAAGCGATCATAAGGTATGCAAGCTTCAGAGATCAATTTATGGTCTAAAACAAGCATCAAGAAGTTGGAACCAGAAATTTGATGAAACAATAAAAGATTTTGGTTTCATCAAGAATCCGGAGGAACCATGCGTGTACAAGAAAGTAGTTAAGGATGCTGTGACATTCTTAGTACTTTATGTTGATGACATCTTACTCATTGGGAATGATGTAGGGATGTTGCAGTCAACAAAGATATGGTTATCAGGTAGATTCTCGATGAAGGATTTGGGTGAGGCATCCTATATTCTAGGGATACAGATCTATAGAGATAGATCTAAGAGAATGATAGGACTCACTCAGTCAACCTACATCGACACCATATTGAAACGGTTTTCAATGGATGGGTCCAAGATAGGACATCTACCCATGTGTCATGGAGTTTCTCTATCCAGGTCTATGTGTCCCAAGACTGATGAAGAGATAGAGAAAATGACACATGTAACATATGCATCAGCCATAGGTAGTATCATGTATGGGATGATATCTACCAGACCAGATGTAGCATTTGGTCTAAGTGTCACGAGCAGATATCAAGCTAATCCCGGTCAAATGCATTGGAAAGCCGTGAAGGACATTCTTAAGTACTTACGAAGGACTAAGAATATGTTCATGGTATATGGAGGAAGAGAACTAAAATTGGAAGGCTATACCGACTCTAGCTTCCAAAGTGACGTGGATGACTCGAAGTCAACCTCTGGATTTGTGTTCATGCTCAATGGCGGTGCTGTCTCTTGGAAGAGTTCCAAGCAGGACACCACAGCGGATTCCACCACTGAAGCTGAATACATTGCAGCATCAGCTGCTGCTAAAGAGGCCGTTTGGATGAGGAACTTCGTCCAAGAGTTGGGCGTTATTCCTGAAGTTGTTGGTCCAGTCCCGGTGTACTGTGACAACACGGGTGCCGTTTCTCAGGCAAAGGAACCAAGGTCTCATCAAAGACCAAACACGTACTGAGGAAATACCACATCATCCGGGAGATTGTGGAAAGAGGAGACATCACTGTCGAAGAGTGGCCTCTGCAGACAATATCGCTGATCCACTTACTAAGCCCTTGCCAGGACCATTATTTGACAAACATCGCGAAGCAATGGGTCTACGTAGTATGACTAGTTGGCTATAGGGCAAGTGGGAGATTGAAAGAGTGGGTGCCCGGTGAGCCAACTTGTGGCTAAGGGCTTTGATGACTCTTTGTATAAACAATCTTTTGTTTAATATAATTTACACTTTTATTAATGGCAATGACTTTATCTTTCTTCATATTGTTATATTGTGATATACTATTGTTGTTTTGATAAAGACCTTGAATATACTATAGTGTATGTAAGATGTGGTAGAACATGGGGATGTCTATCATGAAACACATCTTATGGTCACTGTATATTCTAAACTGTTCCTAGTCGATTGAGCCGTCCGATAATAAGGATAAGGATCGCTCGAGTTTGAGACTAGCATTTGCGATGCGGAGTACCACGTTTCATTGGTAAGGAACATAGAGATGTTCGAAGCATGCAAATGGATATTCATATGATGAATGATCGAACTACCCTATCCGGACTTTTCAAGTGGTTATCACTTATCGAGTGGATAAAGTCCGCGGTTTTGGTTGTACACCATTAGTCCTTATTACTTGAAACATCATTGAGACTCTATATGCTAGTACTGTGCTTTGACTCGTTTACCGACTCTATTGGGGTCATCAGGTGTCGGGATTGGGTACAGTTACAACACATATAGGAGTCGATGCTTTGTTGTCAAGGATTCACCACATACTTGCGAGTGTGGATATCCTATGCGATGTGAGGAGATATTAGTGTGACGAATCTCTGGCCAGAGTACATGATGTGATTTAAGAAATGGTTTCTTAGTAGCACATGCGATGTCACTATTTGATCTTCAAGATGCATTGCATAGTTATCGAATCTCGAGCGACTCTCGATATACCAATGGTTGTTGATTCGATCGGGATATTTGGATGAAGGGACCGTACTGTACGCTAACCAAAATCTATTGGTTCTTGTAGGCACTATCAGTGATACCTAGGGAATCATGGGGCGATGTTGCTAGACGCTCTTACCATGATTCGATGGGCAAGTCGGAAATTGTTGTTCCGAGTCACAAGGAGTTGTGAGCCCACGGCTAGCTGTATCCCTGAACCATTGAGGGTCACACAGTGTAATGGATTTTTAATCCCCGTTGAGATAGTTAAATTTAAAGAGTTAAATTTAATGAACGAAGAAGTTGGACTTCTTATTTAAGAGTAGAGGAGTAAGATTTCCTAAAATGACATAGGGATGACCATTTTTGGAAATCACTGAATTCGGATTCAGAAAAATTTATCTTGACTTTAAAAGGTGCAGAAATGGTTTCTGTGCACATTGGTGAAATCGGTTTATCAATCGAAGTCACGATGAATTTTATATTAATTTCTGAACATGCGGACTTTGCTTGTCGGGCTTGAACTTATGACTAATGGGCCCTAAGCTGTTAGTGGCCTACATTATAAATAAGTTATTGCAGTACAGAAATTACACACAACAGGTCACAATTTTCGAAAACCTAAGTATTTTCTAACAAGAGTGGCCGCCCCCCCTCCCTGTCTACTCGAGAAAAATCCAGCCTGTGATTTTGAATTACAGTCTGGTTTAACGGATCAAATTCGTTAATCTCTTCGTAGAAAACTTCTGATAGATTTTCTAGTGCAATCTATCAGAGGGATTGAATATCCGTTCGTGGACCTGATTGAAGAACAGTTCGTCCATCAGTTCCAGGGATATACAACAAGAGCAGAGAAATCTGTTGGTGTCCAAAATCTCGATTCGAGATTAAAGGTAAAAATTTTATAATTGTTATTTAATTTTTACACACACAATTTAATCGTAAGGTTGATACCTATTATGGAATCGTTCCATACAAAAATTTTAAACTTCCGCTGCACTGGGTATCAATCCTAATTGATCTGATCGCCACGTTCTCCAACAATTTCATACATAAAATCTTATTTTACATACAAAATCATATTTTATCTTTTTATCAAATAAAATCATATTTTATCTATAAAATCCAATTTTATACATAAAATCATATTTTACTCAATATATCCATAAGATCATATCTTATCATCAATTGTACCAAAAATAATTAATTTCAAAATTCAATTTAACGGATAAAATATTTAAATTTTCCAAAAATTCAAATTTATCCAAAAATCAATTTTAAAATTTTCGGACTCAAACAATTCGATCCGACGCCTCGTGGACCAATCAAAACAATTTTCGATCGGACTAAAAATAGAATTTTAACATATTAAAATTTAATTTTAAAATTAAAAAATAATTTTTCCCGCGGGCCGCCCGGGACATTCCCGGGCTGCCCGCGCCCTAATGGGGTCGGGCCGGGCAGCCCGGCTGCCCCTAGGGCAGCGCCGTGCGCCACCCTGTGCAGCGCCGTGCGCTACGCAGGGCAGCGACGATCGCTGCCCCTGCCCCGGGCAGCGATCCAATCGCTGACCGGGTTTTTGCTCGAAAAAAAAATATTTTTATTTTTAAAATATTTATTTTGTTTCAAAAACCGAGGCCTAAAAATTTTTGTACAATCGATTAATTTAATCGCTTGATCTGAGCAACCTGGCTCTGATACCACTGTTGGAGAATGCGGCGATCAGATCAATTAGGATTGATACCCGGTGCAGCGGAAGTTTAAAATTTTTACCTTTAATCTCGAATCGAGATTTTGGACACCAACAGATTTCTCTGCTCTTGTTGTATATCCCTGGAACTGATGGACGAACTGTTCTTCAATCAGGTCCACGAACGGATATTTAATCCCTCTGATAGATTGCACTAGAAAATCTATCAGAAGTTTTTACGAAGAGAATTAACGAATTTGATCCGTTAAACCAGACTGTAATTCAAAATCACAGGCTGGATTTTTCTCAAGCAGAGGGAGAGGGGGCGGCGGCCACAATAAATAAAATTAGGGTTTTCGAAAATTATTTTATGACCTGTTGTGTGTAATTTCTGTACTGCAATAACTTATTTATAATGTAGGCCACTAACAGCTTAGGGCCCATTAGTCATAAGTTCAAGCCCGACAAGCAAAGCCCGCATGTTCAGAAATTAATATAAAATTCATCGTGACTCCGATTGATAAACCGATTTCACCAATGTGCACAGAAACCATTTATGCACCTTTTAAAGTCAAGATAAATTTTTCTGAATTCGAATTCAGTGATTTCCAAAAATGGCCATCCCTATGTCATTTTAGGAAATCTTACTCCTCTACTCTTAAATAAGAAGTCCAACTTCTTTGTTCATTAAATTTAAATCTTTAAATTTAACTATCTCAACGGGGATTAAAAATCCATTACACTGTGTGACCCTCAATGGTTCAGGGATACAGCTAGCCGTGGGCTCACAACTCCTTGTGACTCGGAACAACAATTTCCGACTTGCCCATCGAATCATGGTAAGAGCGCCTAACAACATCGCCCCATGATTCCCTAGGTATCACTGATAGTGCCTACAAGAACCAATAGATTTTGGTTAGCGTACAGTACGGTCTCTTCATCCATATATCCCGATCGAATCAACAACCATTGGTATATCGAGAGTCGCTCGAGATTCGATAACTATGCAATACATCTTGAAGATCAAATAGTGGCATCGCATGTGCTACTAAGAAACCATTTCTTAAATCACATCATGTACTCTGGCCAGAGATTCGTCACACTAATATCTCCTCAGATCGCATAGGATATTCACACTCGCAAGTATGTGGTGAATCCTTGACAACAAAGCATCGACTCCTATATGTGTTGTAACTGTACCCAATCCCGACACCTGATGACCCCAATAGAGTCGGTAAACGAGTCAAAGCACAGTACTAGCATATAGAGTCTCAATGATGTTTCAAGTAGTAAGGACTAATGGTGTACAACCAAAACCGCGGACTATATCCACTCGATAAGTGATAACCACTTGGAAAGTCCGGATAGGGTAGTTCGATCATTCATAATATGAATATCCATTTGCATGCTTCGAACATCTCTATGTTCCTTACCAATGAAACGTGGTACTCTGCATCGCAAATGCTAGTCTCAAACTCGAGCGATCCTTATCCTTATTATCGGACGGCTCAATCGACTAGGAACAGTTTAGAATATACAGTGACTATAAGATGTGTTTCATGATAGACATCTCCATGTTCTACCACATCTTACATACACTATAGTATATTCAAGGTCTTTATCAAAACAACAATAGTATATCACAATATAACAATATGAAGAAAGATAAAGTCATTGCCATTAATAAAAGTGTAAATTATATTAAACAAAAGATTGTTTATACAAAGAGTCATCAAAGCCCTTAGCCACAAGTTGGCTCACCGGGCACCCACTCTTTCAACCGATGCATTACATTGAGACGCAGCGTTGAGATCGCGGTAGCTGAGAAGCTGGCTGGTATAATTTTTTATCGTGCCTGCCATGCATCTGTCCTGTATGCCTTCTTCATCTTTGCAGTCCCCTGAGTTGTAACATTATATAAAATTGTTTCAACTTTTAAATTATCCACGTCACTTTGGAAACTAGAGTCGGTATAGCCTTCCAATTTCAATTCTCTTCCTCCATATACCATGAACATATTCTTAGTCCTTCGTAAGTACTTAAGAATGTCCTTCACGGCTTTCCAATGCATTTGACCGGGATTGGCTTGATATCTGCTCGTGACACTCAGAGCAAATGCTACATCCGGTCTGGTAGATATCATCCCATACATGATACTACCTATGGCTGACGCATATGGTACATGTGTCATTTTCTCTATCTCTTCATCAGTCTTGGGACACATGGACTTGGATAGGAAAACTCCATGACACATAGGTAGATGTCCTCTCTTGGACCCATCCATTGAAAACCTTTTCAATATTGTGTCGATGTAGGTTGCTTGAGTGAGTCCTATCATTCTCTTAGATCTATCTCTATAGATCTGTATCCCTAGAATATAGGATGCCTCACCCAAATCCTTCATCGAGAATCTACCTGATAACCATATCTTTGTTGACCGCAACATCCCTACATCATTCCCAATGAGTAGGATGTCATCAACATAAAGTATTAAGAATGACACAGCATCCTTAACTACTTTCTTGTACACGCACGGTTCCTTCGGGTTCTTGATGAAACCAAAATCCTTTATTGTTTCATCAAATTTCTGGTTCCAACTTCTTGATGCTTGTTTGAGACCATAGATCGATCTCTGAAGCTTGCATACCTTATGCTCGCTTTCCATGGATGTGTATCCCTCAGGCTGCGTCATATAGATCTCTTCCTTAATGTTTCCATTAAGAAATGCAGTCTTCACATCCATTTGCCATATCTCATAGTCATACCAAGCAGCTATGGCAATAAGGATTCTTATGGACTTGAACATTGCAACTGGTGAAAAGGTTTCATCATAGTCAACTCCTTGTCTTTGAGTATAACCTTTCGTCACCAATCATGCCTTGTAGGTCAATACCTTACCATTAGGCCCAAGCTTTCTCTTGTAGATCCATTTACACCCTATTGGAACAATTCCATCGGGAGGATCTACTAAAGACCAAACTTGGTTTGTATGCATCGAATCTATTTCCTACTGCATAGCTTCAAGCCATAAATTTGAATCCGCATCAGAAATTGCTTCCTTGAAGTTTCTTGGATCACATCCAACGTCGGGTTCATCTTGATCCCCTTCAAGAAGAAGACCATATCGAATAGGAGGTCTAGAAGTCCTCTCGGATCTTCTAGGTATAGGCGTGCCATCTGAAGATTCTTGAGGTATGGGATCATTATTTTGTATTTCTGGTTCTTCTCGAATTTCTTCGAGTTCCATCATCTCGCCTTTCTTATCCAATAAGAACTCCTTCTCCAAGAAGGTGACATTCCTTGAAACAAACACTTTTGTTTCCGTAGGATGATAGAAATAATATCCGATTGAATTCTTCGGATACCCTACAAAATAACATAAGGTGGATCGACTATCCAACTTATCTCCCACTGTTTGCTTCACGTAAGCAGGACATCCCCAAATCCTCAAGTACGAATACTTAGGAGCTTTGCCATTACATAACTCGTATGGTGTTTTATCCACTGCTTTGGTGTGGACGTTGTTCAACAACAACACCGCTGTTTCAAGCGCGTAGCCCCAAAACGAAGGTGGAAGCTCAGTGAAGCTCATCATGGATCGAACCATGTCCAACAAAGTTTGATTACGACGCTCCGATACACCATTCAGCTGAGGTGTCATAGGAGGAGTCCACTGAGAGAGAATCCCATTCTCTTTCAGATAGTCCAAAAACTCGGTACTTAAGTATTCTCCACCTCGATCCGATCGAAGTGTTTTAAAACTTTTACCTAGCTTGTTTTCTACTTCAGCCTTGAATTCTTTGAACTTTTCAAATGCTTCAGACTTATATTTCATTAAATATAAATACTCATACCTTGAATAATAAACAGTAAAGGTAATGAAGTAGGTGTGGACAAATTTCGTACCAATTCTAAATTAACCACAAACATCTGTATGGATCAAATCCAACAGATTTTGACTACGCCCAGGTTTCCCCTTGAATGGAGATTTAGTCATTTTTCCTTTCAGGCAGGATTCACAAGTAGGTAGAGAGTTAATATCAGACATATCAAACATTCCCTCTCCCACTAGCTTGTTCATCCTCCTTGAGGAAATATGACCTAGCCTAGCATGCCAAAGGTTTGCCGGGTTTTGACTATCGATTTTCCTTTTGTTCGTTGTTACCGGTTTATCAACATAATTTATTGGAACGTCTTTTAATTTTAAGTTATATAGATCGTTTTCAAGTTGTCCATTTCCAATCAAACATTCATTCTTGTAAATATTGCAAATCCCATTCACAAAAGTGCAAGAAAAACCATCTCTATCAAGCATAGAAACAGAAATAATGTTTTTAATCAAATCAGGAACAAATAAAACATCTCTCAAAAGTAACTTAAAATCGTTCTGCAAAATTAAATAAACGTCTCCCACAGCTTTGGCTTCAACTCTAGAACCATTTCCGAGCCTCAGCTGGGTCTCACCCATTCTAAGCTTGCGACTTCTTGTCATCACCTGCAAATCATTGCAAATGTGAGATCCACATCCGGTATACAATACCCAAGAAGTAGTATTAAGTGAAACATTTATTTCAATATAAAACATACCCTTCGCAGTTCGCAACTGCTCTAGATATTCCTTGCAGTTACGTTTCCAATGACCGGGTTTCTTGCATTGATGGCAAACATCCTTGGGCTTTTCCATGTTTGAAGCCTTTGTCCTGTTCTTCTTCTCGGGTCCGGTTTTCTTGGATGGGGCAGAACGTTTCTTACCCTTTGTACTTGGCCCCTTCTTAGCAGAAGATGAGGAGCCCACCAAGAGAACTGGTTTATCCTTCTTTAAAGTGGCTTCATATGTTACAAGCATATTGACCATCTCTTCAAAGGAGGCCTCTATCTTGTTCATATTGAAATTCACCACAAAACCATCAAACGATGAATGAAGAGAGAGAAGTAATAAGTCCACATTGAGTTCATGCTCCAATACCAAATCAAGCGTTACCAACTTCTGAATGAGCCAAATCACGCGTACCCCATGATCACGGACCGAAGTCCCTTCACGCATGCGACACGTCATTAACTCTTTTACAGTAGCGAACCTTTCAGCTCTTGATTGAGCCCCAAAAAGTTCCTTGAGTTGTACGTGAATGTCAGCAGCATTCACGGTATCCTCAAATCGCCTCTGGAGTTCATCAGACATCGAAGCTTGCATATAGCATTTGGCCTTGATATCATGGTCCCACCATATATCAAGTTTGGCCAACTCTTCCGGACTTATATCAGCTGGTGCTTCCTTCGGAGGAGATTTTTCTAACACGTAGAGCATCTTCTCCGAGGTCAAGACAATCTTCAACTTACGGAACCATTCCGTATAGTTTGCGCCAGTCAGTTTATTTTGTTCAAGAATAGAGAATAGTGGATTACGCGAAATTAATCTTTATGAAATACTGAAAAGAAACAGACAATTATCAGTGATTGTTTAATTAATTTACTAAGACATAAAATAGGCGAAATTTATTTTATGAATCTCACTCCCACTATTTTAACGATTTCACTACCCTCTAGTGAAAACGGGAAACTGTTTTCCTTAGTGGGAACATGGAGTCCAATTGACTAACTATGGTCCCGAATAATATCAGCCAACCATAATTTTCAAAAGGTAGAGCTCAATTGCTTCCAAATCAACCTCCACGTTTTTACCTCATGTCCAATAAGGGCCCAATAATATGACGCCGTTTATTGTGACATGTCAAGATGACCCATCAATATTAAGTTGTGATGGACGGTCGCCATGTGGATCCCCCAATAATATGAGCCGATCCCATGGGAGTTCCACCCAACATACAACATGTGTCGATCCAATGTACAGCTTTCCGACGAACGTGCCCCCCCAATAATATGAGCCGAACCGTATCCGCGGGTAGCATCTCATACATTGATCGTTGATGGAAGGTAGGAACATTTAAACAAATTTAAATTTTCTTTATTTATCTTGATATCAATTTTAAATCATATTTAAAATGAGGGATTTTAATTTTGAAAATTTGTCTCATAATTTTAAAATTTGTATGCTTGCGGGATTCATACAATTTTGTCTAAAACATGCATACAACTATAATATCATATGTTATATAGGATGATCGATTCCATTTCTATTCAACCCGTGGTTGCCAATCATGAGTCTAAGTCCAATCCTAGTTAATATGCAGGTATGCAATGCAATCCTATTACATTGAGCTTCCAATTTATATTTCTTCAGTCTTTATTGTCTGCTGGGCCACCTCCGTCTTCAAAACTTCATCTCCCACTAAGTCTAATGTAATTACAATAAATAACCATGACAAGTAGGGGATACATTTCAAGGGGTGGGAACGGGCCATAAACCAGGCCCACTTTTATTACATATGACAATTCATATTGGGCCATAAACCAGGCCCATTAATAAATCCAACAACAATAAAAACAAATGTAAATTCCTAACATACACCTACAAAATTTGTCATGGCTATCGATCATCCTTATCCAATAATATTTAATTCAAAATTAATTTATTGGATAACATGCAATGGCAATTTAAATTAAAAGGATAAAATCATATTCCATATATAAAATCTTATTTTACATACAAAATCATATTTTATCTTTTTATCAAATAAAATCATATTTTACATATAAAATCCAATTTTATACATAAAATCATATTTTACTCAATATTTCCATAAGATCATATCTTATCATCAATTGTACCAAAAATAATTAATTTCATAAAATCTGATTTAACGGATAAAATCTATAAATTTTCCAAAAATTCAAATTTATCCAAAAATCAATTTTAAAATTTTCGGACTCGAACAATTCGATCCGATGCCTCGTGGACCAATCAAAAACAATTTTCGATCGGACCAAAAATAGAATTTTAACATATTAAGATTTTAATTTTAAAATTAAAAATTAATTTTAATATCCGATTGAATTCTTCGGATATCCTAAATAACATAAGGTGGATCGACTATCCAACTTATCTCCCACTGTCTGCTTTACGTAAGCAGGATATCCCCAAATCCTTAAGTACGAATACTTAGGAGCTTTGCCATTCCATAACTCGTATGGAGTTTTATCTACTGCTTTAGTATGGACATTGTTCAACAACAATACCGCCGTTTCAAGCGCATAGCCCCAAAACGAAGGTGGGAGCTCAGTGAAGCTCATCATAGATCGAACCATGTCCAACAAAGTTCGATTGCGACTCTCCGAGACACCATTCAGCTGAGGTGTCATAGGAGGAGTCCACTGAGAGAGAATCCCATTCTCTTTTAGATTGCTCAAAAACTCGGTACTTAAGTATTCTCCACCTCGATCCGATCGAAGTGCTTTAATACTTCTACCTTGTTTGTTTTCTACTTCAGCCTTGAATTCTTTGAACTTTTCAAATGATTCAGACTTATATTTCATTAAATATAAATACTCATACCTCGAATAATCATCAGTAAAGGTAATGAAGTAGGTGTGTCCAAATTTAGTACCGATACTAAATGGTCCACAGACATCTGTATGGATCAAATCCAACAGGTTTTGACTACGCTCAGGCTTCCCTTTGAAAGGAAATTTAGTCATTTTTTCTTTTAGGCAGGACTCACAAGTAGGTAGAAATTTAATATCAGACATATCAAAAATACCCTCTCCTACTAGCTTGTTCATCCTCCTTGAGGAAATATGACCTAGCCTAGCATGCCAAAGGTTTGACGGGTTTTGACTATTGTTTTTCCTCTTGTTTGTTGTTACCGGCTTATCAACATAATTAATTGGAACGTCTTTTAATTTTAAGTTATATAGATCATTTTCAAGTTTTCCATTTCCAATCAAACATTCATTCTTGTAAATATTGCAAATCCCATTCACAAAATTACAAGAAAAACCATTTCTATCAAGCATAGAAATAGAAATAATGTTTTTAATCGAATCTGGCACAAATAAACGTCTCTAAAAAATAACAAAAAAATCGTTCTGCAAAACAAACTAAATGTCTCCTATAGCTTGGGCTTCAACTCTAGAACCATTTCCGAGTCTTAGATGGGTCTCACCCTTCCTAAGCTTATTACTTCTTGTCATCATTTGCAACTCATTGCAAATGTGAGATCTACATCTGGTATCCAAGACCCAAGAAGTAGTATTAAGTAAAACATTTATTTCAATGTATAACATACCCTTTGCAGTTACGTTTCCAATGACCGGGTTTCTTGCAGTGATGGCAAACTTGTTTAGACTTGTCCAATTTTGCATGTAACATTTGGCCTTGAGATCATGGTCCAACCATTTCTCTAGTTCGGCCAACCTTTCGGAAGTTACATCAGCCGGGGCTGTTTTTGGAGAAGCCTTTTCTAACACTTAGAAAATCTTTTCCAAACTCTGGACAATCTTAACTTATTGAACCATTCCGTATAGTTGCGCTAGAAATTTTGTTTTGTTCGAGAATTGAAACATGTGGATTACAAAGATTCATCATAATGATATACTGAGATGAAACAGACAATAATCGATGATTGTTTAATTAATTTACTAAGACATAAAATATGGCAAAATTTAATTTTATGAATTTCACTCCCACTATTTTAACGATTTCACTACCCTCTAGTGAAAACGGGAAACTTGTTTCCTTAATGGGAACATGGAGTCCAATTGACAAACTATAGTCCCGAATAATATCAGCCAACCATAATTTTCAAAAGGTAGAGCCCAATTGCTTCCAAAGCAACCCCCATGTTTTTACCTCATGTCCAATAAGGGCCCAATAATATGACGCCGTTTAATGTGACATGTCAAGATGACCCATCAATATTAAGTTGTGATGGACGGTCTCCATGTGGATCCCCAATAATATGAGCCAATCCAATGGGAGTTCCACCCAACTTACAACATGTGTCGATCCAATGTACAGCTTTCCGACGAACGGGCCCCCCCAATAATATGAGTCGGACCGTGCCCGTGGGTAGCATCTCATACATTGATCGTTGATGGAAGGTAGGAATATTTAAACAATATTTAAATTCCCTTTTGTTTATCTAAATATCAATTTTAAATCATATTTAAAATGAGGGATTTTTAATTTTTGAAAATCTGTCTCATCATGCAATTTATGTATGCTTGCGGGATTCATACAATTTAGTCTAAACATGCATACATCAATAATATCATATATTATTTAAGGATGATCGATCCCATTTTCTAATCGACCCGTGGTTGCCAATCACGAGTCTAAGTCCAATCCTAGGTGATATGCAAGTATGCAATGCAATCCTATTACATTGAGCTTCCATTTACATTTCTTCGGTCTTTATTGTCTGTTGGGCCCACCATTGTCTTCAAATCTTTATCTCCCACTAAGTCTAACAAATTTACAATAAATTTCGATGACAAGTAGGGGATACATATTTAAGGGGTGGAAACGGGCCATAAACCAAGCCCACTTTTTATTACAAATGACAATTCAAATTGGGCCATAAACCAAGCCCATTAATAAAACCCAACAACAATAAAACCAAATATAAATTACCTAACATACACCTAAAACATTGGTCATGGCAATCGATCATCCCTTTTATCCAATAATTAATTCAATAATTAAAACATTGGATAACATGCAATGACATCATAATTAAAAGATAAAATCATATTTTATCTAATACATTCATAAGATCATATCTTATCATCAATTGTACCAAAATAATTAATTTTATAAAATCTAATTTAACGGATAAGATTTACAAATTTTCCGAAAATTCAAATTTATCCAAAAATCAATTTAAAAATTTCGGACTCAAACAATTTGATCCGATGCCTCATGGACCAATCAAAAATAATTTTCGATCGGACCAAAAACTAAAATTCCAAAATATTAAAATTTTAATTAAAAAATCAATTTTAATTTTTCCCGGACTGCCCGGGACATTCCCGGGCAGCCCCCTCCTCCACGTGGGATAGGGCTACCCACGTGGAGGCGGGCAGCGATTCAATCCCTGCCCTTGGGCAGCGATTTGCTTCCGTGCGCTGACCTTGGGCAGCGACGATCGCTGCCCCGATGCCCCTGTTCCGTCAAAATTTTAATTTTTCAAAATTCGTTTTTTTTTCAAAAACCGAGGCCAAATATTTTGTACAATCGATTAATTTAATCGTTTGATCTGAGCAACCTGGCTCTGATACCACTGTTGTAAAACGTGTTCAGACAATTAAGAATTGATACCCGGTGCAGCGAAAGTTTAAAAATTTTTATTTTTCGATATGGAACGATTCCATATCATGGGTATCAAAACTTTACGATTAAATTTATGCAAGTAAAAATGAAATCACAATTAAATTTTTACCTATTCAAGCAACGGCTTGATTATGGACACCAACAGAATTTAATCTGCTCTTCTTGTATATCCCGGGAACCGATGGCTTCACGATCAATCTCCGGAATATGGTCCATGAACAGAGAACAGAAACCCTCTGATTGATTGCACTAGAAATCAATCAGATGTTTATCGATGAGAATAAATAGATTTGATCTGTTAGTTCGGAATGTAATTTTTCACAAAAATCACAGACCAAATTTTCTCAAAAAGGACAGAGGAATTCGAAAATTCCTCTTGAATATTATGAGTGATTTTCGAAAATTGCAAGATGGAATGCCTATGATTTTTGAACACTACTCATATATTTATAGATAATTTCTAGACTAGATTAAGTTATGATTATATTAGGACTCTAACTCCTTAGAGCCCATAATCCATAACTTAAGCCCAACAAGCCAAGCCCGTTATTATAGAAATTAATATAAAATTCATCGTGACTCTTATTGATAAACTGATTTTACCAATGTACACAGAAACCATTTTTGCATCTTTTAAAGTCAAGATAATTTTTCTGAATCCAAATTCAGTGATTTCCAAAAATGCCCATCCCTATGTCATTTTAGGAAATTTCACTCCCTTTTAGTTAAGAAGTCCAACTTCTCTTTCATTAAATTTAACTCTTTAAATGTAACTATCTCAACGGGGTTTAGTAATCCATTACTTGTGTGACCCTCAATGGTTCAGGGATACAGCTAGCCGTGGGCTCACAACTCCTTGTGACTAGGAACAACAATTTCCGACTTGCCCAACGAATCATGGTAAGAGCGCCTAGCAACATCGCCCCATGATTCCCTAGGTATCACTGATAGTGCCTGCAAGAACCAGTAGATTTTGGTTAGCGTACAGTACGGTCCCTTCATCCAAATATCCCGATCGAATCAACAACCATTGGTGCATCTAGATTCGTTCGAGATTCGATAACTATGCATTACATCTTGGAGATCAAATAGTGACATCGCATGTGTTACTAGGAAAACCGAGTAACCTAAAACACATCATGTACTCTGGCCAGAGATTCGTCACACTAATATCTCCTCAGATCGCATAGGATATCCACACTCGCAAGTATGTGGTGAATCCTTGACAACAAAGCATCGACTCCTATATGTGTCGTAACTGTACCCAATCCCGACACCTGATGACCCCAATAGAGTCGGTAAATGAGTCAAAGTACAGTACTAGCATATAGAGTCTCAATGATGTTTCAAGTAGTAAGGACTAATGGTGTACAACCAAAACCGCGGACTTTATCCACTCGATAAGTGATAACCACTTGGAAAGTCCGAATAGGGTAGTTCTATCATTCATCATATGAATATCCATTTGCATGCTTTGAACATCTCCATATCCATTACCAATGAAACGTGGTACTTGGCATCACAAATGCTAGTCTTTATCTCGAGCGATCCTTATCCTTATTAGCGGACGGCTCAATTGACTAGGAACTGTTTAGAATATACAGTGACTATAAGATGTGTTTCATAATAGTGATCTCTCTTTATTCACTATCTCATCTTACTTACACTATAGTATATTCAAGGTCTTTATCAAAACAACAATAGTATATCACAATATAACAATATGAAGAAAGATAAAGAAAATGTCATTAATGAATGTAAATTATATTAAACAATGATTGTTTATACATAGAGTCATAAAAGCCCTTAGCCACAAGTTGGCTAACCGGGCACCCACTCTTTCAAAAACTACTTGAACCCTAATTAAATTTATACCCGGCCCAAAATAACTTGACCCGGATCCAACCCAACCAATGACTAAGCTCGACCCGGTATGCCATAACCCAACCCAGACCAGCCCAACAGCTTACCAAGACCCAGCCCAACATTATCTCATCTCCCATAACCCAGCTCCCCTCCTCGGCAACCCCTTGTACCGTCACCCATTCCTTGCATGCTGTAAGGCCCGGGATTATTTAATTTTAATCCAAGAATATTTAATATTTAATTTGAGAATATTTAGAGTTTATAATTAAATTCTAATATTCTTAAATGACTAAGGATTGAAATTGAATTAAATCGCTTTTTTGGGGACTAAATTGCAAATAGCCAAAAGTTCAGGACTAAACTGCAATTTGGCTAATATTTATCTAAACTTATACTTATGTTCAGCCATTTTCACGTGTATACACCAGAAATAAAGGGAGAAGATGTTCAGATTTGTTCTCACGCCATTTTCATCTGTAAAAGCTCCGATAACTTGCGATCCAGCCGTCAGAAATTCGAGATAAATATATATTTGCGATCACCGCTCCGAGAGCTACGTTTTGGTACAAGTTTCATTCAATTTTCTCAGATTTTATTTTTATGTTGAAGATGGGATGTTATTATTTTTGATTATATATGTGATTGAGCTAGTACCGGTTACGTATTCGCACACGATTTGGAAAAAGACTGTTGTTTGGATTTATTCTGATTTGTAGAAGCTAGATTCGAACACTTTGAGTTTTGATGGTATTGGTTCTTAACATATACATGCTGAAAGATTTGAGAGTTGTTTTGTATATGCTTTGATGACTTGATTTGGATATCGTTTGGACCGCCGGTTTTTAGCCGTTACGTCGTCGGTTCGAGAATTTTAAAGATTCTTGTCTATTTGATTGAATCATGGTTTGAATGGGAATTGAACATGGTTATGGCACTCATAATATCATTCATTTCAGATTTGATCAAAAGGCTATCGACTCGGGAATTCCGGAATTGCATCGCTACAGCCGTTAGCAAGGGTATAGAAGTTGTTTGTTAGCACAATTGATAAGTGTTTGAACAGAGTTTGATATATAGTTCTTGTCGATCTATTTTCAGATTTGAAGCACGGACAAAATAAACATTGGAAGGTATAAATGACAGCATATCTAGATGGGATAGAACACTCGAGATAGATATAATTCTCGAGTATTCCCTTGTCAATTACATACTTGTTTGATTATGTATTTTATGTGATTAGATGATTTTATTTCTTTGCTTTCTTATTTGATTAAGTATTCAAGGTTTTTTTATAGCATTTAATGCATACAGAATATGTTGCATTCATCTTGAACTCAAACCCAAAAAGCATAGAGGGCTAATTGGCCTAGAGTGCATATGACGTTTGGAGGGCTGTAGTTGAGTGGCACGAAATGTAGAGTTACTTCCAGAACCAGAAGACTCACTATAGTTGCACCAAAGTCAGGGAAAATAAAATACTTGACTTCACCTTGATTGGGTGAGTTGGTGTTAGTTTGAGATTTTATTTCCTCGGGATCCCAAGAACCGATATTTTGTTGATATCAGAATTGATAGCCTGCCATTGTAACATGCATTGCATTCATGTTTATTATATTTTATGTTTTGTTATTTATATTGGGAATTTATTTTTACCGGATTTATCCGACTATTGCTTTGTTTTGTATGTGTGCATGACAATTGGTAGGGCAGGAGCTTGTCAAACTCGACAGGGATAGCTCGAGATAGAGTCTTAGCATGCGAGGACTCAGGTTTTAGCAGAACGACTTGTACTTTGAGTTGGTTAAACATGTTAGACATGATACAAGAACTTTGAATTTTGTTGTCGAGTACTTGTTAGCTTTCATATTATGTTTGTGAGTTGATAAGATGATGTTAGATAGCATGTATATTATTTTGTAGCTTGACACATATTATATATTCATGTTTCCAAATTTTATAACATGTTTAGAATCCATGTTTGATGATGACTCATGCCATGTTCCAAGTTTGATAGCAAAAATCTGTTCTGCATATTTTCTAGAAATGGAGCCCGCTCGTTGGGGTGAACTCCACCGATCGAGCACGACCTTTAAATTTTGGAAATAGAGAATTTGATTTTTGGTCTCGCTCGATCGTGTGAGTTTGTGGGATCGAGCGCGGCAAAAATTATTTTAGACCCGAGAATTGAGCTTTTGGGCTCGCTCGATCGGACGAGTTCATCCGATTGAGCGAGGTGCTGTGTTTGAAATAAAATTTTTTTTGCTCTTGGTTTGATATTATTTTAAATACTTGATTAATTGTTTTATTAATCATTAATTGCCCTAAGATGAGATTAGTAACCCGAGGTCCCCACAACAGGTGTTATCAGAGCATAAGTTTCTGGATTAAGAAAGAAGTTGTTAAGCGGGGTAGATTGAGTCTGTCTGATTGCTTTATATTGCATGAGATTACATGTTCTATCTGATTATGTGCAGTATATGCAAGAATGCTTTATATTGCAAGACTTATGTGATTGCATGAGTATGTGCTTTCATTATTACTGCATGCTACATCTGCAATCGTATTCCAGATTATCCTCAGTCAGAATCTGAATTCACATGAGAATGCGTATCAGAGAAGGATGGAATAAACAGCAAAATATGATATTGTTTATGCACTAATTTTTTTGATAATCAGATATGCCTCCTCGCAAAGCACCGGTCACTAGACAGACATTGGCTGTTCCCCAGAACGAACCAGCACCAGTACCACCACCAATTGCTGAGCTTCAGAATGCACAGGGTAGTACATCTGCTGATTCTATGGATGCTACAGCTACTCCGATGGAAACATTGCTGAAAATATTTCAGTCATTCAAACCGCCAAAACTGAAAGGAACAGAAAATTCAGTTGACTGTGAGAATTGGCTAGAAGATATTGAATAGTTATTTGACTCACTTGATTATTACGATGATCGTCGTATCCGACTTGTAATGCATCAACTTCATGAAGTTGACAAAAGTTTGTGGATTACTACAAAACGAGCGTTGGAACTTCAAGGTACGACTATCACCTGGACTGTCTTTAAAACTGAATTCTATCAACGTTTATTTCCAGTCTCCTACAGGAAAGAAAAAGGTGCTGAATTTTCCAATCTGAGGCAAGTCAACTTGAACATTGAAGAATATGTGGCCAATTTTTCAAATCTTTTGAAGTTTGCTCCACATATAGCAGTGAATGATGAAGCTATGGCAGACCAGTTTATTAATGGCCTCAATCGAGATGTGTTTACTCTTGTGAACAGTGGACGACCCAATAACTTTGCTGACGCATTGAATAAAGCTAAGGGAGCAGAAGCAGTTTTATTGAGACTAAAAAGAGCACCGTTCATTCCACAGCCATCTCCACAGCCTGATCAGCATCAGTGCCACAAAATCTGCCACAGTTTCAGCAACCATCTCTCAAATTTGAGGGAGGAAGCAGTGGCATAAAGGATTCTAGATTCAAGCCAAAAGGTAAACAGTTTAGGAAGTCAGGCAGTAGTTCCTCCAGTTCAAGTGGACAAAGGCCGTTTGGTACAGGACAGAGATCTAGTGATTCAAGAGTGTTTTGTGGCAAGTGTGGAGGACGACATGCTACTGATCAGTGCAGAGCTATGTCAGGAAATTGTAATATCTGTCGCCAACCAGGTCATTATGCCAAGGTATGTCCGCAAAGAACAACATAACGTACATCTGGTGCAAGTTCTTCTCGACCAGTCCCTTAGACAGAAAGACAATCAGTGCACTCATTTCAGCCTCAACAACAAATCAGATCAGGAGGAAGCCAGACTGTGACTCAACCTCCTAGGAAACAGGCACAACTATTTGCATTGACTGAGGAGCAGGCTCAGGCAGCACCTGACGATGTTATAACAAGTAATTGCTTTATATTTGGTTATCCTGCTTATGTTTTGATAGATATAGGTGCATACATTCATATCTGAAAAATTTGCTATGATGCATTCGTTATTGTCTGAGCCATTTCCTACTGTTGTTTCTATTTCTTCACCTTTGTGTGAAGGTATTGTCTCAGTTAGAATGATTCGAAATTGTACCTTACAATGACGGGAATGTGATTGATTTGGATTGTATAGTACTTGGATTATCAGATTTTGATTGCATTATCGGTATAGATATGTTAACCAAGTATAGGGCGACTGTAGATTGTTTCCAGAAAGTGGTCAGATTTAGACCAGACATGGCAGCTGAATGGAAATTCTATGGTAAGGGTTCTCGAGCCAAGATCCCTTTAATATATGTGTTATCTATGACCCGTTTATTGCAGAAAGGTGTAGAGGGATTTTTGATTTATGCAGTCGATGTATTGAAATCCAGTCCAGAAGTGACAGATATCCCAGTGGTACATGAATTTTCTGATGTATTCCCTGATGAAATTCCTGGTTTACCTCTAGTTCGAGAAATAGATTTGAGCATTGAGTTAATGTCAGGTACGCAACCAATATCCAAAGCTCCTTACAGAATGGAACCTATTGAATTGAAGGAGTTGAAGGATTAATTGGAAGATTTGTTGGCCAAAGGGTACATAAGGCCGAGCGTTTCACCTTGGGGTGCTCCGGTACTTTTTGTAAAAATGGAAGATGGTTCAAAGCGGTTATGTATTGATTATCGTCAACTGAACAAGGTAACGATAAAGAATAAATATCCACTGCCAAGAATAGATGATTTGTTTGATCAACTACATGGTTCAGCTATCTATTCTAAGATTGATTTGCGATCCGGAGATCATCAACTGAAAGTACGAGATGAAGATATTGTTGGAACACGTTTTCAGATCATAGATCTGAAACCCGGTGCAGCGGAAGTTTAAAAAATTTTTTTATATGGAACGATTCCATATCATGGATATCAAATCCTAACGATTAAATTATGCAAGTAAAATAATAATAACAATTAATATTTTACCTCTTCAAGCTATGGCTTGATTATGGACTCCAACAGATTAAATCTGCTCTTGTTGTAAATCCCAGGAACTGATGACTTGCTCGATCAACTCCTGAATTAGGTCCACGAACAGAAAACTAAAACCATCTGATTGATTGCACTAGAAATCAAACAGATGTTTATCGAAGAGATTTACAAATTTGATCTGTCAATTCAGAATGTAATTTTCCAAAAATCACAGACTGAATTCTCTCTCAAAAGGGAGAAGGGATTTCGAAAATTCTCTTGAGACACTCTTTCAAATTTTCGAAAATTCCTTTTAATATTTAGATGTGATTTTCGAAAATTGCAAGGTTGGAATGATATGTCTTTTTCGAAAATTACACACATATATATTTATATAATTTCTAGACTAGATTAAGTTATATGTCTATTAGGACACTAACTCCTTAGGGCCCATAATCCATGACTTAAGCCTAACAAGCCAAGCCTGTTATTATAGAAATTAATATAAAATTCATCATGACTCCGATTGATAAACTGATTTTAGCAATGTGCATAGAAAGCATTTCTGCACCTTTTAAAGTCAAGATAATTTTTCTGAATCCGAATTCAGTGATTTCCAAAAATGTCTATCCCTATGTCATTTTAGGAAATTCCACTCCCTTTAGTTAAGAAGTCCAACTTCTCTTTCGTTAAATTCAACTCTTTAAATTTAACTATCTCAACGGGGATTAGTAATCCATTACTTGTGTGACCCTCAATGGTTCAGGGATACAGCTAGCCGTGGGCTCACACCTCCTTGTGACTCGGAACAAAAATTTCCGACTTACCCATCGAATCATGGTAAGAGCATCTACAAACATCGCCCCATGATTCCCTAGGTATCACTGATAGTGCCTGCAAGAACCAGTAGGTTTTGGTTAGCGTACAGTACAGTCCCTTCATCCATATATCCCAATCGAATCAATAACCATTGGTATATCGAGAGTCGTTCGAGATTCAATAACTATGCAATGCATCTTGAAAATCAAATAGTGACATCGCATGTGCTACTAGGAAACCAAGTAACCTAAATCACATCGAGTACTCTGGCCAGAGATTTGTCACATTAATATCTCCTCAGATCGCATAGGATATCCACACTCGCAAGCGTGTGGTGAATCCTTGACAACAAAGCATCGACTCCTATATGTGTCGTAACTGTACCCAATCCCGACACCTGATGACCCTCATAGAGTCGGTAAACGAGTCAAAGTACAGAACTAGCATATAGAGTCTCCATGATGTTTCAAGTAATAAGGACTAATGGTGTACAACCAAAATCGCAAACTTATCCACTCAATTAATAATAACCACTTGAAAAGTCCGAATAGGGTAGTTCGATCATTCATCATATGAATATCCATTTGCATGCTTTGAACATCTCTATGTTCCATATCAATAAAATGTGGTACTCGACATCGCAAACGCTAGTCTCAATATCGAGCGATCCTTATCCTTATTTGCGAACGGCTCAATTGACTAGGAACAGTTTAGAAGATACAGTAACTATAAGATGTGTTTCATGATAGTGATCTCTCTTTATTCACTATCTGATCTTACTTACACTATAGTATATTCAAGGTCTTTATCAAAACAGCAATAGTATATCACAATATAACATTATGAAGAAAGATAAAGAAAATGCCATTAATGAATGTAAATTGTATTAAACAAAGATTTTTTACACTAAGAGACTCTTAAAGCCTTAGCCACAACTTGGCTAGCGGGGCATCAACTCTTTCAATCTCCCACTTGCCCTATAGCCAACTAGTCATACTACGTAGTCCCATTGCTTCGCGATGTTTGTCAAACAATGGTCCTGGCAAGGGCTTAGTAAGTGGATCAGCGATATTGTCTGCAGAGGCCACTCTCTCGACAGTGATGTCTCCTCTTTCCACGATCTCCCGGATGATGTGGTATTTCCTCAGTATGTGTTTGGATCTTTGATGAGACCTTGGTTCCTTTGCCTGAGAAACGGCACCAGTGTTGTCACAGTACACCGGGACTGGACCAACAGCTTCAGGAATTACGCCCAACTCTTGGATGAAATTCCTCATCCAAACGGCCTCTTTAGCAGCAGCTGATGTTGCAATGTATTCTGCCTCAGTGGTGGAATCCGCTGTGGTGTCCTGCTTGGAACTCTTCCAAGAGACAGTACCGCCATTGAGCATGAATACAAATCCAGAGGTTGACTTCGAGTCATCCACGTCACATTGGAAGCTAGAGTCGGTATAGCCTTCCAATTTCAATTCTCTTCCTCCATAAACCATGAATATATTCTTAGTCCTTCTCAAGTACTTTAGAATATCCTTCACAGCTTTCCAATGCATTTGACCGGGATTGGCCTGATATCTGCTCGTGACACTCAGAGCAAAGGCTACATCCGGTCTGGTAGATATTATCCCATACATGATACTACCTATGGCTGATGCATATGGTATGTGTGTCATTTTCTCTATCTATTCGTCAGTCTTGGGAGACATATACTTGGATAGAGAAACTCCATGACACATAGGTAGATGTCCTCTATTGGACTCATCCATAGAAAACCTTTTTAATATGGTGTTGATGTAGGTTGCTTGAGTGAGTCTTATCATTCTCTTAGATCTATCTCTATAGATCTGTATTCCTAGAATATAGGATGCCTCACCCAAATCCTTCATCGAGAATCTACCTGATAATCATATCTTTGTTGACTGCAACATCCCTACATCATTCCCAATGAGTAGGATTTCATCAACATAAAGTACTAAGAATGTCACAGCATCCTTAACTACTTTCTTGTACACGCATGGTTCCTCCGGGTTCTTGATAAAACCAAAATCCTTTATTGTTTCATCAAATTTTTGGTTCCAACTTCTTGATGCCTGTTTGAGACCATAAATTGATTTCTGAAGCTTGCATACCTTATGCTCGCTTCCCATGGATGTGAATCCCTCGGGCTGCATCATATAGATTTCTTCCTTAATGTTTCCATTAAGAAATGCAGTCTTCACATCCATTTGCCATATCTCATAGTCATACCAAGCTGCTATGGCAATAAGGATTCTTATGGACTTGAACATTGCGACTGGTGAAAAGGTTTCATCATAGTCAACTCCTTGTCTTTGAGTATAACTTTTTTCTACCAATCGTGCCTTTTAGGTCAATACCTTACCATCAGGCCCAAGTTTTCTCTTGTAGATCCATTTACACCCTATTGGAACAATTCCATCGGGAGGATCTACTAAAGCAAACTTGGTTTGTATGCATCGAGTCTATTTTCGACTGCATAGCTTCAAGCCATAAATTCAAATCCGCATCAGAAATTGCTTCCTTGAAGTTTCTTGGATCACATCCAATTTTGGGGTAACTTTGATCCCCTTCAAGAAGTAGACCATATCGAATAGGAGGTATAGAAGTCCTCTCGGATCTTCTAGGAATAGGCGTGTCGTTTAATGGTTCCTGAGGTGTAGGATCGTTATTTTGTATCTCGGGTTTTTCTCGAATTTCTTCGAGTTCCATCATCTTATCTTTCTTATCAAGTAAAACTCCTTCTCCATGAAGGTGGCATTCCTCGAAACAAACACTTTTGTTTCAGTAGCATGATAGAAATAATATCCGATTGAATTCTTCGGATACCCTACAAAATAACATAAGGTGGATCGACTATCCAACTTATCTCCCACTGTCCGCTTCACGTAAGCAGAACATCCCCAAATCCTTAAGTACGAATACTTAGGAGCTTTGCCATTCCATAACTCGTATGGAGTTTTATCCACTACTTTAGTGTGGACATTGTTCAACAACAATACCGTCGTTTCAAGCGCATAGCCCCAAAACGAAGGTGGGAGTTCAGTGAAGCTCATCATGGATCGAACCATGTCCAACAAAGTTCGATTGCAGCGCTCCGAAACACCATTTAGCTGATGTGTCACTGGAGGAGTCCACTGAGAGAGAATCTCATTCTCTTTTAGATAGCACAAAAACTCGGTACTTAAGTATTCTCCACCTCGATCCGATCGAAGTGCTTTAATAATTTTACCTAGTTTATTTTCTACTTCAGCCTTGAATTCTTTGAACTTTTCAAATGATTCAGACTTATATTTCATCAAATATAAATACCCGTACCTAGATTAATCATCAGTAAAGGTAATGAAGTAGTTGTGACCAAATTTAGTAACAATACTAAATGGGCCGCAAACATCTGTATGGATCAAATCCAACAGATTTTGACTACGCTCAGGTTTTCCTTTGAAAGGAGTTTTAGTCACTTTTCCTTTTAGGCAGGACTCACAAGTTTGTAGAGAGTTAATATCAGACATATCAAACATGCCCTCTCCCACTAGCTTGTTCATCCTCCTTGAGGAAATATGACCTAGCCTAGCATGCCAAAGGTTTGCCGGGTTTTGACTATCGTTTTTCCTTTTATTTACTGGTTTATCAACATAATTAATTGGAACGTCTTTTAATTTTATGTTATATAGATCATTTTTAAATTGTCCATTTTAAATCAAACATTCATTCTTGTAAATATTGCAAATTCCATTCGCAAAATTGCAAGAAAAATCTTCTCTATCAAGAATAGAAATTGAAATAATGTTTTAATGAAATCTTGGCACAAATAAAAACATCTCTCTCAAAATATAGACTAAAATTGTTTTGCAAAATCAAACAAATGTTTCCCATAGCTTTGGATTCAACTCTGGAATCATTTCCGAGCCTTAACTGGGTCTCACCCATCCTTAGCCTATTACTACTTGTCATCATCTGCAACTCATTGAAAATGTGAGATCTACATCTGGTATCCAATACCCAAGAAGTAGTATTAAGTGAAACATTTATTTCAATATAAAATATATCCTTAGCAGTTCGTAACTACTCGATATATATATTCTTTGCAGTTGCGCTTCCAGTAACCGGGTTTTTTGCAGTGATGGCAAACTTATTTAGACTTGTCCATATTTGCATGTAACATTTGGCATTGAGATCATGGTCCTACCATTTCTCTAGTTCGGCCAACCTTTCCGAAGATACATCAGCCGGGGCTGTTTTCGGAGGGGCTTTTTCTAGCACATAGAAAATCTTCTCCGAACTCAGGACAATATTTTAACTTACGGAACCATTCCGTATAGTTTGCGCTAGTCAGTTTGTTTTGTTCGGGAATTGAAACATGTGGATTACGAAGATTCATCATAATGATATACTGAGATGAAAGCTAATAATTATTGGTGATTGCTTAATTAATTTACTAAGACATAAAATATGGCGAGATTTATTTTATGAATTTCACTCCCACTATTTTAACGATTTCACTACCCTCTAGTGAAAACAAGAAATCGATTTCCTTAGTGGGAACATGGAGTCCAATTGAAAAATCATAGTCCCGAATAATATAAGCCAACCATAATTTTCAAAAAGATAGAGCCCAATTGCTTCCAAAGCAACCCCCATGTTTTTACCTCATGTCCAATAAGAGCCCAATAATATGACGCCGTTTATTGTGACATGTCAAGATGACCCATCAATATTAAGTTGTGATGGACGGTCTCCATGTGGATCCCCAATAATATGAGCCAATCCCATGGGAGTTCCACCCAACTTACAACATGTGTCGATCTAATGTACAACTTTCCGACGAACGGGCCCCCCCAATAATATGAGCCGGACCGTGCCCGCGGGTAGCATCTCATACATTGATCGTTGATGGAAGGTAGGAACATTTAAACAATATTTAAATTCCTTTTTGTTTATCTTGATATCAATTTTAAACATATTTAAAATGAGGGATTTTATTTTGAAAATTTGTCTCATCATTCAATCTTTGTATGCTTGCGGGATTCATGCAATTTAGTCTAAACTTGCATACAACAATAATATCATATATTATATTTAGGATGATCTACCCCAAAACTAATCAACCCGTGGTTGCCAATCACAAGTCTAAGTCCAATCCTAGGTGATATGCAAGTATGCAATGCAATCCTATTACATTGAGCTTCCAATTTACATTTCTTCGGTCTTTATTGTCTGCTGGGCCCACCATTGTCTTCAAATATTTATCTCCCACTAAGTCTAATAAATTTACAATAAATTTCGATGACAAGTAGTGGATACATATTTAAGGGTGAGAACGGGTCATAAACCAGACCCACTTTTATTACAAATGACAAATCAAATTGGGCTATAAACCAAGCCCATTACTAAAACCCAACAACAATAATAAAAAACAAATGTAAATTTCCTAACATACACCTACAAAATTGGTCATGGCAATCGATCATCCTTTATCCAATATTTAATTCAATAATTAAATCATTGGATAACATGCAATGGCAACATAATTAAAAGATAAAATCAAATTTTATCTAATATACACATAAGATCATATCTTATCATCAATTGTACCAAAATAATTAATTTTATAAAATCTAATTTAACGGATAAAATTTATAAATTTTCCAAAAATTAAAATTTATCCAAAAATCAATCTTAAAAATTTCGGACTCAAACAATTTGACCCGATGCCTCGTGGACCAATCAAAAACAATTTTCGATCAGACAAAAAACTAAAATTTCAAAAATTTAAAATTCTAATTAAAAAATCAAATTTTAATTTTCCGGGCTGCCCGAGACGTTCCCGGGCAGCCCTGCCCCTACGTGGGGCATGGGCTCGGGCAGCCCGGGACGTTCCCGGGCAGCCCCGCCCCCACGTGGGGCATTGGCTCGGGCATCCCGTCGCTGCCCTTGGGCAGCGCCGATCGCTGCCCGGCCACCAAATTTAATTTTAAAAATTTTTGTTTTCGTTTCTAAAACCCGAGGCTCAGAAATTTTGTACAATCGATTAATTTATTCGTTTGATCTGAGAGAAACCTGGCTCTGATACCTTGCAACACGTTTTCAGATCATAGATCTGATACCCGGTGCAGCAGAAGTTTAAAAAAAAATTTATATGGAACGATTCCATATCATGGGTATCAAATCCTAACGATTAAATTATGCAAGTAAAATAATAATAACAATTAATATTTTACCTCTTCAAGCTATGGCTTGATTATGGACTCCAACAGATTAAATCTGCTCTTGTTGTAAATCCCAAGAACTGATGACTTGCTCGATCAACTCCTGAATTAGGTCCACGAACAGAAAACTAAAACCCTCTGATTGATTGCATTAGAAATCAATCAGATGTTTATCCAGAGATTTACAGATTTGATCTGTCAATTCAAAATATAATTTTCCAAAAATCACAGACTGAATTCTCTCTCAAAAGGGAGAAGGGATTTTGAAAATTCTCTTGAGACACTCTCTCAAATTTTCGAAAATTCCTTTTAATATTTAGATGTGATTTTCGAAATTGCAAGGTTGGAATGATATGTCTTTTTCGAAAATTACACACATATATATATATATAATTTCTAGACTGGATTAAGTTATATGTCTATTAGCACACTAACTCTTTAGGTCCCATAATCCATGACTTAAGCCCAACAAGCCAAGTCTGTTATTATAGAAATTAATATAAAATTCATCATGACTCCGATTGATAAAATGATTTTACCAATGTGCATAGAAACCATTTCTGCACCTTTCAAAGTCAAGATAATTTTTCTGAATCCGAATTCAGTGATTTCCAAAAAATGCCCATCTCTAGGTCATTTTAGGAAATTCCACTCCCTTTAATTAAGAAGTCCAACTTCTCTTTCGTTAAATTCAACTCTTTAAATTTAACTATCTCAACGGGGATTAGTAATCCATTACTTGTGTGACCCTCAATGGTTCAGGGATACAGTTTGCCGTGGGCTCACAACTCCTTGTGACTCGGAACAACAATTTCCGACTTACCCATCGAATCATGGTAAGAGCTTCTAGCAACATCGCCCCATGATTCCCTAGATATCACTGATAGTGCTTGCAAGAACCAGTAGGTTTTGGTTAGCGTACAGTAAAGTCCCTTCATCCATATATCCTGATCGAATCAACAACCATTGGTATATCGAGAGTCGTTCGAGATTCGATAACTATGCAATGCATCTTGAAAATCAAATAGTGACATCGCATGTGCTACTAGGAAACCAAGTAACCTAAATCACATCGAGTACTCTGGCCAGAGATTTGTCACACTAATATCTCCTCAGATCGCATAGGATATCCACACTCGCAAGCGTGTGGTGAATCCTTGACAACAAAGCATCGACTCCTATATGTGTCGTAACTGTACCCAATCCCGACACCTGATGACCCTCATAGAGTCGGTAAACGAGTCAAAGTACAGAACTAGCATATAGAGTCTCCATGATGTTTCAAGTAATAAGAACTAATGGTGTACAACCAAAACCGCGGACTTATCCACTCAATTAATAATAACAACTTGCAAAGTCCGAATAGGGTAGTTCGATCATTCATCATATGAATATCCATTTGCATGCTTTGAACATCTCTATTCCATACCAATGAAACGTGGTACTCAACATCGCAAATGTTAGTCTCAATCTCGAGCGATCTTTATCCTTATTTGCGGATGTCTCAATTGACTAGGAACTGTTTAGAAGATACAGTAACTATAATATGTGTTTCATGATAGTGATCTCTCTTTATTCACTATCTCATCTTACTTACACTATAGTATATTCAAGGTCTTTATCAAAACGGCAATAGTATATCACAATATAACATTATGAAGAAAGATAAAGAAAATGCCATTAATGAATGTAAATTATATTAAACAAAGATTGTTTACAATAAGAGACTCTTAAAGCCCTTAGCCACAACTTGGATAGCGGGGCATTAACTCTTTCAGATATCCTTAAAACTGCTTTTAGAACAAGGTATGGACATTATGAATTTATTGTAATGCCTTTTGGTTTAACCAATGCTCCTGCAGTATTTATAGGATTGATGAATAGAGTATTTCAGAAATACTTGGATGACTTTGTCATTATTTTTATTGATGATATCTTGATATATTCCAAGAATGTGCACGATCATGCTGAAAATCTCAGAATCATCTTACAGACTTTGAGAACTGAAAAATTGTATGCCAAGTTATCGAAATGTGAGTATTGGTTGTAGAAAGTTGTATTTCTTGGTCATATCATTTCAGTTGATGGCATTTCAGTGGATCCAAGCAAGGTAGAGGCTGTACTTAATTGGCCTAAACCTACATCAGTGCCAAAAATACGAAGTTTTATGGGCTTAGCAGGATACTATCGCAGATTTATTCGAAATTTTTCCAGCATTGCCAAGCCTATTACGCAGTTGGCTCAGAAAAATATGGCGTATGTATGGACTGAATCTTGTGAAGCTAGTTTATTGGAGTTGAAGAAGAGGCTTACAAGTGCACCTTTCTTGACGATTCCATCAGGTACAGGTGATTTTGTTGTATATTGTGATGCTTCTCACAAGGGTCTGGGTTGTGTGCTTATGCAGTGAGGCCATGTTATCGCTTATGCTTCAAGACAGTTAAAGCCACACGAGACTCGGTATCATATTCATGATTTGGAGCTTGCCGCTATTGTCTTTGCATTGAAAATATGGTGACATTATATTTATGGTGAGAAGTTTAAAATCTTTTTTGATCATAAAAGCTTAAAATATCTGTTTTCGCAATCAGAATTGAATATGAGACAGTGTAGATGGCTTGATTTACTGAAATATTTCGATTGCGAGATCAAATACTATCCAGGGAAATCCAATGCAGCTGCAGATGCCTTAAGTAGAAAGGTATGTTCATTATCCTTATCTACAATAGGTGTATCTCAAATGGTAGAAGATTGTTGTATTTATGGATTAGTATTTGAAATAGATATACAGTCTATCCGTGTTTGTGCTATGAAAGCTGAGCTAGAACTTTTGATGAGAATCAAAGAAGCACAGAAAATGGATCAGAATATTCAGAAATCGATTGTTATGGTCAGAGCTGGACATCAATCTGAATATCAGGTCGGTGCTCATGATGTGTTATATGTGAATAACATATTGGTTGTTCCAAATGTTTCAGACTTGAAACAGCAGATATTGAAAGAGGCTCACAGCAGTCGATTCGGTATTCATCCTGGTGGCAGAAAAATGTATAATGATCTGAAAATGCAGTACTGGTGGAAACAGATGAAGTCAGATGTGACGGAATTTTTATCCAATGTTTGAATTGCCAGCAGGTAAAAGCTGAACGAAAGAATCCAGGTGGTCTATTGCAGAGTTTATCAGTTCCAGAATGGAAATGAGATCACATTTCCATGGATTTCGTTACACAGCTACCACGTTCATCTAGAGGATGCGATGTCATTTGGGTGATTATTGATCGTTTAACGAAATCAGCATGTTTCATTCCATACAAAATAACGTACATACATGATCAGATGGCAGAGATCTACGTCAGAGAAGTGGTAAGATTACATGGTATGCCTAAATATATCGTTTCAGATCGAGACCCTAGATTTACATCAAAATTTTGGCATATCTTGCAACAAGCTCTTGGTACTCAATTGCATCAGAGTATTGCATATCATACTCAAACAGATGGACAGTCAGAGCGGACTATCCAGACACTTGAGGATATGCTGAGAGCTGTAGTACTAGACTTTGGTACTAGTTGGCAAAATTCATTACCACTTGCAGAATTTTCTTATAATAACAACTATCAGACAAGCATTGAGATGGCTTCTTTTGAAGCACTGTACGACAAGAAATGTAGATCACCGTTATATTGGGATGATATCTCAGACGTACCGGATGTTGGGCCGGATATGATCCAAGAAATGACTGAAAACGTGAAGCTTGTACAGAAAAGAATGAAAACAGCTCAGGACAGACAAGCAAAGTATGGGAATATCATACGAAGACCTCTATGTTTTGATCAGGGAGACAGAGTTTTCTTGAAAATTTCTCCGTTTAGAGGTACAGTCGGATTTGGTAAGAGAGTAAAATTATCTCCGCGTTTTATCGGTTCATATGAGATTATCGAGAAGATAGGCGATCTTGCCTAACGACTCGCTCTTCCTCCATCTTTGTCTGGTATTCATGATGTATTTGACGTCTCAATGCAGCGGAAGTATCAGCCTGATCCTTCCCATAATCTTCAGCCTGATGAAGATGAACTTGACGAGACTCTCAGTTATTTTGAGCAGCCTATTCAGATTCTTGATCATAATGACAAGCAGCTCAGAAACAAGACAATTCAGCAAGTCAAAGTTCAATGGAGTCGACATGGCACAGAAGAAGCGACTTGGGAGACTGAATCAGATATGAGATAGAGATTTCCAGAGTTGTTTCATTGATGTGAGTTCTTATTCTGCTTCTATTATGCCATTATTTTATGCGTATACAGATTTCATATACAGCTTGCTTATGATTTCGAGGACGAACTCATGCCTTAGTGGGGAGAAATGTAAGGCCCGGGATTATTTAATTTTAATCCAAGAATATTTAATATTTAATTTGAGAATATTTAGAGTTTAAAATTAAATTCTAATATTCTTAAATGAATAAGGATTGAAATTGAATTAAATCGCTTTTTTGGGGGACTGAATTGCAAATAGCCAAAAGTTCAGGGACTAAAATGCAATTTGGCTAATATTTATCTAAACATATACTTATGTTCAGCCATTTTCACATGTACACACCAGAAATAAAGGGAGAAGAAGTTCAGCTTTGTTCTCACACCATTTTCATCTATAAAAGCTCCGATAACTTGCGATCCGGCCGTCAGAAATTCGAGATAAATATATATCTGCGATCACCGCTCCGAGAGCTACGTTTTGGTACAATTTTCATTCACTTTTCTCAAATTTTATTTTTATGTTGAAGATGGTATGTTATTATTTTTTATTACATATGTGATTGAGCTAGTACCAGTTATGTATTTGTAGACGGTTTGGAAAAAGATTGTCGTTTGGATTTATTCTGATTTTTAGAAGCTAGATTCGAACACTTTAAGTTTTGATGGTTTTGATTCTTAACGTATACATGCTGAATGATTTGAGAGTTGTGTTTTATATGCTTGATGACTTGATTTGGATATCGTTTGGATCGCCGATTTTTAGCCGTTACGTCGTCGGTTCGAGAATTTTAAAGATTCTTGTCTATTTGATTGAATCATGGTTTGAATGGGAATTGAACATGGTTATGGCACTCATAATATCATTCATTTCAGATTTGATCAAAAGGCTATCGACTCGGGAATTCCGGAATTGCATCGCTACAGCCGTTAGCAATGGTATAGAAGTTGTTAGTTAGAACAATTGATAAGTGTTTGGACAGAGTTTGATATACAATTCTTGTCGATCTATTTTCAGATTTGAAGCACGGACATAATCGACATTGGAAGGTATAAATGACAGCATATCTAGATGGGATAGAACACTCGAGATAGATATGATTCTCGAGTATTCCATTGTCAATCACATACTTGTTTGATTATGTATTTTATGTGATTAGATGATTTTATTGCCTTGCTTGCTTATTTGATTAAGTATTTAAGGTGTTTTATAGCATTTAATGCATACAAAATATGTTGCATTCATCTTGAACTCAAACCCGAAAAGCATAGAGGGCTAATTGGCCTAGAGTGCATATGACATTTGGAGGGATGTAGTTGAGTGGCATGGAATGTAGAGTTACTTCCATAGCCAGAAGACTTACTATAGTTGCACCAAAGTCAGAGGAAATAAAATACTTGACTTCACCTCGATTGGGTGAGTTGGTGTTAGTTTGAGATTTTATTTCCTCGGGATCCCAAGAACCGATATTTGTTTGATATCAGAATAGCCTGCCATTGAAACATGAATTGCATTCATGTTTATTATATTGCATGTTTTGTTATTTATACTGGGAATTTATTCTCACCGGAGTTATCCGGCTATTGCTTTGTTTTGTATGTGTGCAAGGCAATAGGTGGGGCAGGAGCTGGTCAGATTTGACAGGGATAGCTTGAGATAGAGTCTTAGCATGTGAGGACTCGGGTTTTAGCAGAACGAATTGTACTTTGAGTTGGTTAAACATGTTAGACATGATACAAGAACTTTGTATGTTATTGTCGAGTACTTGTTAGCTTTCATATTATGTTTGTGAGTTGATAAGATGATGTTAGATAGCATGTATATTATTTTTTAGCTTGACACACATTATATATGCATGTTTCCAAATTTTATAACATGTTTAGAATCCATGTTTGATGATGACTCATGCCATGTTCCAAGTTTGATAGCAAAAATTTGTTCTGCATATTTTCTGGAAATGGAGCCCGCTCGATCGGGTGAACTCCACCGATCGAGCGCGGCCTTTAAATTTTGGAAACAAAGAATTTGATTTTTGGGCTTGCTCGATCGTGTGAGTTCATGGGATCGAGCGCGGCCAAATATATTTCAGACCCAAGAATTGAGCTTTTGGGCTCGCTCGATCGAACGCGTTCATCCGATCGAGCGAGGTGTTGTGTTTAAATTTTTTTTTTTTTAGCTCTTGATTTGATATTATTTTAAATACTTGATTAATTTTTTTATTAATCATTAATTGTCCTAAGATGAGATTAGTAACCCGAGATCCCCACACACGCTCACCCCTGCTCCGATCACCGTGGCCGAAGCCCGGCCGGCTGGACCACCCCATCGTCATGCCAGACCATCCTACCCAGCCACGGCCTAAGCCATGGCTCGCATGGCTCGACCGTGGCTCACGAATAGGAGTCACGCGCAGAACTCATCTGCGCGCAACACCACTCCACCCCCTCGCCCTTCAGTTCCAGCCACCTTCGGGTCATGATCGGCCTTCCAAACAGCCCTTAACCTCATCGGCCCTCAACCTATATACATTACCATACCATTTCCTCAAACAACCAGCACCAAGACCAAACCAGGGCACTCCTACTCGAAACCATCCTAAAAAAAACTTTGAGAAAACAAGATTCCAACCAAAATCGTGCGTGAAACTTAAAATCAACAACAGGCAAATGCACAACACAGATTAAAACCTCAAAAGCACATATAACGATCTAAATGGCGACAACAAAGAAAAATCAAGCATGCCTTTATCCACAAAATAAAAGTATAGAAACGGAGCTTGCGACGTGGCAATCTATAAACCGTAAAAATATTGAAATTTAGCCAAGGTTTTTGTGAGGTGTGTGCTGGTGAAAGAGGTGGCTATGGAGTCCCTGTTCTCAGAGAGAAATTGCGTGAAGGAGAAGATGGTGAAGGATAGGGCTCGATGGGTTTAAAACTTGGATCATGGGCCGGCTGATCATTTTTGGGCTTCCAAGAAAATAATTAAACTTAAGCCCAAGATAGATTTTGGACCCTTAAATATCATATTTTCGAATTAAATAAGTAGCCCAAACTAAAAGTGCCCTAAAATCCTATAAAATGGCTCATTTATGTGAAAAATGGGCTACTAATATTCAATGTCTTTCTCAAAAATCTTCAACATCTTTCTCAAAAATCATTAACTGAAACATCTAGAACGATTCACGTTTCATAGTTCTACATCATTCTAATGAAAAACTCATAGAATCAATGTAATATACATAGATTACACATCAACATACATCTTCTAATATCAAAATACATATATTCTCGATTGGTGGTTTCAAAAGAATTTAAAACTTGCCTTTCTCTTTCTTGGTTTGGAAATCCGGACTCCGGGAACGCGATCCTAGCCTTCTCACGATCAGACAATGTGAGAATCTTTGAAAACTTGAGAGAGGGAATTTCTTAAACCTAGGGGTGAGGCGGCTGCTAGAGAAGGGGTAGGGGGAGAGAGAGATGGCATGAAATAAAAGATTTGAAGGCAGGAAGTTTTGACGTACAATCTATAGTAAATTCTTGGGACTAAAGTTGACCCACCAGCTTAAAAATAAAACTTTTAAAGTATCTCTCCCTAAACTCTTAAAATTAAATATCAAGCCTATTTTTAAATAAAAATCTGCGCAAATATATTTTGAATTTTAAAAAATAAATATTTGTGTAAAACACGCTTAACTTGAAATTTCTTAAACCTCATTCATAGGCTAGTCTCGATTCCCTTCATCACCGAAATTAAACACATACCTGAAAAACATCAAGCTAACTTGAAACCATTAAACAATAGGCAAATTACATAACATTAAATATACAAGGTCTAAAAATATATTTTTAACACCTAAAAACTCACATTTTAAACATAAAATCTCATGCAATATGCATAGCACGAAATCTTTTAAACCTAAATTTTAAATCATGAATTTATCAAATAAAATCATTTAATTAAACTTAACCTTTAAATCATAAATAAAAAAATCACTTAAATTTCATTTAAAATCCCATTAATACTCGTGACTGGGTTTATGGATTTTTTGGGAGTTACAAAAGCATTTACTAGACTAATAGCTACTCACAAAAGCTAATCAGAGTCTAGACTTATATCTGCATCCATCGTTAGCCATTTGATGCAATGGCCTCAAAACCTAGGCACAACTTTGATACGATCCTGGTAGCACTTTGCTATCGTCCGGCCTTCGAACCGATGCTTAAAACCGCTAGAACTGAGCTATAAATTGAGAGAAGAAAGTGAGGAATGTGTGAGTAAATGGCTGCATCGACCCATATTTATAGGCAACAATTGGACCTACCGATCCCTCGATCGAAGCTTCCGATCTCTTCATCGGAGCTTGCGATCTCTATCCACCAAATGTGTGTCCTGTATTGGACAAAACATAGCTGTCGACGGAGTTTGGACCATCCTAACTGGAGTTCGGAGCTTCCGAACTATGTAAAGTCATTTCACTAATCAGAAAGCCCATACTTTCTTATCCCAAGGCGATCGGACCTTCCGATCTTGAGTTTGGAGCTTTAGAACTCACCTTCTGCCTCTGAAGTACACCGCTGCTTCCGAACTGCTCTTTGGAGCGTATTTGAAGCCCTTGGAACCATTTTTGATCATTTCAAATCCGTATTTAAACTCATTAAACCCACTTAGGAACCCTTATTCATGTTTAGGCATTTGATTAACTAAATTCGGCATCGGGACACTACATTCTCCCCAACATAGAGATTTCATCCTCGAAATCCAGACTAGGATAATCAGAACAAAACACTGGAAACAAGCTCAAAATCAATTACAATATACACTAAAATCACGAAGGAAATACAATCAAAATAACTCTGAGTGTTTCGAATGCATACGACTCTCTAACTCCCAAGTCACCTATTCAGTGCCTCGACGTTGCCATTGAACCATGACTAGAGGAATGGTTTTATTCTGAAGCACCTTGTCCTTCCTATTCTGAATCATGAGCAGTCTCTCCACATACGACAAATCTTGTTCTAGCTGAACTTCTTTCTGATGAAGAATGTACAACTCATCTGCAATATTTGACTGAGAAACTATACGTGGAACAAATTGTGAATGCTAGAGAGATACGGTGGTAACGCCCAATGGTATGTCCCATCTCCAACCTTCTCAAGTATCTTGAACTGACAAATAATCTAGGCGCTAACTTTCCCTTCAGAAAAAACCTCATCATCTTCCGAAAAGACGATACTCGCAGGAAAACATGTTCTCCCACCTCAAAATGCAATTGTCTGTGCTTGGTGTTTGCATAACTAGCCTGTCTTTCCTGCGTGTTCCTGATATTTTTCTTGATCAACTCAACTTTGTCCATGATCTATTGGATCAACTCCGCCCTTCAACCTTTCGTTCTCCTATCTTATCCAAAAATAAGGGTGTCCGACAACAGCGACCATATAAGGCCTCAAACGGTGACATGCCAATACTAAGATGATAACTATTGTTGTACGCGGACTCTATCATTTGTATGTGATCCTGCCAAGATAACCCAAAATCCATCACTAAAGTTCTCAACATATCCTCTAATGTCCAAATAGTCCTCTAGGACTGACCGTTAGTCTCTGGGTGATATGCAATACTCAAACTCAAGGTAGTGCCCAAGGCTAGCTGAAAGCTACCCCCAAAAATATGAGGTGAACCTCGAATCTCTATCACTGACTATGATCAAAGGGACTCCATGCAATCGCATGATCTCCTGGATGTATAACCTCGTCATGCAATCAAAAGTGAACTCTCGGTTATACGAAAGAAAGTGTGCAGATTTGGACAACCTGTCCACAACCACCCAAATGACATCACACTGCCTGGAGGACATCGGCAAGTGGGTGACAAAATCCATCGTCACATGCTCCCACTTCAACCTTGGAATCACCAAATTTGCATCAGAACACTTGGTCGACGATGCTTAGCCTTGAAATAATAACAAGCAAGACATCGAGAAACAAATTGGTAAATGCTATGCTTCATACCTTTCCACCAGAACCTTGTTTGTATATCCTTATACATCTTGGCACTGCTTGGGTGCACGGTGAATCTACTGTGATGAGCCTGAGACAAAATCTCATCTTGCAAGGTCGATTCGTCAGGTAAAACCACTCTATCAGACAAACCCAACAATTCTTCTGTCTGAAAATGGAAATCGAATGTGTTGTCTCCTTGAGCAAGTCTAGCTAGCTTCTGCGTCTTCTGGTCCAAAAACTACATTTGCGGAATAAGTGCAAACAATGCTGGCTCAGCTAACATTGAAAATACTCTGATCCTATAATAGCACGGTTCCATTTTACAAGATTAAGTTTCTAATCATGTTCATTTTAATAAAACATGATTAAGAGATTTTAGTATGATCTAACGGACCAAGTAATTGGGTCCAAAATGCCGAAAAATGCTTAATGGGCTTATTTGGGCTCGGGTAGTTCGAAGGGTCCGAACCAGGATAGTTCGGAGGCACTATTTGAGTTCGGAGGAGGGTGAGATCGGACGATCTGATCTAGGGATCGGACGGTCCGAACTCCCCCAGGACAGATGTCAAAATAAATTCTATAGGTGTATCGGACGCAAGAGATCGGACGATCCGAAGAGAGATCGGACGGTCCGAACTTGCATGCATGCGACGTGGAAATCATTCAAAGATCGAACCGTCCGAACTGGGGATCAGACCGTCCAATCGAGGCCTATAAATAGGGGTCCGAATTTCTCAATTTGAAATGCCAAAAATCCTCTCCTCTCCCGTAATGTCTCTATTTTAAGGGCTTCAAGACTCTTTCTTTATGAGTTGGAGTAGGAAATAATATATTTTTATAGTACAGACAGTGTCGGTAGTAGCGGCCAAGCGGCGGAGCTTTGGAAAGGTGTCCAGGGGTCGAAACTAGACTATGCCCAGGCTCTGGGGCATGCGATATCAGCGGGCTGACGACGTACAAAGTTATGGTTCTTGATCCTTATAGGAAATAGGGATTATGCTATAGTTTAATTAAGGCTTATAGAGCATGATAGGTGATGTTTGGAATGCTAGATAATACATGATAGTTATGTATTGTAGTGCTGCATGGTAGGATTGGAACATAGAGGGGAGCTTCTAAGATATGCCTTAGTAACGTACGGAAGTATTATTCGAGATATCCAGATTGAGTATGCATGTATTATGTGTTTGCTTGTATTATGTGATTGAATTATTTATATGATACAAAATATCCTGACTGTATGTTTGATACATGAGCATATTGATCCAGTATCTTTGAGATATCCTGTAGTAGTAGAGCGCTCACCCTACGATTTGTGGATGGTTGGATACATAAGTCGACTTGTGTCAAGTCACCATTATGGTTGGACACTTGTACTAGTATCAGGTCACCATTATCCACTGGGTATATGAGCCACCTCCTGAGGCGACGGCACAACGTGCTATATACCTTGGGCCCGGTCTATGAGCTAGTTTCTTGACACGAGTGTCTTGGTACCCAGTTCATTTTCATACATGCACATATGGTAGTGTAAACTCATACTCTTGCACTGAGCATGTTATACTCAATTCCGGTTATTTTTATGTTGTTTGGATACCCTGTTCAATGGGGCAGATGCAGGTAGTTCTCCTGAGGACAAGGAGGTTAGGTGATGACCAAGGCTGGATGGCAGAGTTGACCACTAGGTTTTGCCTTTCTGGTATTTAGTTTATTTGAAGTTCCACATTTACTCTGATTAAGATTATTTTATTTTTAATTGCATGCTGAAGCTTCTGATTAGTAGGTGATCACGGTGCGGATCACTAGATTTATAGTATCAGAGCATGCAATAAGATTCTTTGGGACATAGTATTGATTTTGGGTTATCCTTTGTAGGTTACGAGTCAGACTCAATACCTATAGCAGTATCAGGAGTTGGAATCTCAAGATAACTAGGTTTTTCCAAGATCGTCATTTCCAAGGTTGGCATCAAAGTTTCGTATTATGTGGATCCTAGCAGGATGTAGCTATAAGAGAAGATCCAGTTTTCAACGCCAGACGCTTCTCATGGCTGAATGGAATGTGTGACACATATTCATCCATTCGACTTCGACCAAAGAAGCCATCCCTTAAGACTCTTCACTAGTAGTCGGTGAGATTATCAAAAAAATCTGGCCTCATCTACCAGATAAGAAACCCAACAATATTTGAAGGATCCGGTAGATTAGCGCGATTTAATATTTTAGATATTGTGAGGAAGAAGGTCTGCTGACTGATGTGGTTATATTTTCCTATATTTATTTGAGCTAATTTGTATGATTAGGAGAATTTTCATTTATTAAATTCATTTTATAGTTCCTAATCATTGTTTGTGTTTTGATATAGGAAAATAGGAAAATAGAGCAAAAGAATTGAAAAAGCGAAGCAAAGAAAGAAGATGGAAGAAGTAGAGCTGTTCGTTAGAGCTGTTAACAAACAACTCTAAAGGAGGGCTCTACCTAAGAGAAACAAGAAACAAGAGCTGTTGGGAGAAAGGAAGTGATATCGCTCTAACGAGCAGCCCTTGAGAAGTTCTAAGATTGGGAAGCGCGATATAACTTGTGAGAAGCGCTTGAAATATCTCTATTGCGCATATTGGTGCGCTGCTGCGCAATGAAGAAGAATGAAGGAAGCTCTTCTGCGCATGTTTTTGCGCTTCTGTGCTAGCTGTGCCTGGCGAGGAGAGATTGAGACAGAAAAGTTCCTGCTCGATCTAAAACTTTTCACCAATCGAGCGGGCACAAAGGAGAAAAAAAGAATTTCAAGACAAAGAAAATCTCGCTCGATCTGCATGTTTCTACCGATCGAGCGAGCGAGACGGGAAATTCGGGAATTATATTTTAAAAAGGAAACTTTCTTGGGAAGGACTCTATACTTTAAATATCATCTAGAACCTGATTTTAATCAGATCTTTGGACAGCTGAAGACTCAAGAATACATCTGGCAGCTAGGTTTTATCGTTCTTGTTCTTAGAGTTAATTTCTTCTTCAATTTTTCTCAGTTTTAGTTCTTGGTAGAGAAAGACAAACCCTTTGGAATTTATTTATTTTTTGAGATTTTGATTTTCATTGTTTAATTTTTATTTAATTATCAAAAGTTGTTTGGAATTTATTTTATTTGTATGTGAGATTATTAGATTGATCACCCAGTGATTTTATCATACAATCTATAGCTAAATTAGATATCAAATCCGTAATTGTTTGAACTCTCTAATTTGTGAAAAAACTATGATTAATATTTTTTGCTTGTGAATTTGTTAACTCGTAGGAACAATAATTGCCTAGATTATATACATCCGCTTGTGTATGTGGTGTCTAGATTCATCAATTTCACTAGTTTGAATGCTACCTTGGGTTTAAACACTAATCTCTTGTATTTTGGTTAATTTATTGGTAAGGTTTAATTTAAAACGCTTGTGTCTAATTAACTAAAATTAAGGTGAGATAGGAATTAAATTTCGAATGATGAATATTCAATGAGAGTTAATTATTTTTAGAGAATCGATAATCGAGTGAATAACTTCAAGGGTGTAGTCGACCGATACCAAGACTCGTTAATTTATTGATTGCTCATATTCTTACTCTTGCATGAAAGTTGGTAAATTATTATTAAATTGCTTTTAATTAGAAGTAGTTAAATTCAAATCCAAAAGCCCCTCTTTTGTTTATTTTCAGTATTTTTAAGAACACAAATAAATTTTAGCTTCCTCGTGGGAATGATCCCTACTCTCGCTACTACATGTTTTCTATGCATATTTTTGTGATTGTTTTTCATGCATTCATATGTTATTGTTGTTTTATTTAATTTTAGCATATTTCATGCATTTGTTTTCATAATGCTCTTCCTGGTTCATTTTGTAGGGAAATTCAGAATTACACTCGCTCGAGTGGGTTTTGTGCTCACTCGAGCGAGGCCAAGAAGACATGATTATTTTCAGAAGTACACTCGCTCGAGTGCACTTTGTGCTTGCTCGAGCGAGAGAGAAGGAATCACCGAGGCAAAGTTGTTCTCGCTCGAGCGCATCTTGTTCTCGCTCCAGCGAGAAAGACAGGCCAGGAAATCTTCGAAGCAGAGAGTTGCTCGCTCGAGCGCACTTTGTTGCCGCTCGAGCAACCTGCGCGCATAGAGTTTTTATTTTTTCAAATTCTTTCTCGGGTTGGATGCTATCTTTTGAAGATCTTTGGGCACTTAAATACCAACTCATTCATCAGATTAAGGGTTACACAACACTTTTGAAGGAAAGGAGGTGGCTGAACATCATCGCCCACCTGTTGCTGGTTATGGATCAAGCATAGTTCGTCCTGCTGTGGAGGCGAAACTTTCGAGCTGAAGCCCTCTATTATTCAGATGATCCAGCTTCAGGCATGTTTTGGAGGAACTTCTGTGTAGGATCCTTACGCTCATCTGGAGCGTTTTCTTTCGATCTGCGACACATTCAAGTTTAATGGGGTAACATCTGATGCAGTGCGACTGCGGTTATTCTCATTCTCTCTACAAGGCAAAGCTATGGAGTCGCTAGATGATCTTCCTGCGGGTTCTATCACTACTTGAACCCAACTTGTTCAAATTTTTTTGAACAAGTACTTCCCTCCTACGAAGATGTCAAAATTGTTCTCTGACATCATATCATTCAAGCAAAAGGATGAAGAATCTCTACATGCGGCATGGACTAGATTCAATAAGATGTTGAGGATGTGTCCTCAACATAATCTCTCTCAAAGCCAATAGACTCAGACATTCTACAATGGAGCTGATCAGTCGGTTTGATCTATGTTGGACGCTGCTGCTAATGGAAGCCTATTCAGGAAGACACCAGCAGACGCATGGGAGATCATTGGAAACATGGCTGAAAGCAACATAGGATGGCCGGATGTGAACAAGGAGGAAAAGGCTGGAGTTCTAGAAGTTGATGCACTTACAACACTGAATGCCAAAATTGATGTTCTTACACATTAGATGTCAATTTTGCAGACAGCTCTAGCCAATCAAGTACAAGCTCAACAGCCCGAGGAACAGCAGGTCTTTGAGATTGATGCAGCAAACTTCATGGGAAATCAAGGGAGACAACAGTACAATCCTTACAGCAATACTTATAATCATGCCTGCAAGAATCATCTAAATCTCTCATGAAAATCTGCATATCCCACCGTCAACACATCCAATCTAGTTGAGCAGAAGCCATCCTTTGAAGAAATTATGATGAAGTACGTAGCGGGTACTGAGACTCGCTTGCAAAATCAAGAAGAAATGCTGCAGAGGTTGGAAACACAAATGGCTCAGATAGCGACACAACTGTCAACCAAGCCAGAAGGGTCGTTGCCTAGCAATACAGTCAAGAACCCAAGGGATGTGAATGCGATTATGGTGGTGACAAGGGCACAACATGAGGAGCCAGAGAATTGCGACAATGGGAAGAACATAGAAAGGACAAAAACTTCAGCAGTCAAGGAGGAGACGCATGGTGCGGAACATTCTGACATGACATGTAAGAAAAAGAAAGGTAAGACTTAAAAATTTGAAGTTAATGATGATGTAGATATGTCTAGCCTTCCATTTCCTCAGTGAGCTAAGAAAGTATTATTTGATCATCAATTTAAAAAGTTTCTTGAAATTTTCAAGGAACTATATATTAACCTCCTTTTGTAGATGCTTTAGCTGAGATGCCGAGTTATGCCAAATTTCTGAAGGACTTGCTAAAAAATAAAAAGAAGTTGAATGATATAACGCAAGTCACAATGAACGAGGAGTGTTCGGCTGTGCTGAAAAACAAGCGCCCAAAGAAATTTTAGGACCTAGGGAGTTTTTCCATATCCTGTCAAATAGGAAGTTTGTCGTTTAAGAATGTATTGTATGACTTAGGAGCAAGTATAAACCAGATGCCACATTCACTTGCTACGAGGATGGGTATAAGCAACATTGAACTGGAAAATATTTCTTTTAAATTTAATGATGGATCCGTAAAATACCCAAGAGGAGTTGTGGAAAATGTTTTCGTCAAGATAGACAAATTTATTTATCCTATAGATTTTGTTATTCTATACATGGATGAAATTTGTGAAGTTCCTTTGATTCTAGGGCGTCCTTTCTTAGCTATGAGTAGAGCACTAGTTGACGTGGAAAAGGGCAAATTAATTATAAGGATGAATGCTGAGCAATTTGTATTTCATATGCTTAAATCGGCTAGCGATAGTCCTAACTCCAATTCTTACTCTGCTGTGAATTTTGTAGATGTGTTTAAAGAATTTTTTGATAAAATTTGCAGGTTCAGCGCAATGAAAGCATAAATCTCGTACACAAAATTTGTGGAAGTGAAGCACGCAGCATTTTCGGGATTGATCAAACATTATTCAAGAGGGTGGATAAGCCACCATGAGTTTGCCACTAAAGAGTGGAATATAGTCGGGCTATAGACTATAAATTTAGCGCTGACTGGGAGGCAACCCATTGTTCTTTACCTTGATTTTTAGTTTATTTTTGCGTATTTTTATTTTTATCTTTTTTTTTTTCTTCTTTCCCATGTCAGTTGCCATGCCTGCCATTATACCCAACCTACTGCTACCGTCCAAGCTGATACTGCCGAGAAAAAAAGCGGAAAAATTTATAACCAGGGAGTGTTATTTTTGTTTTCATTGTGTTTTTGTTCGTATTTGCATTTGTTCGTTTTGCATTCTGTTCATTATTTTGAAGCATTGAGGGCAATGCTATAGATAAGTATGGGGGGGTGTTATTTAGTTTTGTTTCGTTAATCATTGTGTTTTGCATTCATTTGCTTTTGTTCATTGCATATAGTTCGTAATCATGCATGTCAGTATGTTATTGTGTTTGTGTTATGTGAATAAGTAGAATGATGACTGTTGGCTTATGATGATAAAGTTGTAAAAATTGTTTTTGTGAAAATGTTGCTTTTGATTGAACATGAGAAGTTGTTGGATGAATCGTGAATCATTTTAAGCACGCATGTTAGGCTGGTGTAGTGTAGCGAAGTAATTGATGCATTTTGTGTTTGCTTGACCATTGCACGGCAATAGGTGTTTGTTGATCATGATAGTGTCTTTGGATTCCTGGTGATTGTCTGACATTGCATGTATGATCTTGGACGCACCTAGAAATATTTTGAAAAAAATATTTGAAAAATAAGTTAACTCCATCCGAGTTATGAGCAAGGGATTGAAATACTAATCCTTTGTTCTTGACTAAGTATGCGGATTCCATGAGGTTAAAAATTTGAAAATTTTAAAATAACAATTCCATCCGGTCTTCGAAAATGATTGAAATCCTAATTAATTTTTTTCATAGCTAAGTTTGTGGGATAAATGGGATTGTAGCTCCATCCGGGCTATAGACGAGGGGATTGAAATTTGAATCCTATCTTAGTTATAGCTAAGTTTGCGGGTAATTATTGGGGCTTATGAAAATCGGGTGCAAAATCCGGAGATGTGTAATTAATCTCAAGAAAGTACATGTTTTTGTTTTGTATGGTTGGGATGAAAGATTGCTGGAGTGTGACACTTGCACTGAATTGTCATAGGTCGCTAAACATTCTTAGGACAGATTCTTTTGAAGTTGAACAAAACTGGAATGACATGGCACACACACACATTTACGTTAAACTGACCGTGTATTGTGAACAATCAGAAATATTTGTGGGTTTTAGTTGTTGAAGTTGTAACTTATCTGAGGCTATGTTGTTCATGATTCAATCTTACTTATGTCGTTGTTGCATCTTGTTTTTGTATTTCTTTCTCGAGGGCGAGCAAGGCTTAAGTATGGGGGAGTTGATAACTGTGTTTTCTATGCATAATTTTTTTATTGTTTTTCATGCATTCATATGTTGTTGTTGTTGTTTTATTTAGTTTTAGCATATTTCATGCATTTGTCTACATAATACTCTTCCTGGTTCATTTTGTAGGGAAATTCAGAAAAGACAAGAATTTGGACAGAATTACACTCGCTCGAGTGGATGTTGTGCTCGCTCAAGCGAGGGCGAGAAGACAGGATTATTTTCAGAAGTACACTCGCTCGACCGCATTTTGTTCTCGCTCCAGCGAGAACGACGGGCCAGGAAAACTTTGGAGCAAAGAGTTGCTCGCTCGAGCGAGCCGCGCGTATAGAGTTTTTATTTTTGCAAATTCTTGCTCGGGTTGGATGCTATCTTTTGAAGATCTTTGGGCACTTAAATACCAAATCATTCATCATATTAAGGGTTACACAACACTTTTGAAGGCAAGGAGGTGGCTGAACATCATCTTTTCATTATACTCTTCTTCCTATCTTTTATTTTTGATTTTTGGTTGATGTTTTGGATTAAAAACATTTTTTATGAATCATGTTGAACTTTGAGTAGTCTTTCTTTTCGATCAAGGTCACGTGATTGGGCAGGACAAATTTATGTAGAAAACATGGATGTTTATTTGGGATTTTTCAGACTTTATTTTATTTTATTGATTGTTAGATTTATATTTGTATTGTGAATAGCCTGATCAATTGTTTGCTTGTATGTTAATCAATCCTAAGTCGACAGAGGAGGGATTGATTTTGATCACTTTAATAATCAACACATGGTAAAACCGACTAGAAATAGAATTCGATTTTAGTGTGCGGTTTAGGTGAAAACTGAATTCTCACAGTTCTTCATGCGTTTGATATTGATTAGAATTACGCAAAATTAATCCGTCAATATTTGAATAGGTTTGATTATTCTAGAAATAGACCTTTGAACAAGTCAGGAGAATTTCCGTAATTTAAGATTAGATCTGAGTCCTGAATCGACTACATCTTACATAATTTGTCTGGTACCTACGTGTGTCCTTGATCGAGCTTTTCCCATATTTGAATTTAATTCAAAATTTCTGCTGCATTTTTAATTGAACTTTATTTGCAATTTAATTTCTAAGTTAAAATATGAAAATTCATCACTTTTATTGATTAGTCTAGATTAAGTAGAAATAATCATATTTTGGTACTCATACATATACAGTCCCTGTGGGTTCGACATTTGGACTCTCTATCCACTTTACTATTACTTGATCTGGTACGCTTTCAAGTAGATATTTATCACACCGATTTAAGCGATCAAAGAGATGGCTGGAAACGCAAATTTAAGCTTAAGACAACTTTGCACCCCTAATCTTAATCAACAACCTTTATGCATTACTTTTCCCACTTTAAAAGCTAATGCCACTTTTGAATTGAAGTTTGGACTAATACATTTGTTGCCTTCTTTTCATGGCCTTGCAGGTGAGGATCCCCACAAACATCTGATGGAGTTCCACGTGATATGAACAAGCATGAAACTCCATGAAGTGACATAGGAACAAATTCAGCTGAGAGCCTTTCCTTTTTCTCTGAAAAATGCTGCAAATGATTGACTATACTACTTACCTCCTGGATCCATCACTACTTGGACAGAGATGAAGAGGATTTTACTAGAGAAATACTTTCCAGCTTCGATGGCGGCAAACATCAAAAAGGATATTTACGACATCAAGCGGTATATAGGAGAGTCATTTCACGAATATTGGGAGCGGTTCAAAAACCTTTGTGCTACTATCCGCAACATCAGATAACTGAAAACCTTTTGATTCAATATTTCTATGAAGGTTTGTTGCCTCATGACAGGAGCATGGTGGATGAGACCAGTTGAGGAGTTTTTGTGGACAAAACTCCACGAGAGGCAAGGAACTTAATCGAGAACATGGCTGCCAATTCTCAACAATTTGGAACCAGTACAGGTGATCCGGCGCCAAGAAGGAACAACGAGGTAAATGTTTCTTCCCTTGAACAACAACTGATTGATCTGACATCTCTTGTGCGTCAAATGGTTGTAGGGAATGGACAAAATGTGAAGGTTTATGGAATTTGCACCGCAAGGGGACATACAACTGACATGTGTCCCACACTTCAAGAGGAAACAGTCGAGCAAGTTAATGCCACAGGAGGATTTCCAGGGCCACCACAAAGAAATTATGATCCTTACTTGTATAACTACAATCCAGGTTGGAAGGATCATCCAAACCTCAGATATGGAAATCTTGCAATGAACCAGCCTCTACCTCAAGTGTAGCAAATAATCAAGCATATAGGCTGCGATATCCTCCACAACCGCAGCGTCCTCAAGTTCCAATGCCTAGTGAGTTTTTAGAAAATATTGTTAAGGATATTGCAACTAATACATTGAACTTTCAGCAGGAAACGAGAGCAAGTATCCAAAACTTGAACACTCAGGTGGGGCAGTTGGCAACCACAATTAACAGGTTGGAAGCACAACTTTCCAGCAGTCTACCATCTCCGACAGTGCCTAATCTAAAGGAAAATGTGAGTGCAATAACTATAAATAGTGGAAGTGAGTTGAAGATTCATGAAGAAGTGGTGCAAGCACCAGTACAGAACAAAGATGAGGAGAAATCCAAGGTATAGGAGAATGAGCTTATTCAAAAAGTTGCACCAAAAGGTAAGTTTCCTTCCTTTTCTGAGTATAAACCTGTAGCCCCTTTTTCCTTAGCGTTGAAAGAGTCTAGGAAGGATGAAAGTATTAAGGGGTTGCACGACACTTTTCGTATATGTGAGGTAAAAATTCCATTGTTAGATGCTATCAAACAAGTACCTCGCTATGCTAAATTTTTAAAAGAATTGTGTACTGCAAGAAGAAAACAAAAGTTGAAGGGATGCCAGAAAGTAGAACTAGGAGAACAGGTTTCTGTTGTGATTCAGAGAAAGACACCTGCAAAATGCAAGGATTCAGGTATGTTTTTTATTCCTTGTAAAATAGGAGATGTTCAGCTTGATACAACCATGTTAGATTTAGGAGCATCAATTAATGTCATGTCATATTCTACTTATGTTTCCTTAAAACTAGGGACGTTGAATGAAACTGCAGTTTTAATCCAGATGGCTCATAGGTCTACTATTTATCCTAGGGGTGTGATAGAGGATGTTCTTGTGCAAGTTTGTAATTTGGTTTTTTCTGCTGACTTTTATGTTCTTGACATGAAAACTAATGATTTGAATAGTCCAATTTTTCTAGAAAGACCATTTTTGAAAACTTCAAAGTCCATCATAGATGTTAATAATGGTACTCTCACTATAAAATTTGATGGAAAGATTGTTAAGTTTAATATTTTTGATACCCTGAAAATTCTTAATTGTGAAAGTGTTGTTAACACTCTTGATATCAACGATCACTTGTCACAAGAAAACAAGAAATTGATGAATGAGCATAAAATGAAGAATATTGTTGCAAGATCTGCTGAGAATTCTAATGCTAAAAATTTTCTTTATGATTTGCAGGAACCTAAAGCTAAGCCAAAACATCCTCCAGATCGAGCAAAAGAAATACCCATGGAGAAGGAGAAAAATCATCAGGAGACTAGGATCTCTGGGAAATCAAAGAAAAGACCGAGATTGACTATGAAAATTCTCAAGTGGATGAAGGTGGACAAGGGAACTAGATATGAACCACCATAAGCAACTGAAGCATGCAGTCGGGCCAACGACTTTAAACAGAGGCACTGCTTGGGAGACAACCCAAGGGGAGTATTTTCTTTTCAATTTTAGTATTTATTTTTGTTTTGAATTTTTTTTTACTTACATTGAGGACAATGTAAGATTTTAAGTATGGGGGAGAGGACTTAGCCAGTCATTGAGAGGATTCAACAGGTTTTTGAAAGAAATTTTTTTTTAGAGCTCATAGTAAGTAGGATGATGATTGATAGCCGATGATGATATGAAGTTGGAAAAATTATATTTTTGTGGAAAAAAATTTATTTTTACTCTTGATTGGATATGAGAAATCGTATGTTGAGTAGTGAATATTTTTAAGCGCACATGTTTGACTAGTGAAATGTAGCGATATATTAGATGATGTTGATGTTTGTTGGACCATTGCATGGCAATAGGTGTTTGTGGATCCTCATAGTGTTTTTGAATCCTAATGATCTTTTTGACATGGCATAAACGATCTTAGGCGCACCTATTAAAATATTTTTTATGAAAATTTTGGAAAAATGAAATTAACTCCATCCGGGTAATGAGCAAGAGATTGAAATCGTAATCATCTTGTTCTTGACTAAGTTTGCGGATTAAATGGGGTTAAAATTTTGAAAAATTTTAAAATAACAATTCCATCCGGTCTTGGAAAGTGATTGAAATTATATTCACTGTCCCATAGCTAAGTTTGCGGATTTCATGGAATTTTAGCTCCATTCGGGCTATAGACGAGGGGATTGAAATTCGAATCCTATCTTAGTTATAGCTAAGTTTGCGAGTAATTATTGTGGTTTAAGAAAAATCGGATGCAAAATCCAAAGGTGCGTAATTATATCTCAAGAGAGTTGTGTTGTGTTTAAGGATTGTTGAAAGAAAGGGGCTCTTGATGGTAATACTCACACTGAAGTGTCATAAGTCGATAAACACTCTTAAAACTATGTCTTTTGAAGCTTCATGTAGCTGGAATAACATGACACACACGCACTTTTACACTTAACTGAAGGTGTATTGTGGAAAATCTAGAGTATTCGTAAGCTTTTTTTTGTAAGTTGGAATTCTTTGAGGCTATGATGTTCATGATTCATCCTTGCTTTTGTTTTTGTTATGTTGCATATTTTTTTTTCATGACTTGCTCGAGGACGAGCAAAGGTTAAGTATGGGGGAGTTTGATGTGGTTATATTTTCCTATATTTAGTTGAGCTAATTAATTTGTATGATTAGAAGAATTTGCATTGAATAAATTCATTTTATAGTTCCTAATCATTTTTTGTGTTTTGATATAGAAAAATAGGAAAATAGAGAAAAATAATTGAATAAGCGAAGCAAAGAAAGAAGATGGAAGAAGTAGAGATATTCGTTAGAGCTGTTAACAAACAGCTCTAACGAAGGGCTCTACCTAAGAGAAACAAGAAACAAGAACTGTTGGGAGAAAGGAAGTGTTATCGCTCTAACGAACAGCCCTTGAGAAGTGCTAAGATTGGAAAGAGCGATAGAACTTGTGAGAAGCACTTGAAATAGCGCTATTGAACATATTTGTGCGCTGCTGCGCAATGAAGAAGAACGAAGGAAGCGCTTCTGCGCATGTTTGTGCGCTACTGCGCTAGCTATTGCTAGCAAGGAGAGATTGAGACAGAAAAGTTCCCGCTCGATCTAAAATTTTTCACCGATCGAGCGGGCACAAAAGAGAAAATAAGAATTTCAAGACAAAGAACATCTCGCTCGATCTGCATGTTTCTACCGATCGAGCAAGCGAGACGGGAAATTCGGGAATTATATTTTAAAAAGAAAACTTTCTTGGGAATGACTCTATACTTTAAATATCATCTAGAACCCGATTTTAATCAGATCTTTGGACGGCTGAAGACGCAAGAATACATCTGGCGGCTAGGTTTATCTTTCTTGTTCTTAGATTTAATTTCTTCTTCAATTCTTCTCAATTTTAGTTCTTGGTAGAGAAAGACAAACCCTTTGAAGTTTATTTATTTCGTGAGATTTTTATTTTCATTGTTCAATTTTTATTTGAGTATCAAAAGTTATTTGGAATTTATTTTATGCTTTTATGTGAGATTATTAGATTGATCAATCTGTGATTTTATCATACAATCTATAGCTAAATTAGATATCAAATCTGTATTTGTTTGATCTCTCTAATTTGTGAAGCAACTATGATTAATATTTTTTTCTTGTGAATTTGTTAATTCGTAGGAACAATAATTTACTAGATTAAATACATCCGCTTGTGTATGTGTTTTCTAGATTCATCAATTTCACTAGTTTGAATGCTACCTTGGGTTTAAACTTTAATCACTTGTATTTGGGTTAATTCATTGGTAAGGGTTAATTTAGAACGCTTGTGTCTAATTAACTAAAATTAAGGTGAGATAGGAATTAAATTTTGAATGATGAATATTCAATGAGAGTTAATTATTTTTAGAGAATCGATAATCGAGTGAATAACTTCAAGGGTGTAGTCGACCGATACCAAGATTCGTTAATTTATTGATTTCTCATATTCTTAATCTTGCATGCTAGTTGGTAAATTATTTTTAAATTTCTTTTAATTAGTAGTTGTTAAATTCAAATCCAAAAGCCCCTCTTTTGTTTATTTTTAGTATTTTTAAGAACACAAATAAATTTTACCTTCCTCGTGGGAATGATCCCTACTCTCACTACTACATGTTTATTTTGTTAATCTGAGTTGGGTTAATTTTGGCGTGACACGACTAAGAGATACTACTGACATGCCTGCATTGATGCTTTTGTGTAGTAGACGGGAAACCTCATGTTTAAGATCAGTAGATGGAATGAGAGAATTCCGCAAGAATTTTAAATATTGTATTAAGTTTTGTTGTAAACAGTATTTCAGTTGTAATCAGTTGAATCAGATGTATTAAAGATTTCACTTATTTGATGTACTTAGTTATTGTTGTGTTGTACATCTTTCAGTGTAATATTTTGATTAAGTTATGTATTACATGGGATTGTAATAAAGATTTTATTAGAACCTGGATTAGTGGTTAAAGTATTGTAATCTTTGATATTATCTTGGTTATATTGAATAAAAGATTTATCGTTTGTTTAAATGTGTACTTGGGATTCTATTATGCATGTTTCAGATGAATAATTCTAGATGTTTTAACTAGAATATTCTAGTAAGCTAAGTATTTTCCAGGGATGATGTGTATCATCATGGGCATAATAAGAAATTATACTAAGTATCGTGGGCTGTGTGATTAAATAATTAGACTGAGAAGTAAGTGCGACCCTAGGCTTGTATTAATCTGAAAGTCTCTCATGTTTTCAGATGATTATTCAGGGAGAGGCTACCTTAGTCTAGTATTTTACAACACTCACAGTGAACGTTTAATGATATTGGAAGTATCTCGTGAAGATTTAAAAGATTCGATATTTAAGATAATTTATTTTGGTCTGATTTCTTCAGAGATACATAGAGAGAATTTCTGTAATGGACTGTGCCTGTACCCTCTGCTCTAGCCCATCTGTCCTCTGCTTTGGGCCGACCCAGCCATATTCTACTCATGGCCTTCTCCCCACCTGTCTAGGGGAGTTTTTTCCCTCCCCAGGGATTGAACCTTGTACCTCTAGGCTTAAGTACAAAGTCTTCTGATCCCTGGTACCAGGATTGATAAGAATTTGCACTTATGCCTGGGGTGCAAGTTCGAATCCTGGGGAGGGCTTGAAACACCCCTTTCCAGGTGGGGAGAAGGCCCATGAGTAGAATATGGTTGGGCCGGCCTAGAGCAGAGGCCAAAAGGGCTAGAATAGAGGGTGCGGGCCCAGTCCATTACAAAAAATTTTAGTCCCTGAAGAAGAGACTGACCAGTGCTCCGATTTTATCTATTCCATCAGGTACTGGAGGTTATACCGTTTATTGCGATGCTTCTCACCGAGGTTTGGTATGTATTATTATGCAGAGAAAGCATGTGATAGCTTATGTATCGAGGCAGCAGAAGCCGCACGAGGCTCGATATCTGGTTCATGATCTTGAACTTGCCGCGATCGTTTTTGCTTTGAAGATCTGGCGTCACTATCTTTATGGTGAGTCTTTCGAAATATTTTATGATCATAAGAGCCTTAAGTATTTTTTTTCACAGTCAGAACTGAATATGAGACAGATGAGATGGTTAGATTTGTTGAAGGATTTAGGCTGTGAAATAAAATACTATCCGGGAAAGTCAAATACAGCTGCAGATGCTTTAAGCCGAAAGCTTTGTTCTTTATCTCTTTCTTCTATCGGTGTTTCTCAGTTTATCGATGATTGTTGCACTTCTGGTTTAGAGTTTGAAACAGATAGGATGTCTATCATAGTTTTTGCTATTCAAGCCGAACCAGAGTTGTTTATGAAGATCAGAGAGGCACAGAAATCCGATCCGAGTATTCAGATTTCGATAGAGAAAGCCAGAGCTGGAAATCAGTCTAAATTCCAGGTTAGAGATGATACTTTGTTTGTGAATAATCGTATTGTTGTGCCCGATGTTTCTGAGTTGAGACAGTGAATCCTACAAGAGGCACATTGTAGTAAATTTAGCATTCATCCTGGAGGTCGAAAGATGTACAATGATTTGAGGAATTAGTTCTGGTAGAAGAAGATGAAGAGAGATATTACGAGACTTGTATCCCGATGTTTGAACTGTCAAAAGGTGAAAGCAGAGAGGAAGCGACGGTTATATGACATGATTTTATCTGCATATATTATGAAATTTTATGCTTCATGCATGATCATCTTGAGCTTGTATCCTTGTGATATCTTGTAGTAGGGTTTTCATCCTATCTTATCAGTGGATGGTTGGACACATGGCTCGTGTAATGTCACCAATATTAGTTGGACACGTAGACTTGTGTTAGGTCACCATCAGTTGGGTATGCAGGTCACCGGCTGAAGCGATGGCACAATGTGCTATATACCCAGGGCCCTAGTTTGTTCTTGATCAGATATTCTTGAACTCAATTCATGGTACCTGTACACTTGCATACATGCACATATAATATTTTATAATCATACTCTCGTGCTGAGCGTTTTATGCTCACGTCCTCGTATTGTTTTTGGAACACCCTATTACATGGGGCAGGTTTACGACTGGATGAGGTGTGTGGTTCCGGGAGAGCTTAGGTTGTAGTTTGACAGCAGTTGAACATGTTTGTGTTCTATCTAAGATTTCAGTATTTATGTTAATTGGGTTTATACATTACCATCGATATGGTTGTATAACTTAAGTATTTACAGATTCCTTTCCTTGAAATTGTTTATGGTTATGTTTTTCGCTGTTCAAATTCTGATTATTCATTTAAATAATTTAAATGCATGCTTAAGCTCTTGATTAGTAGGTGATCATGGTGCGGGTCACTACACATGTACTGAGAAAATATCACATTATCCAAGAAATTGTGGAAAGAGAAGAGGTGTTGTTAGACATAGGGCTGGTTCAGTATGATATACCGACCTTTTCAAAGAATATTGCATACCGTACCAAAAATACCGCTACCGATACAGTACCGACATTTTGGTATACCGAAATATCGGTATATCAAAATTCGGTATAACATAAATTCCATAACGTTCTTACCGAAAAATTTTGGTATACCGAAATTAGGTACGATATTGGTATAATGTCATTTATACTAACATTATTTAAAAAAACTCTTGTTTTTCTTAATAATTTTATACCGTCTATACCGAATTAATTAATATTTAATTATATGTATATTAATTAATTTTTTAAAAAAATATGAATGTTTTTCGGTATTTCGGTATATACCGAAATAATGAACTTTTCAAAAATGTATATCGATATCGAAAAGTTCAGTATGGTATCATTTCGGTATATAAAATATTTTTTCGATACGATATATGCGGTATTTCGGCATTTCAGTATTATTTTCTACCCCTAGTTAGACAGATTCACCTCTGCAGAAAATGTTACTAATCCACTGACTAAGCCTTTACCTGGACCATGATTCGAAAAACATCGTGAATCAATGGGTTTGAAGCATATGGGTAGTTGAATATAGTTCTAGTTGGATATTGTTAGAGTAGCTGCCATTCGTGCCAAGTTTTGGCCGATGGTCCTTGTAATAACTCTTTGAATAAAAATATTTATTTTAATAATATTTTAACTAATTAATATGACACATCTTTATCTGTGTACCCATGCTTGTTGCATAGATAAAGTTTTTGAATATAAAAATAGTATAAAGAATATGAGATGGTCATATGATGACTATCATGAAACTCATATTTGGAATACTGTATATTCTAAACCGTCCTTTTTCAATTTAGCCGCCACTAAGAAAGATAAAGGTCTCTTGAGTTTGAGACTAGTATTTGCGATGTGAGTACCACGTTTCATTGGTAGAGGGAATTGTGATGTCCAAGTATGCAAATAGGTACTCCTTGTAGAGAGCACTAAACAACCCTCCCAAAAAGACTTTTCAAATGTTTCTCACTTATCAAGTGGAAAGATCCTAGTTTATAGTTGTACACCATTAGTCCTTATGACCCGGGACAAAATTGAGATTCTATGTGCTAGCGCTATATTTTGACTTATTTACCGACTCCGCTAGAGTCATAAGGTGGCAAGGTTGGGTGTTGTGTCGAAACATGTAGGAGTCGATGCATATATTGTAGTCGGGAATTCACCGTTTACCTTTGGGTATTGATATCCTATGTGACCTCATGTATTTGCAGATTGAAAATCTTGGATCAAAGTGTGGGTGGTAATTAAGAAATCAGTTTATTTATTTACACCTTCGATGCAACTACGACATGACACATAATTATCGATTATGTAGTAGCTCGGTCCCATTTTACAAGATTAATTGACTAAAAATTATTAAGGAATGGATTAAGGGATTAAATTTGATTTAATTAAAGAAATTGAAAATTTGAACTCAGGTGAGATCGGAGCGTCTGTTCTCAGAACGGAGCGTTCGAACCCATCACCAGCTGTCAAATAAGGTGTCAACTTTGTACCGACACATGGCGGAGATTGGATCTTCCGAATTGGATATCTGGCTGTCTGAACCGGAGATCGGACCGTCCGATTTGCTGGCGGAAATGTCACAAGATTGTGACACGTGGAGGAACATGCAGATCGGACCATCCGTTGGTAGGGATCGGAGCGTCCGATCTATCCCTATAAATATATGATCTAAGATTTCATTTCCTTGCCAATTCAAATACTTCCTCTCTCGGTTCTTGGGTTGTTTAGGGGCTTCCTAGCCTTAGTTATCAAGGGGCGGTCATACGAATCTGGAAGGCAATCGAAGATTTGTATTGTTATAAGAATTTCTCTATGATTGGCCTTCGAGGATTGATGGATTTGGAATACATGGAAATCAACTTTTAGGATGTTTTATGGCTCTTGAAGTGCAAAATGACTTTGAGAAGGAAGATGTCCAAAGTGCGAGACAAAAATTTTCTCGCTCGGGCGCGGTTTCATGCCGCTTGAGCGAGCACAGGAATTTTTTCAGGCAGAAAACTTCTCGCTCGAGCACATGTTCTTACTGCTCGAGCGAGGGAATTTTTCCGAGAAAAGCACACACTCGGCATGTTAGTGTGTGTTCAGGATTTTATTGTTATTTTAATATCATTCACCTATTTTTGAGTATTTTAAGTCTACTAGGAAACTTTTAAGTTATATCTTTTTGATATCTTTGCAATATCTTGCATTATCTTTTATTTTGAAGTTGTAAACTATAAATACATTATTATTATTCATTAATAAAAGTTTTTCAGTTTAATGCATATTTTTGCTTGAAATTCTCTCAAGAATTTTATTGAAGCTTTGGATTTGTTCAAAATCAAACTTATCAAAGTTTCACAAACTTTGTGATGTTTGTCGATTGATTATCTTCGTGGATTGTCAGAAACAAGTTTTTTGAAGGATTTGTTTTTATTAATTGTTTATTCCGCGATTATCTGTTGCTAGTTTTAAGTAAACTAGAGGTGGATATTTAAAGTTACTTGTTTCAAAAGATTTTGATAACACAGTTCAATCTTTTTGTTATTGAATTGAAGATGTGATTCTTTATAATCGTGTTTAATTTTCATGCTATCCAAGATTCTTATAATTTGTTAATCAGAGAATGGTTCTCTTGATTCAAGTAAGTCGTGTCTTTTAATTTTTGTTCTTCGTTTCTCGTTCTTCGTTTTTCCTATCTTTTAGTATCAATAACAAAGTTTTTGAGAAAAAGTTTCAATTTTTTTGATTCTTATCTTCTTTCTTTGTTCTTCATTATTCATTCTTCGTTCTTCGTCAAAGTCTACTTCTTGTTAAATTTTTGTGTCGTTTCTGTCAATCTTGTCGCTCAAGTTTCGTGTCTTGTGCTACAAATTATTTAAAAAAAATCAAAAATCAAAAAAGAAAAAAAAAAGATATTCTAAAAACGGTAAAAAAACATAGAAAGGACCGAAAAGTTTCAAAAAATATATATATAGAAGAAGCAAAATAATTTGTGGTCAATTTTTTTGTATCTTGTTCATCCTTGGGTGCCATGTTTTTCAATATTCATAAAGTCAATTCCTTGTTTTTGTGCAATCTACGTGAGTCGATTGACAAGTGTTTACAAGTTTTGAACTTTTGATTTTGATACACAAAACCACAAAGAATAAGCTATTCCATATTTTTGAGTGAAAAAAGGTGTGTTTGAGCGATTTTCTTTGGAGTGACTTGTGAGAATTTGGGTGAGGATATTTTTATTACTAACCATTTTATTGCAGGTACAATGTTTTATAGAAAATATGATGATGAGTTTAGTGAGTATATGGAGAGAAAAAGGAGATTCTATGGGTGTGGTAGAAATAGAATAGAAGATGAATGTAGTAGTGAGAATTGGGGAAGAGAAAAGAGATACTATGGGTATGATAGTAGTAGGAGAGAGAGAGAAGAGTTGATGGGTATGGAGATAAAAGGAGATATGATGAAGGATATAGGAGGGATTTTAATTATTTTCTTTGAAAAGTATAAGAAAAATAAAATTTTGTCGTTCCATGGAGATTTGGATTCGGGATCGTATTTGAAGAGGGAGAAAAGGGTTGAATTTTTATTTGAAGGTCATGATTTTTCTGAAGCTAAGAAGGTTAAACTTGTATTACAAGAGTTTACCGACTATGTTTGTACTTGGTGGGATATATTGGATGAGAATAGAGAAAGGCGTGGAATGAGTCCTATTTCGACATGGGATGAGATGAAACGAGCTATGAGGAAATGTTTTACTCCTAATCACTATGAGAGGAGAAGTGGTGTTCCAATTGTGATATTGTATGTTTATGGTGTCATCAAAAAGATGAGCATGATATGAGCCAATGTCTAAAGGAGGTTATGATGAAAGTGGTGGATTCTCAAGTAGATATTGAATCCGATGTTTTAGTGGATGTTGAGGCAAAAGTTGAAGTTGAAGAAGTTGAGAAAATTGAGGTTGATGATACTTCAACTATTGATGATGTGAGTGTTGAAATATGTGCGCTGGGGGGTGAATCATTGCTTGATGAAGAATCTTCTATTGTGCATGTTATGGTTGATAGTGATGATAGTGTTACTAGTGAAGCTAGTAATGAAATTTTGAAGGAAAATTCATGTCTTATTTCTTCGCAATTGAATCCAAAAGAATTTCTTGAGGATCAATTGAGAATTCAAAATTTTAGTGATATAACTGAAAAAAAGAGTTAAGGATAAAGTGAGATAGCCATGAAAAAAGAGAAGGAAAAAAAAATTTAGAGACCGAAAGAAAGAGAGTGCACAAGAATGAGATGACCATTGAAACAAAAAAAGTGAGGAAAGAGACCAATAAAAAAAGAAAATATTATGGTCCAAAATTGTGAGGTTCAAAATTTTTCGAGATTAAATAAAGTTTTTAGAGTACTTATGTAGAAAGAGATTTTATCTCATTGTGATGAAATAGCCGGTTCAATCCCGAGCAGTTTTATTTCTTCTTTGCAAGTAGAAGGAGATGGATTTATGAGGAGGCAAGGAAGATTCCATGTTGAAAGTTGGCTAATTTTTTATTTTGAGAGGTATGATTTAGTTTTAAAAGTCATATACTAATCAAGTTCCAGCTTGCACAGGTATGATCTTATTTCTAATTTGTTGGGATTTAATTACTTTGTTGAAAGGTTTGGGTATGTGTTATCTATGAGACATGTTTTAAATTCAAATCTTGATATTAAGTTGTTTGAATCTTGGCATGTTAAGAAAGTGAGTGATTTGGTTTATATTTATGTGTGTGAATGGAGAAAAAGTTTCATTGGTGGAAATTCGTATCTTCTTAAGTGGTTAGTGATGATTTTTTGTGCTAACTAATGCGCCTAGAACTTCCATGATAATTGGGATTCTAGATTTACATGCACATATTAGTATATTTGTTGTGTTATATTTTGATTATGTCTTAGTATATATCAAAACTTTGAATCGCCATGTTGAATATTTGATACTTGTGGTGCTGACACAAAGAGATGAGAGTTTGTGTAAAATTTTGAAAAATAATGTGTTGTGTACAAGCAAATTTGTTTTGCTTGTGGTTGCTGGGAGTTATTGAGGATTTATAGTTGTTGATGAAAAGTTGATCAAGTACCAACGAGGTAAGAAGAATGTGGTAGTTACTATACTATCACAAAGGTATGATTTCTTATCTATTTTGTTTACAAAGTTTTTATGGTCTGAGAATGCTAAGGAAGTGAATGTATTATATAGTTGTTTTAAAGATGTGTTTGAGTTATGCCTATGTGTTCTTCATGATAAATTCTATTGGAGCGATGTCTACTTTTTTAAAGAAAATAAATTTTTCTTTATATGTTTGTTGTTACATGAGTTGATTGATGAAAGAACATATATTGTTAATTTAAGGTGTTTTATTGAGAAATCCAAAATAATGAATATTTTACATTAATATTTGTTATTGTTGCATATGAAAAGGTATGTTGGGTGGCATTGTGACAAGAATGTTTTATGTAGATAAACAGTTTTCCTTAGTTCACAATTTTATGATTTGAGCGAATCGGTTCTTATTTCTAGAGCACAATGGTTTTGCATATTTATAAATTTTGTGTTGAGAGTAGCTGGATCTAAGAATGGGAGGAGTTTGATCATTCTTCATTAAATATTGAGAGTGTTTATGCATGTTAATGATTAATGTTTTTATCTTGTGCGTAGATAATCTTGGTGTCTTTGATAATTTTATAAGTGTGCAAAATAAAATACTAAGTATACGAGTTATGATATCGCATGTGAAAATTATTTTAGAGGTTATTGATATTTGTCTGATGAATTTTGCAGGTATGGGGAAAGATTTGAGATCTTTTTTATGAAGGGGAGTCTTATACGAATCTGGAAGGCGCTCAAAGATTCCTATTGTTTCAAGTATTGCTCTATGATTGGCTTTCGAGGATTAATGGATTTGGATTACATGGAAATCAACTTGAAGGATGTTTAATGGCTCTTGAAGTGCAAAACGACTTTGAGAAGGAAGATGTTCAAAGTGCGAGACATAAAGTTTCTCGCTCGGGCGCGGGTTCAGAAACAAGTTTTTTGAAGGTTCCGTTGTGATTAATTGTTTATTTCGCGATTATATGTTGCTAGTTTCAAGTAAACTATAGGTGGATATTCAAACTTACTTGTTTCAAAATATTGGGACAACATAGTTGAATCTTTTTTTTTATGGAATTGAGGATGTGATTCATTATAATAATGTTTGCTTTTCAAGCCATCCAAGATTCTTATCTGGCGGAGCCTTGGCTAGGCATCCAGAAGTCGTACCGAAATTGTGCCCAAGTTCTGGGGATATGAATTCTGTCACAAAGGGAAGATGACGGATGGAGGTATTCCTAAGTTTCCTATAAATAGTTAGGGAGTATGCTATAGCTTTGTTAAGGCTATTAGAGAATTTCGGATAATGCGTGAATATTATGCATTATGGTGATATTGGTTATTATAAATTGTAGCGTTGCATGGTAGGATTGAAATCTAGATGGATGCTTCTAGGAATTGCCAGAGAAAGGTACAAAAGTAATGTTGAGATACCCTGACTGAGTATGCATGTATTATGTGTTGCATTGTTTATATGACATGATTTTATCTGCATATATTATGTCACGTTATTATGCTTCATGCATGATCATATTGAGCCTGTATTTTTGAGATAGTCAGTAGTAGGGTGCCCACCCTACATGTTGTGGATGGTTGGACACGTGGACTCGTGATTAGGTCAACATTATCCACATTGGGTATATGAGTCACCTCCTGGTGCGACGGCATAGAGTGATATATACCTCGGCGCCGGTTTGAGTTAGTGAGCAGGAATTTCTTGACCTTGTGACTTGGTACTCGTACACTTGCATGCATGTACATATAATATTTGTATACTCATACTTTTGTGCTGAGCGTTTTATGCTCAAGTCCAATTGTTTCCTTTTGTCTGGACACCTCATTCGACGGGGCAGTTGTAAGTAGTTCTCCTAGTGATCTGGAGATTAGGTGGTGACCAAAGCAGTTGCAAGTAGTTTTGAACTCCAGGTACTTCTTGGGATCTATTTGAGCGTGGGAAGACATGATCGCCTAGATTCCCTGTCATACATAGATGCCCCTGAATATTCTCCACTAGTATTTGGAGAGATTGTCAGGAGGATCTTGTCTCATCTATCAGATAAGGAACCAAACAATATTGGAAAGATCCGGTAGATTAGTAAGATATTTTAGATCTTGCGTGGAAAAGTTCTGCTGACATGCTTGTATTGATGATTTCGTGTGTGGCAGATGGGAAACTTCACGTTCAAGATCAGTAGACAGAATGAAAGAATTCTGCAAAGATATAAATACTGTATTAATTTTTGTTGTAAATAGTATTTCAGTTGTTTGACCTAAAATGATCCAGTTAGTCGGTTGACTATATTTAGTACCAGGGATGAGATGATTCATCAGGGGCATGTGTGTTGTCTTAGGCTGTTTTCCTTAAGACAGTTGCCTGCTTTGACCTTATTACGTTGTGGCCATATGATGATGTGTTTTTCATCTGGGTGCCAGTCGAATGATACCAAGAACTGTGGATTTATGACTAGACATAGAGGAGGCGCGACCCTATGCTTGTATTACTCTGGGAGCCTTCCGTGCTTCAGAGGATGTCTGGGAGCTTTTCTAGCTTCAGATGGTTATTCAGGGGGAGACTAGCTCAATGGCTGATGTGATGGTATTTTCCAATGTTTTATTGAGTTAATTTGTGATGATTAGGTGTATTTTTATTGGCTAAATTCATGTTATAGTTCCTAATCATTTTATGTGATTTGATATAGGAAAAGTGAAGAAAATGAGCTAAAGATGGAAGAAAGAGCCGAGATAAGAGAAGAATTGCGAAGCAGCAATGATCCAAAAATCATTTGTAATTTTAGATAGCTCCAAATCCGATCTCCACCATTCAGAATTAAGTTCAAGATGTTTTAAAGCATCTGTCCAAATTTCAGCTCAATCCGACGGCTAGATCTCCGGTTATGAATTTTTCAAAATCGCTGCTCGCTGGAAAAAAAGTAGCTCGCTCGATCTGCAACATTTTACCGATCGAGCGGCCAAAAAAGTAAGAAAACAGTAGCTGGATAATTTTAGCTCGCTCGATCGGTCAATCTTTACCGATCGAGCGAGCGGGTCTATTCGGGAATAATTTTTATTTTTGGAAACTCTTTAATTTTAGACTCTAGACTTTTATTAGGTCTCGATTCCGATTTTTACACATCAATCATCAGATTGGACGGCTAAAGACAGAGAAGAAACATCTGGCGGCTAGGTTTTATCTTTCTTGTTCTTAGATTTTAATTCTTCTTGTTTTTATTCTTGGTTGAGGAAGATGAACCCTTGAATTTATTTATCTTGTGAGATTCAGATTTTCATTGTTTGATTTTTATCGAGTATCAAGAGTTGTTCTGGTTCATTTCATGCTTGTGTGTTTGATTATTAGATTGATCACCTGATAATTCTTTCGTACAATCTACCGCTAATTTAGAATTCAAATCCGTAATTGTTTGAATAATCTAATTTGTGAAGCAACTATGATTAATATTTTCTGCTCGTAGGAACAACAATTGACTAGGCTTAATACATCCGCTGGTGCATGTGTTGTCTAGATTCATCAGTTTCACTCATATGAATGCTACCTTAGATTTAAATCTAGATCGGTGGTATTTGGGTTAATTTATTGGTAATGGTTAATTTATAATGTTGTTTTATAATTAACTAAAATTAAGGTGGAACAGGAATTAGATTTTCAATGGTGAATATTCAATGAGAATTAATTATTTTTAGAGAATCGATGATCGAGTGAATGATTTCAAGGGTGCAGTCGACCGATACCAAGTCTCGTTAGTTTATTGATTTTTCTTATTTTAATTCTTGCATAGTAGTTAGTAAAATCTAAAAATCCCCTTTTATTTATTTCCAGTATTTTTAATAACACAAATAAATTTCACTTTCCTCGTGGGAACGATCCCTACTCTCTCTACTACATGTTTATTTAGTTAATCTGAGTTGGGTTAATTTGGGTGTGATACGACTAAGCGCTACCAAATTTTGGCGTCGTTTCCGGGGAAAGGCGTTTAATTTATTTGTGTTTTTGTTTTTTTTTTTGTTTTTTTTATTTTATTATTCCTCCTAGTGCTACTCTGGTTTATTCGTGCGTGTAGGTGAATCTTCGGAAGAAGAAGAATTTACATACGACCCAGAGATAGAAAGAATTTTGCATAGGCGAAGGGGGATTCTTGCGGTGTGATACTTCGAGATGTCAAATCGACAAGTATTAGCAAGTTTTATCTAGCAGCACAGAGAGTCATTCTACGCAGCATGGAAGAGATTCAAAGATTTGGAAACCATCTTCCGGTATCATGATTTTTCTAACTATTCTCTCCTTACATATTTTCTTAATGGTTTGGATGCAGTGACAAGAAAATGGGTAATTGGTGGAGCTTTCACAACTGGTATATCAATATTTTGCCGAGATGCTGATACCATGAGACACATGTTGGATGATATGGCAGAGTTTGAATATTACCGGTATTCGCAATCTCAATACCCGGATTTTACAGACCAAACATTTGAGCTTCAAAAGGAGGAGGGAAGTTGTTCGCAATTGATCTTACATCCGCTGGAGGATATAATGAGCAAGCTTGTGGCATCGACTGAGGGAACTGTACAATATCTAAAAAAATTCTACATGTCACCTTGTGGAGCACATGGAGAATATCCAGATATCAATTCCCCAGGAACACCAAGAACAGGAAGTGAAGCAAGATACTCAAGCAGTGACCAACCCAATTTGATTTAATGATGATGACTCAAAGAACCAGGATTGGGAGTGCGAATCAATTCCTACTGAAGATTTAGAGGTGTTTGAGTCTTCTCTTCTTATTGGACCTCAGTCGGAAGATGTTCTGGAACAAATTTCGTATGATGGAAATATGTTACCACTCGAGTTTGAGGATGGCGGAGTTCAAGAGTCTATCGATATGAGCTCATCGATAGTATTATCATACACATATCCCCAAGATCCTTCTCTTCCATTAGTACCAATTTCAAAAGATGTTGGCGTTCGAGAGCCAACGGAGGTGTTCTCTTCCCATGTTTACCAGCTACTTTGGAGTGTTGTTGAGGTGACGAGCTTAACCTGTATACATCTAGCCAAGTTTGAGGGTACATGGAACAAAAACCCATTTGTGGTGTCATATGACACTTATTTTGGGCCTCAGCCGCTCTTTGAGGAATGCTTCTGAGGGTCAAGCTGAAGACTGGAAATCAAGCGCTGCTTGGGAGGCAACCCAAGGGGAGTATTTACTTTCATTTTCAGTTTTTATTTTTATTTTTATTTTGCATTTTTACTTACATTGGGGACAATGTAAGATTCTAAGTATGGGGGAGAGGCCTTAGCCAGTCAGTTAGAGCATTTAGCCGTATTTTTAAAAAAATTTAGAGCTCATAGTTAGCAATGAATATCACTGATGAAATCCACTAGCCTACGATGATGAAGTTTTGTAAAATTATTTTACATGAAAATTTTCTCTTGATTGGATATGAGAAACCGTAGGTTGAGTAGTGAATATTTTAAGCACACATGTTAAATCAGTGAACTGTAGCGATGTATTAGATGATGTTTGTATATGGTTGACCATTGCATGACAGTAGGTGTTTGTGAAGCCTGATAGTGTTTTGTTGAACCCTAATGATCTTTTTGACTTGACATAAACGATCTTGGGCGCACCTAGAAAAAAAAATTTATATACAACTCCATCCGGGCCTAGAAAGGATTGAAATCCTAAAAGATTAAATTCAAGGCTAAGTATGCGTATTAAATGGGGTTGATGTTCCATCCGGGCTATAGACGAGGGGATTGAAATTCTAACTGTCTTAGTTATAGCTAAGTTAGCGGGTAATTATTGGGGCTAAAGTAATACCGGGTGCAAAATCCGGAGATGCGTAATTTTATCTCAAGAGTTGTGTTTTTGTTTGAAGATTGTTGGGAGAAAAGAGCTCTTTATGGGGATACTCACACTGATTTGTCATAGGTCAGCGAACACTCTTAAAACTGACTCTTTTGAAGTTGCATGTAACTGGAATAACGTGACACACACACACGTTCACGCTTGACTGATGGTGTATTATGGAAAATCGAGAGTATTCATAATTTTGTTTTGTATGTAAAAACTTCTTTGAGGCTGCGATTTCATTATTCATTTGTGTTTATGTTTTGTGTTGCTCGAGGGCGAGCAAGGATTAAGTAGGGGGAGTTTGATGTGATGGTATTTTCCTATGTTTTATTGAGTTAATTTGTGATTATTAGGTGTATTTTTATTGGCTAAATTCATGTTATAGTTCCTAATCATTGTATGTGATTTGATATAGGAAAAGTGAAGAAAAGGAGCTAAAGATGGAAGAAAGAGCCGAGATAAGAGAAGAATTGCGGAGCAGCAATGATCCAAAAATCATTTGTAATTTTAGATAGCTTCAAATCCGATCTCCACCGTTCAGAATACAGTTTAAGATGTTTTGAAGCAGCTGTCTAAATTTCAGCTCAATCCGCGGCTAGATCTCGGAATATAATTTTTCAAAATCGCTTCTTGCTGGAAAAAAAGTAGCTCGCTCAATCTGCAACATTTTACCGATCGAGCGGCCAAAAAAGTATGAAAACAGTAGCTGGATAATTTTAGATCGCTCGATCGGGAAGAATTTTTTTTTTTGGGAACTCTTTTATTTTAGACTCTAGACTTTTATTAGGTCTCGATTCCAATTTTTACACATCAATCATCAGATTGGACGGCTACAGACAGAGAAGAAACATTTGGCAGCTAGGTTTTATCTTTCTTGTTCTTAGATTTTAATTCTTCTTGTTTTTATTCTTGGTTGAGGAAGACGAACCCTTGAATTTATTTATCTTGTGAGATTCAGATTTTCATTGTTTGATTTTTATCGAGTATCAAGAGTTGTTCTGGTTATTCATGCTTGTGTGTTTGATTATTAGATTGATCACCTGATAATTATTTCGTACAATCTACCGCTAAATTAGAATTCAAATCTGTAATTGTTTGAATCATCTAATTTGTGAAGCAACTATGATTAATATTTTCTGCTGTTGAATTTGTTAAATCGTAGGAACAACAATTGACTAGGCTAAATACATCCGCTGGTGCATGTGTTGTCTAGATTCATCAGTTTCACTCATATGAATTCTACCTTAGATTTAAATCTAGATCGCTGGTATTTGGGTTAATTTATTGGTAAGGGTTAATTTAGAATGCTGTTTTCTAATTAACTAAAATTAAGGTGGAATAGGAATTAGATTTTCAATGGTGAATATTCAATGAGAATTAATTATTTTTAGAAAATCGATGATCGAGTGAATGATTTCAAGGGTGTAGTCAACCGATACCAAGTCTCGTTAGTTTATTGATTTTTCTTATTTTAATTCTTGCATAGTAGTTAGTAAAATCTAAAAATCCCCATTTATTTATTTCCAGTATTTTTAATAACACAAATAAATTTCACTTTTCTCGTGGGAACGATCCCTACTCTCGCTACTACATGTTTATTTAGTTAATCTGAGTTGGGTTAATTTGGGCGTGATACGACTAAGCGCTACCAATGGCCTAGAACATCCAAGAATATAAGTTATTGTCTGGCTTTTGTCAGAGATATAGATTTCTGGATTTTGCTGTCAGAATTAGTTTTGGAAGGGATTTTTCCTTGACAAGTTATCATTCTGAGCAGATAGGTTTTGTTCTCAATATGATGATATTCCTAAATGGTTAAATCTAATGGGTGGAAGGATTTCTACCAGTAGTTATTCGGAGTATCGTTTGACTTCGTTAGAGATGCAACTTGACATTCCTTGGGAGAAGAAAGATCCAGGATGTCGAATCGAGGAAAAATCTGCTTTGGGCTTAGTTTGTCTTGGTGTCCATCTTGTGGACATAGACAGTGGTAGTAGATCCAGATTGGTACATGATTAATGCCAGTAACTACCTTAGCTATCATCTGACTCTTTCAGATATAGGAATGATGAGTTACGTGGACTTTGTAATTCCTAGTGTTAGGAATTAGCAGACTTATGGCAACGAGATCAGAGTTGTTGATCGAGCCATGTAAATTATCAGTTATCATTACATTATCGTTTGACTTCGTCAGAGAGATGGACTGAGATTTCCATGATAACGGAGATTGTCCAAGATAGAGGATGATCATTTGTGAATTGGGATTAGTCCAAGGATTACTGGATAATTTTAATGTCTTTGTGATTGGTACAGAATTAATTTTAGTGACTACTCTTGATTTTGTCTAAAATCGTCAAAAATAAAGTAGTAAATTCAGAATGGGAATTCTGTGATTCCAAGTGTTTTGAGTACAAATTATTTCTCATTAAACAGAACCAAAGAGATCATAGTGGTTGATCATTAGTGTAAGGTTCTAGTAATCGAGAAATTAGTAAGTCGTAATGATATTGATTGATTCTCTGGGCTATGTGTGAGCTACAATGAATCAAGAATGATTGATGCGGTCGTTTAGACTAAATCAGTGTTGATTTGAGTTGTTGTGGACTAGAAAATAGTTGATACATTTCTGTAAGCTCGTATGCTTAAGAACATGGTCTGTGATATATATTCAGAATTTCTCAGTGTTTGGGGAATTTCCAAAAATGTGCTAGTTCAGCTTTTGGGTTTCCTTCTACTTAAGAAGAGTTGATAAGAAGTTGTACTTCTAATTTATTTGTGGCAGATACAAATTTTGTAACCCAGTAATGGGGGAGGTGAATGTTCTTTTGTAGAAAGGAAGATTTGAATTGTTCATTGCTTGGTGAATGAAGTGAACAGAGAGGAAAACTGATAGGATGAGTACAATACTCAGATATTCAGATACTCTGGTTTGTTTCTGCAATATTCATGGAATTTCATCGTCAGATTTTGATCTAGAAAGGTTTTGGATTTCAATGGGTACTAACAGGATAACATCAAGTGTTTAGACGTGGGAAAAGGACAACAGCTGAGATCCATATTTTTCGGGTCTGGCAGGATTATTTTTACTAATTTTCAGGATGTATTATGGATGTTCTTGGCCATTGATATAGCTGTTTTGGCAGATTTAATCCAAGAGTAGCTAGATTGCATTGAGATGAGAACTTCGCAAAATCTAGGATGAAACAATTTTGTTCATCTAGTAGCACAAGTCAGAATTCAGCAAAAAATTATTATTATCCATGACACGATAATCGATATTATTGTTTTGTGCATTATCTCAAGTTATGAAATAGATGTCACTATTCGACTCAGAATATTAGACTAGGGATTGTACTAATTGAATTTTGAGTCAACAAAATAAGAATTGGTATTTTCAAGATGAGAACCTGTAGAGTTCAGGAAATCAAGAATTGTGGAAAATTACGTTTTCACATGTGTTAGTTATATGACGGAGTATTAGTCATTTTTGCTATTAATAGTAGAATCCTTTTGATGTACACGAACTTGTGTGCTCAATTCTGGTGGAAAGGTATGAAGCGTATTGTGTATCAGTATGTTTCTTAGTATTTGGTGTGTCAACAGATTAAGACAGAACATTGACGACCTGGAGGATTGTTTCACAGTTTACCGATTTCTGAGTGGAAATGGGTGTTATCACAATGGACTTTTTGACCCATTTGCTGGTATTCTCGAGGAATTATCATACTATAAGGATTGGGATGTATCGACTCACCAAGGCAGCACATTTCTTACTGTGTAATCGAGACTTCACTTTTGACAGTAGTGATTGATGACACATTCAAGAGATTGTGAGTTTTCTTGGCATGTCAGTAAGCATTGTCAGTTATAGAGATTCTAAATATGTTTTCAGATTCTGGGAGAGTTTTCAGCATGTCTCAAGAACATTTCTCAATGTGAGTACCGCCTATCATTCAGAGAATTATGACAAGTCAGAACAAAATACCTATATTGTCGAGGATATGTACGTACTTGTACTATGGATTTGGTCCATCTTGGAAAGATCAGTTTCCATTGATTGAGTTCGCATACAACAATCGTTACCATCGCAGTATTGGTAAGGCACCATGTGAGGCATTGTACGGGCGATGATGTTGTACTCCACTGTTGTGGGAAGAACTGGAGGAGCGACATGTTGAGGGACAAGAATAAATTCAACATGCTTCTGATATCGTTAGGCAGTCAAGAAGTGGATTAGGACTGCACAGGATCGACAGGCTAGTTATGTAGCGACCCTACCCGGATCCACTACCTAATCAGAGTTTAATTAGCGCATGCAATAAATACCTAAAGCGTAAAGAGCGGATAATTTAAAATACAACAAATACAATCGGTAGAATACAACCAACAAAAAAATAGTGTATAAATACTCTTATAAAACCAAATCAAAAGTTCATAGGGTCATAACCCCACCGCTAACTCTCGTTGCCTCTGGCACCAACCTCACTCCTGGCGCGAACCTCTTGGAACGCCTAGCCTATCACCTGCCCCACCACAAGGTACCCAAAAATACCAAACACAAGGGCGTGAGCGACAACGCTCAATACGAAAACAATGAGATATAAACTAATATGCAGCAAGAAAATTGAAAGAGTGGGTGCCCGGTGAGCCAACTTGTGGCTAAGGGCTTTTATGACTCTATGTATAAACAATCTTTTGTTTAATATAATTTACACTTTTATAATGGCATTTACTTTATCTTTTATCATATTATTATGTTGTGACATACTATAAGATGTTTAGATGAAGACCTTGAATATACTATAGTGTATGTAAGATGTGGTGGCACATGGGGATGGCTATCATGAAACACATCTTATAGTCACTGTATATTCTAAATAGTTCCAAGTCGATTGAGCCGTCCGTTAATAAGGATAAGGATCGCTCGAGATTGAGACTAGCATTTGCGATGCCGAGTACCACGTTTCATTGGTATGGAACATAGAGATGTTCAAAGCATGCAAATGGATATTCATACGATGAATGATCGAACTACCCTATCCGAACTTTCCAAGTAGTTATCACTTATCGAGTGGATAAAGTCCGCGGTTTTGGTTGTGCACCATTAGTCCTTACTACTTGAAACATCATTGAGACTCTATATGCTAGTACTGTACTTTGACTCGTTTACTGACTCTATTGGGGTCCTCAGGTGTCGGGATTGGGTACAGTTACGACACATATAGGAGTCGATGCTTTGTTGTCAAGTATTCACCACATACTTGCTAGTGTGGATATCCTATGCAATCTGAGGAGATATTAGTGTGACGAATCTCTGGCCAGAGTACATGATGTGTTTTAAGAAATGGTTTCTTAGTAGCACATGCAATGTCACTATTTGATCTTCAAGATGCATTGCATAGTTATCGAATCTCGAACGACTCTCGATTTACCAATGGTTGTTGATTCGATCGGGATATATGGATGAAGGAACCGTACTGTACGCTAACAAAAATCTATTGGTTCTTGCAGGCACTATCAGTGATACCTAGGGAATCATGGGGCGATGTTGCTAGGCGCTCTTACCATGATTCGATGGGTAAGTCGGAAATTGTTGTTCCGAGTCACAAGGAGTTGTGAGCCCACGGCTAGCTGTATCCCTAAACCATTGAGGGTCACACAAGTAATGGATTTTTAATCCCCGTTGAGATAATTAAATTTAAAGAGTTAAATTTAGTGAATAAAGAAGTGGGACTTCTTATATCAGAGTAGAAGAGTAAGATTTCCTAAAATGACATAGGGATGGGCATTTTTGGAAATCACTGAATTTGGATTCAGAAAATTTATCTTGACTTTAAAAGATGCAGAAATGGTTTCTGTGCACATTGGTGAAATTGGTTTATCAATCTGAGTCACGACGAATTTTATATTAATTTCTGAACATGCGGGCTTTGCTTGTCAGACTTGAACTTATGACTAATGGGCCCTAAGCTGTTAGCAGCCCACATTATAAATAAGTTATTGCAGTACAGAAATTAAACAACAGAGGTCACAAAATTTTCGAAAACCCTAGCTGTTCTCTCTAGGTGTGGCCGCCCCCTCTCCTCTCTCTGTTCAAAAATTCCAGCCTGTGAATTTCGAATTTGCAGTCTGGTTTAACGGATCAAATTCGTTAATTCTCTTCGTAGAAACTTCTGATAGATTTTCTAGTGCAATCTATCAGAGGGATTAAACTTCTGTTCGTAGACCTGATTGAAGAATTGTTCGTCCATCAGTTCCTGGGATATACAACAAGAGCAGAGTTATCTGTTGGTGTCCATAATCTCGTTTCGAGATTCAAGGTAAAAATTTAATTGTTATTTAATTTTTACACGCACAATTTAATCGTAATGTTTTGATACCCATGATATGGAATCGTTCCATATAAAATTTTAAAACTTCCGCTGCACCGGGTATCAATTCTGATTGATCTGAACACCGTTTTCCAACACAAATGACTTAAAATCCTGGGTAAAATAGTTTGCTCAGGGCGCCACCGAACATACAGCACCTTGCCAAAGAGCGACCCCACGGGGGTACTCGTATATTCACCCTATCAACTAAAGCGTTTACTCCACCATCGTGGTCGCTCCAAGTGATAGCAAAACCAAGGGCTGAGCGTCCCCAAAACCTGACCCGAATCAAACACAGAACGCAAAGCTCACATGGAAACTGACAATACCTGACTCGAGTCCATGATGAGTTACAAGCTCCCTATGGAAACTGTCAATGACTTACATCTCTCGGGATGCAGTCCAGTGTCAAAACATGCATGTGCTAAAGCCGTAAATCATGGAAAACATATAGCACATACTCATGCAACATATAAGAATATATATCATACCGGCTATCTCGGTCAGTACTTACGTACCTCTAACACTGCAGGTAAATCCTAGCACCTCTAGTCTAGATCCCACGCCTACAAGTCCGCTCTACTGCGACTACAATGCAAATACCCATGCATCATTATTAAAGCTCTAAAAGCCTTAACTAAGCTATTCTATACTCCTAAATATTTTTAGGAAGCCAAAGTTATACATGAGTCCGTAGTCAGCTCTTTGCTGTCGCTTGCCTCAAAACTAGGCCACAGCTCCGCTACGACGCCGAGATCGCTATGCCACTTCCAGATCCTCAATAGGACGCCTAGAATTTCCTAGATCTAAGTTAGAAGGCTAAGAATCGAGAGATAAGAGGAATTTGGTGTGCTTGAAAATGAAATCTCGGCCCCCTATTTATAGACAGAGTTCGGATCGTCCGAACTCCACTTTGGAGCCTCCGAACACGTTCGGACCATCCGAAGCTGACTTCGGACCGTCTGATGTCCCATCCGCACATAAGCAATGAAGTCATCTTGCTGACATAAGCGATGACGTAAGCCCTAGCCCTGTTCGAACCATCCGGTCCTGTCGACGGACCGTCCGATCATGATTGGAGCGTCCGATCCTTCTTCGGATCCTCTTGTACTCCTCTCAGCCGTCCGATCTGTCCTGACTGAATCTTCTTATTATTTTGCTAATTATTCTCTTAATCACCTTGATTAATTACGGGTTACTACATTCTCCCAAACTTAAGAAATTTTGTCCTCTAAATTTAATTCTAAAGGAAAACATGGAAAATCAACAAATGTTCTTTATTACAACTAGACATAGTAAAAATATTCCTTTCAAAGAAATTACAAAATATCAAAACAACTCTGGATGCTCAACTCGCATCCGGCTCTCTAGCTTCCAAGTTTCTTCTTCAGTCCCCCTACCCTGCTACTTCACCATCAATAGAGGTATGCTCTTATTGCGAAGCACCTTGTCCTTCCTATCAAGAATCGTGAGGGGTCTTTCCACATAGGACAGATCCTTATCCAATTTCACCTAGGTCGGATGCAAGATTTGCGACTCATCTGCCACGTACTGCCTCAACAAGGACACGTAAAACACATCATGAATACTGGAAAGATATGGTGGCAAAGCTAGACGATAAGCCACGTCTCCAACCTTATCAAGAATCTCGAACAGACCAATAAACCTGGGTGACAACTTACCCTTGAGGCCGAATCTCATCACCTTCCGGAAAGGTGACACTCAAGGAAACACGTGCTCTCCTTCCTCAAAATGTAGTGGCCTGCGGTTAGTGTTCGCATAACTAGCCTGTCGATCCTAGGCTGCCTTAATCCTTTTACGGATCAATTCCACTGCATCGATCATCTGCTAGATCATCTAAGGACCTTCAACTTGACGCTCTCCCACTTTGTCCCAAAACAAAGGCGTACGACAACGGCATCCATATAGAACCTCAAATGGTGCCATGCCAATGCTGCGATGGTAACTGTTATTATAAGCAAACTCCACCAACGCCAAATGGTCATGCCACGCTGGTCCAAAATCCATGACTGTCGCTTGAAGCATGTCCTCGAGAGAACAAATAGTACGCTCGGTCTGTCCATCTATCTTCGGATGATAGGCCCTACTTAGACTCAGAGTCATACCAAGGACTTGCTGTAGGCTACCCCAAAACCTAGAGGTAAACCTCGGATCTCTGTCGCTGACTATGCTCAAAGGAACAACATGTAATCGGACAATCTATTGCACGTACAGACGTGCCATCCATTCAAAAATGAAGTCTCGATTATACAGAATGAAGTGTGAAATCTTCGATAATTGATCCACAACAACCCAAATCACGTCGCAATTCCTGGAAGACATCGGCAAGTGGGTGACAAAGTCCATCATCACATGCTCCCACTTCCACTCAGGAATCTCTAGACTCTGGAGCAATCCCCCGGGTCGTCTAAACATTGTGCTTCATTCCTTTCCACCAAAACCTCATACGTAGGTCCTTGTACATTTTCATACTGCCTGGATGTACAAAAAATCTACTACAGTGAGCCTGTGATAGAATCTCCTCTCGTAGTGCGAAATCATCAGGAACTACCACACGTCCAGAGAGACACAATAGGCCATCATTCTTAAAATTGAAACCAGAAGTATTTCCATCCTGAGCCAATCGGCCTAACTTTTGCGTCTTCGGATCCACGGCCTGCGACTCACGTATGTGCGTATACAAGGCTGGTTCGGCAAGTAGAGATGAAACGCGAACTCCCTGATGTTCCTTTTTATGTCGAAAATTGAATCCTAAGGAACAACATTCCTCTACTACTCGTGCAACTGAGCTGGTACGAAGGGAACTCACATAAAATTTGCGGCTAAGATCAACCGCAACTGGATTAGAAGAGCCTGGATGGTACTTGATCTCGCAATCATATTCCTTCAACAGATACATCCAGCGTTGCTGCCTCATGTTTAACTCTGCCTAAGTGAAAAATATTTCAAACTCTTATGGTCAGTGAAGATCTCGAACATCTCTCCGTAAAAATAATGACGCCATAACTTAAGAGCAAAGATAATGGCTGCAAGCTCTAGATTGTGTACGGGATAGTTCTTCTCATGAGTCTTCAATTGCCTAGAGGCATAGAAAATCACGTGACCTCTTTGCGATAACACACATCCCAAACCCTGGAGAGAATCATCAGTGTGAACTACAAAACTCCCTGATCCAGACGGTAGAGCCAACACTGGAGTTGTAGTCAGGCGGCGCCGCAACTCGTGAAAACTCTCCTTGCACTCTGACATCCAAACGAAAGGCACATCCTTCCTCGTCAGCTGCATCAAAGGCTTAGCAATCTGGGAAAAGTTCCCCACGAATCTTTGGTAGTAGCCGGCCATCCCAAGAAAACTAGGAATCTCTGAAACCATCGTCGGACGCGACCAGTTCAGAATGGCTTCCGTCTTACTATGATCAACAGAAACACCATACAACTGCCTCTCTCTCAGTATCTGCAATACTGTGCGAAGATGGAAAACGTTCTCATCAACACTGCGAGAATATACAAGGATATCGTCGATGAACACCACTATGAACTTGTCTAGAAAGTTGTGGAACACACTGTTTATCAAATCCATGAAGAAAACTGGAAAATTTGTCAAACCAAACGGCATCACTAAAAACTCGTGGTTACCATACCGCGTACGAAATGTTGTCTTGGAAATACCCTCCTCTATAACCCTAAACTGGGGATATCTCGACCGCAAATCAATCTTCGAATAAGTAGAATTACCCTAAAGATGATCAAACAGATCGTCAATCCATGGAAGGGGATACTTGTTCTTCACAGTCGCTTGATTGAGTTGTTGATAGTCTATGCAAAGACGCATCGACCCATCTTTTTTCTTGACAAACAACACTGGAGCTCCCCACGGTGAAACACTCGGCCGAATGTAGCCCTTATCAAGAAGATCCTGAAGCTGCTTCTGAAATTACTTCATCTACGAAGGAGCTAATCGGTAAGGAGCTCTGGAAATCGGTTCTGTCCCTGGAAGTAACTCAATTCCAAACTCGATCTCCCTCATTGGTGGTAAGCCTGGAATCTCTTCTGGAAACACATCGGGAAAATCAAGTACCACTGGTATCTCATGGATGTCTGGTCCCTCCAAGGATGCATCGATGGCGTAAATAAGGTAGCCTTCCCCTCCAAACTCTAAAGCATGCCGGGCTTTCCGTGCAGAAACCACTGGCATTGGGGGTTGCTCTCCCTCACCATAGAAGTACCACGTATCGCCGTCCTCCAGATGAAACTGCAGAAACCTCTGATATCAATCCACTATCGCCCTGTAGGTATTTAGGAGATCTATACCAATGATACAATCAAAGTCCTCCATGGCTAAAACCATCAGGTTAGCACTAAGCTTATGTCCCTCGAAATCCAGAATGCAACCCATAACTAGACGCTTAGCCAAAACCTCTTGACCCATAGGAGTCGAAAAAATAGCAATACATAAATGATTGTATAAGAGATAGTAGAAAGACGGTTACTAAAATATAGTATATAAATAGAACAATAACTCATACTTTTAAAGAATACTCGACATATATGAAATCTAAAATTCTCCTTCTATCTTACATTCTCTCTAAATCTCAACCTTTTTGAGGAGATTAGCAATGTCGAATTCGCTTCCTATCATTGGTGCTCTCGTTGAGTTCATCTCTTGTGATTTCTTCACTCACTGAATTTCTTTCCAAGTTGATTTTGGGTTGTTGATTGTTGATAATGGCGGTTGAAATAGACTACACTAGATTGGATGAGATTCTAGCTAGGCTTACTGCATTACAAGAGAAGCAAGGGATTTTGATTGAAAAACAGAGTAAGGGAATTGAGCTTATCACCGATTCGGTGACAAAAATCTCATTTGATCGGTCGAAATTGGATGCCAATGTTGAAGCATGCATCGCTAATAATCCATATGTGGCAGCGGCGAATGGCCATCAATCTTCGTCACTTGCTAGCCCTAATTCACAAACCCCGTGGAATCACTGTTCTTCAGTTTCTTCAAATCAACCCACATCAATGTGGTTGGCGGCACCACGATTCTTGGGGGCGAATTCACTTACTTGGATTTCATCTATTCAAAGGTATTTCGATTTTTTATAATATTGCAGATTCACGGCGCTTAGAGATTTCTTATTTTCATTTGGATGGTGTTTCTTTGGATTGGTAGGAATTGATTAATCGAAACCAGTTAATTACCAATTGGAAGGAATTCTTGATTGCATTGGAAAACCAATTTGGTGTATGTGAGTTTGAGGTTTCTGTTGAAAATTTAAGCAAAAATTCTGAAGATGACAAAAAGGTGGATACAAGTATAGCAGAAAAGTCCAAGGATATCTTAGCTATGGCTGGGAAGAGAAGGAGAATGAGGATTCAATTGGTAAAGGAAATAATTCCCCGTCGATAAGAAGATTCGACCATCCCTACCTATTCGATCAATTGTTTCAAAGGAATATTGGTGAGCCTGAGACTACAGTTGGGAATCCTATTGACAAACATGCAAATATTAATGGTGATGCAAAACAAAGTTTCTTGGCCAAGAAGGTGGAACATGCTGAATTTTTGTTAGGTGGACTGGCCGAAAAAAAGAGTTTCGAATGTGACAATGTTAACGAAATCGAGTCTATAGCAATTGACTTGGTAGTCATGGGAGCTGAATTAGTTTGTGGCTACACTAAGTCTCAGTTTATTATGGGAGAAAATACAAGTGGATGCAAAGGCAGCGGCCATATTCTCCACTATGACTCCTGTCCAAGAACAGAGTACTTGGGGCATAAAATGAAAGAACATATCCAAGATTTTTCTAACGAATATGAAATCGAGGATCTGGAAACAATAGCTGCTGCTGCCATTGAATTTTGTTCTGCTGAAAAATTTCCAGAAATTTTGTATGTTGATGCGGCGGGTCCGAGAATCGTCTGGGTCAAATTGCTTAATAAGGAAGCTTCATACATGAATAAACGGGGACATATAGTAGGAATAACTCGAAGATACAGTGGCCGCAAGGCCCTACATAAAGGATCCACACCATTGAAGCAATATCTGAGACGAAGTGGACGAAACACATAATTAAATCTGCTGCTGGTGCTGTGCAAAGGGAAGCAACGCGGTTCAACCTGGCTGAGTGAGAATATGTTCAAAGGGAGTATTGATGGATTTGGGAACTTGAAGGTGGATGAGAATTCGAGATTCAAAGGGTGCAACAACATATTCGCCATCAGGGATATAACAGATGTTAAGGAACTGAAGCAAGGTTACGTGAAAAAAAAAAACATGCTCTAATATTCTCATTATCAATGGCTACACTTGCAAATCAACGTGCGTTCCATTTTTTCACCACTTTGATCTTTCTTCAAAGAAACACTTGGGAGGGTGGTGGAGCACTCATATATTGGTAAAGAGGGACGGGTTGCTGGTGGAAGAACCCTCTTGAGATGTACTTGGAATTTTGAACACTTCCTCTGACTTCCACCTTGAGGACAAGGTGTTTCTGAGGAGAAAGAAAATGATCCGTTTACAGAGAAAATGAGCCAAAGGAGAAAAACAAGCCAGACATAGAAAGTTGACCCCAAATAAATTTTAGTTTTAAATGATTGTATAAGAGATAGTAGAAAGACGGTTACTGTAATAGAGAGTATAAATAGAACAATAACTCATACTTGTAAAGAATACTTGACATATATGAAATCAAAAATTCTCCTTCTATCTTACATTCTCTCTAAATCTCACCCTTCTTGAGGAGATTAACGATCTCAAATTCGCTTCCTACCACACAAACTAAAGGTACCTGCAATAATTCGGTCACTATCTGCCTCTGCCGGCTCCTGGTTTAGTGCAAAGGCCTGCCACTGAACACGTGACCGTAAGGAAGTATGACCTCGAGAAGAAGTCTGTCGCGACGACGGCTGCGACTGCTGGCACTACTGCTGAGAGTGCTGCTGCTGCTGCACAAATGCATGAGTGCCTAAGGATCCACTCGCTTCTCCCATCAGAGTAGGGCAGTCCCTCTTCATGTGTACCTTCTGTCCGCACTAAAAACATGCGCTGGTCACTCGCGGACACTGCCATGTAGGATGTCTCCGCCTTTACTGCTGACAACGGTTCCACTTCTGACCACTAAATTGGTGCACCCCGCCGGATCCAGAAGAAGAAGAATAAGTGCCTCCCCGCTTCTTGAAAAACTGGCCTTTCAGCCCCAAGGAGCTAGTCGGTCTGGAAGAGGAAGAACTTATGGACCTGTTTCTCCGAATGCTATCCTCTGCCCGGTGACAACGGCTCACCAAGTCCTCATAAGCAGATCACCACCCACGACAACCATCTGTGAATCTTAGGGTCAAGACCCTGAAGGAATAGAGTGTACTACGACGTAGTTCTACCAGCAAACTGTGAACAATAAGGGAGAAGCTCGATGAACTTCTGCTGGTACTTGTCGATAGTCATTATCCCCTGCCGCAAGCTCAACAACTCGCTAGCTTTCAACTGCAGTAGGGTTGGAGGAAAATATAGCTTTTCAAAATCCGCCCGGAACTTCGCCCAAGTAGCAACTCCTCTGGCCGCTATGATCGGTGTGGAAATGGTTCTCCACCACTTCCTGACATTGCCCTCTATTAGGAACCCCAGTGACTCCATCTTCTGCTCCTCAGTACACTGATACTCTTGAAAGAAGTTCTCTAAGAGCTCCATCTAGTCCTCGGCAACTCCAGGTGTCTCGCCACCTATCAATGGCTTCGGACTCATCTGAACAAAACGATGCATGCTGAATCTCGGGCTAATTGCATCCACACCCCCTGTGAAAAGTTTAAAAAGCATAAAACCCCTTAAGAAATATTAATAGGCTAATGCATCCTCCAGGTTTTTAAAATGTAGCACATTTCACCCCTATGTTATACAAATTCGGGCACATTTATACCCTCTCATAGGGGTTTTTATGATAATTTTTTAAAAACATAGGGTCTTACATGCTATTAATTTTACACAGGGGGTTTTATGCCTTTTAGACTTTTTACAGGGGGTGTGGATGCAATTAGCCCGCTGAATCTCCTTCGCTCCTCGCGAATTCTAGGACAATCCCGTCTACGATCATGACGATCCTCCCAGTGACTGCTTCCACTGTCGTGACTCTCATCATAATCTGCCATCAGTTCAATAATAACAGATAATGCATTAATCCACTTTTCTACTTCCCAGTTGCAATGCGCTCTGATACAAATAAATGTAGCGATCCTACCCGGATCCATTACCTAATCAGAATTTAATTAGCGCATGCAATAAATACTTAAAGCGTAAAGAGAGGATAATTTAAAATATAACAAATCCAAATGGTAGAATACAACCGACGACAAAATAGTGTATAAATACTCTTATACAACCAAATCGAAAGTTCATAGGGTCATAACCCCACCCTAACTCTCGCTGCCTCTGGCACCAGCCTCACTCCCGGAGCGAACATCCTGGACCGTCTAGCCTCAACCTGCCCCGCCACAAGGTACCCAAAAATACCAAACACAAGGGCGTGAGTGACGATGCATAATACGAAAGAAATGATATATAAACTAATATGCAGCAAGAAAATTACTTAAAATCCTGGGTAAAACAGTTTTGTCAGGGTGCCACCGAATATACAACACCTATCCAGAGAGCGACTCCGCGGAGGTACTCATATATTCACCCTATCAACTATAACATCTACTCCACCGTTGTGGTCTCTCCTAGTGATAGCAAAACCAGGGTCTGAGCCTCCCCAAAGCCTGACCCGAATCCAAAATAGAACGCAAGGCTCACATGGAAACTGACAATGCCTGACTCGAGTCCATGATGAGTTACAAGCTCCCTATGGAAACTGTCAATGACTCGCATCTCTCGGGATGCAGTCCAGTGTAAAAGCATGCATGTGCTAAAGCCGTAAATCATCGAAAACATATAGCACATACTCATGTAACATATAAGCATATATATCATGTCGGCTATCTCGGTCAGTATTTACGTACCTCTAACACTGCAGGTAAATCCTAGCACCTCTAGTGTAGATCCCACGCCTACAAGTCCGATCTACTGCGACTACAATGAAAATACCCATGCATCATTATTAAAGCTCTAAAAGCCTTAACTAATCTATTCTATACTTCTAAATATTTTTAGAAAGCCAAAGTTATACATGCGTCCGTAGTCAGCCCTTTGCTGTCGCTTGCTTCAAAATTAGGCCACAGCTCCGCTACGACGCCGGGATCGCTATGCCACTTTTGGATCCTCAATAGGACGCCTAGAATTTCCTAGATCTAATTTATAGTATTTACGTACCTCTAACACTGCAGGTAAATCCTAGCACCTCTAATATTAAGCAAAAACCTTTGCAGTTCGAGGTGGGTGAGTGATAAGTGAATTTTATGCACTTAATTTATGTAAAGCCCTAAAATTAGCCTATTCAAGATTATAGGAGATTAAGATTGATAATCGCAGATAAGGGAATTTAAGGATTTAATTGATAATTGATCGGGGACCGATTTGCAATTTTTGAAGAATTTAGGGACCAAAGTGCAAAAATTGGATTTAATATATATATACTTGGCTCTCACTTTTTGACTAAGTCTTCTTTTCTCTCCTCTTCTTTTTCTCCATCACGCCAACCACCATGGAAGACGCCCCTTCGAGCTTCTTGATTTCATTTCGTGCTCGATCCGCCGGATAGAATTTTAATCCGAAGACAGATTCACGATCACGGCTGCGAGAGCTCCGTTGAACCGTAAGTTTTTCTTCGATCGGCTATATGTCAATTTTTGGATGCCGTTAAAATTCAATTATTTTAGGATATGTTGTCCTTGAGCTAGCTTATTTGAAGTCGGATCAGAAAAAGAACGTCGTTTGGATTTGTTATGATTTTTTAGGCTTAAATTCAAAAATGGGGGTATTGGATTTTGTTGAATTTTGGAGTTGTTCTAGTTGATTTATTGTTGTTAGAAGTTTGATTGGATTGATATATTGTTGTCTGTGGTTTTCGGTTGATCAGATTATAGTCGTTATGCCGTCGGTTTGAGATTTTCGGATTTTAGGAGTTGGAATTAAGTTGTTGAATCGTTTTGAATTGGATGGATTAATATTGAACTATTTTGTATCTCCGTATAGATTTGATTGAAGGCTGTTGAGTCATAATTTGCAGTGTTTGAATCGTCGAAGAGTTGATCGAGGTTTGGTACCGAGTTGACTTTAATCATTGAATTACGATTTTATGGATTCTGATTAAAATTCTTGTTCTTGTAGCTTGTTCGGATTGCAGCTACGTCGAATCAATGAAGAGGTAAAAGTCGACATCAAAACAAAAAGGGATGAATACTCAAGTGGAGATTGATTCTAGAGTCCCTAAATCACATACTTGCATTAATTCTTGTTTTGATTTATTATATGCATTAATTAAATTATTGGAATGCATTTCGAATATCACATGGATTCATATTGAGCCTGAATTCTTGCTTTGAAAGGGACGGAGGCGGCCTAGATATGAATTAGACGATTTGGGAGCTATAATTGAGTGGCCTGGGTGGCGGAGTCACTCCTGGTGCCGGAATACTAATTATAGTTGCGCCAAAGTCTAGAGGTTTGAGGTACGTAACACCACCCCGAACGAGAGTGTAGGTGGGAGCGTTACGTTATCTTGACCTCGGGATCCCAAAAGAAGAAACCAGAATCTTTGATTATCTTAGTCGATAATCTTGTTTTAAAGATATGCATTTCATTTTATTGCATTTCGAATTGAGTTGTTGACATACTACTTGAATTGCTTGTCTTGTTGTTACGTATATCATGATTTGATATATTACATGGATTATATGTTATGTCTCTTTTACTGGGAATTGTATTTTCACTGGATTTATCCGGCTGTTGTCTTGTCTTTGTATGTATGCTTGGCAAAAGGTGGGGCAGGTTCAAGTCAGAGGCAGCATTACTAGACTGGGATTGAGATGATAGAAGTGAGGACTTGGTTTAAAAGTCGTTTTTGTATTTGAAACTCGTTTGAACTTGTTATGTATATTATTGAGATTGAACTAGTTGTATCGATGCATGTTCTACCTATTCGAATTTTGTACAACTCTAGACCTTTATGTTTTGATATCATGTTGATTTTAAGATGTAATATATATGTTTGAGTTGGTTTTGAGTTGGAATTGGAGATTGAGAGCAGTTCTGGTTTTGGTTCAGAGTGGGTCTCGCTCGAGAGGAGGATTTTTACCGCTCGAGCGAGGGGTTATGGTTTTTTCTTAGGCAGAGCTTTCCTCGCTCGAGCGAACGTTTTATACCTCTTGAGCGAGAGCTTTTGTTGACTCTCGGGCAGAAGTTTGCCTGCTCGAGCGGATGTTTCTTACCACTCGAGCGTGGCCCCTTTTTAAAAAAATTAATTCTTGGCTTTTAGCCTTGTCCTTTATTGGATGCTTGATCGATTATTTATTTGATTAGATGATTAGAACCGAGGTCCTCGCATTAAGTGGTATCAGAAAGATAAGATCTTGGTTTGAATTAGAGTGAGCGTGGTAGATCGAGTCCGCATGAATTGAATTCTCGCATGTAATTGAATTATTTAAATGATTATTTAAATTTCATGCGAGCATGCTTTATTAGTTCATGAATTATTTTAATTACATGATTATGTGGTTTAAATTATAAAGCATGGTTATTTGATATAAGTTGAAAAGCATGAATTACTTGAGATATGAACTGTATTTAACTCCCGTTTGAATCCAAATTCCATCGATTTAGTATGAAAGATTCGAAAAGAGGTTTCTGGGCATAGAACTGTTTGAGAATGAGATAATAGAATCATGATTCTCTTGTGTATGAGATATATTCCCCGACGAATATTGAACAGTAATCTTTCAGCAGCGAACCCGATTGAACAGAATTTTGTTGCGACTGATCAGATGGATATCACACTGACACCGATGGAATCTTTACTGATGAGGTTTCAGACTTTTTAACCCACCGACTCTGAAGAGTACTGGAAATTCCGTTTTGTGTGAATGCTGGTTAGAGGAGATTGATCTGTTGTTTTACACTCTGGGATACACCGATGATCGTCGAATTTCGTTGGTGGTGTTTCAAATTCGGGGCCTTGCGAAAAGTTGGTGGATATCGAAGAAGAAAACCTTGGAAAATCAAGGTACGACCATTTCTTAAAGTCTTTTTAAGTCAGAATTTCTCCGAAAGATTCCGTTCATCCTTCGATGGGATACAGAATGAGTAATGTTAGAGATCACCTTCAGCCAAGAGGAAAACGATTCAAGAAGTCTAGGAGCAGTTCTTTTAGCTCCAGCGGATCAAAACAGTTTGGTTCGGGATAGAGTTCGGGAACTTTTGGTGTGACTTGCAGCAGTTGTGGAGGTCGACACCTCAGTGAAAAGTGTCATGGTATTCGTGGAAGCTGTCATGTCAGTCATTAGCCCGGACACTATGCTAGGATTTCTCCTCAACGTGGTTTTGAGCGACCTCAGAATGTTCACTCTTTTCAGCCACCGCAACAACAGAATCTAATGGGAGGTAATTAGAATTTGAATCAACCTCCGAGGCAACAGGCATCAGTCTTTTCTCTTATCGAAGATCAAACTTAGGCTGCACCCGATGATGACATAGCAGGTAACCATTCGATTGTTGGATTTTTTTGCTCTTATAATGATAGATACTGGTGACTTCCTTACTTTCTTATTGAGGAATTTGTTATGATCCATCTCTGCATTTAAGTTTTTTATTACCGTAGTTGCTATTCTTTGCTTTGAGAAGAAGAATGGTTGGCGATAAGGTTAGTCCAAAATTTTGAACTTTTATTGAATGGGAATGTGATTAAACTGGGCAGTATGGTACTGAAGTATCAGATCTTGATTTTATTGTCTGTTTAGCTGTTTTTATCAGTACAGGGCAACCATGAATGGTTTCAGAAATTTTCAAGAATCAGATCTGAAGTGATAAACGAGTGGGAATACTCCGGTAAGAATTCTCGATTCAAGGATTTCTTTGATTTTTGTTCTGTCAAATGGTCGTGTGTTTCGTAATATGCGGAGAAATTCTAGATATTTACAGTTGATGTCCTAGAATTTAGCCCGTATTGGTTGATATACCCGAGGTTTATATTTTGCTGACATTGTTCCGGATGAGATTCCCGATTTGCCTCCGATTCATGAGGTTAGATTCAGCATCGACTTGAGATCACACAACATCAGCTGAGAGTTTGAGAGAAAGAGGTATTGAAAACCGTAGTCAGAATGAGGTATGACCGCTTTGAATATTTAGTCGTATCGTTTGAAATGAAAACTCTTCTGCAGTGTTTGTAGATCTTATGAACAGAATCTATCAGAAGTATTTAGCGGGATTCATTATTATTCTTATCGATGATTTTCTTATCTATTCAGATATTCGTACTGACCAGTCAGAGCATTTGAGAGTCGTTTGCAGATTTTGCATGCCGAGCAGTTGTATGTTATTCTATCGAAGTGAGAATTTTGATGGGATTGAGTTTTCTTTCTTCGATTATATTATCTCCGAAGCTACAATTTCTATCGATCACCACAAGACAAAGCTGTTATGTATTGATTAGATCGACATCGGTGATTGAAACTTGAAGATTTATGGGTTCTATGATTTATTGAGGAATACTTATCGTTGTAAGCCGATTAATAAGCTAGCTTCGAAGAAGGCACTTTTGTCTGGACTGAATCTTATGAGATCAGTTTTTCTTGATTGAAGAAGAGATTGATCAACGGTTCAGTATTCTTATTCCTTTCTGTACTGATGATCTTACAGTGCATTACTTTTCTTATCGAGATTTGGGATATGTTCTTTTCAGAATAATCATGTGATAGCTTAGGCATCGAGGCAGCTGAAGTCGCTCCAGGCTCAATGTCTGATTCCCAATTTTTGAGTCGCAGCGATCTTATTGTTTTGAGAGATCTGACATCACTTTCTTTGCGAAGATATTTCCTAAAATCTGTTCTGATCCTAGAAGTTGAAGTTTTGATTTTCGCAGTCCGAACTGAATATGATATGGAGGAGAGAGTTAGATATGATGAAGACTCTAACTCGAATTCTAGTATGATCTGGAGGAATCGAATGCAGCAACTAAGATTTTAAGCCGAATGATCTATTCTTATTTTATCTACTACCGTTGTTCTCTTGACCGTTGATTGTTGTACTCCTAATTAGAGTCTAGAACAGATAGGAAGTCTATCGGAATTTTTTCGTTTGAGCCGAACCAGAGTTGTTTGAGAAGATCGATAACGCTTAGAAATCTGATTCGATTTTTCAGAATCCGATGAAGAAAAATCAGATTTGGACACAGTCTGAGTTTCAGGTCAGTGCTGATGCCTTATTTGTGAGTAATCGTATTGTTGTACCAGATAGTTCTGTTTGAGACAGGATATCTTGAGATTGGCACATTGCAGTCTATTCAATATTATTTCAAATGACCGAAAGGTATACGATGATTGAAGAGTAAGTTCTTTTTAGTAACAGAGATAGAATGACCTGATTGTTTGTGGTACAGTTATCTGTTCAGAATGGAAAACGGTATTACTTTTTGATGGATGTTGTCCCGAAGCTATCGATCAGTCTGAGATTGAGATGTTATCTGAGTATGTTTAACCAATTGATGGAATCTTTTACTGTATTCCGTACAAAATGAATTTCCGACTCGACTAGATGATTGAATATTGTCGGAAGGATTGAAAGATTGCTTGATTTGCCGAATTTAGTCCTTTTAGACAGATATCCTCGTGTCGCCCTTTCTTTTGGGCATAGTATTCGAAGAGGCTTTTGTTATTTGATTATATCTGAGTTCAGTTTTATATGCTCAGAACGACGGACAACCAGATCAGACGATTCAGATTTTAGAAGATATTGTAGAGCTGTAGTGCTTGAGTTAGCACTAGTTGGCAAGATTCTTCACTCCTTGTGAAGTTGCGTACAACATTTCAGCTATCAGATGATTATCTTGATGGCATCTTTTGATGAGTTGTACGAGTAGAAATGAACATCTCATTTGTATTGGGATGATTTTTATGAGTCCCCTGAATTGGATTTTCGACGCAAACCTTTGTATTTTGATCAGGGAGACTGAATATTTCTGAGGATTTTACCTTTTCGAGGCTTTGTCAGACATGAGAAAAAAGAGAAGTCGTCTCTGAGATTGATCGATTATCAATAGAGTCTAAAGAAGATAGGCAATCTTGTCTTTAGAGGTGCGTTGTTCCGTCTCTTTCTGGTATTCACGATGTATTTTCCATCTGTTGTGGCGGAATATCACCAGATTCTTCTTATGTTCTTCGACCGACAAGACGTATTGTAGTGAGTCGTCGAGTTGCTTTGGCAAAGTTAGAGTTCCGATCGGAATTAGAAGCAGCTCGAAAACCAATTGATTCAGTTGTAACAGTACAGTTGAGACGTTATGGATTTGAAGAAGCAGAGAGACAAAAGTCGATTTGAAGTAGAAATTTCTCCAGTGTTATTTTTGTGATGAGAATTATTTTTTCAGTTATGATATTATCTCTTATATTTTGAGATTGAACTGTATTCGATTTCTAAGACGAAATCAGTTCTTAGAGGGGGAGAATTGTAACGCCCCAAAATTAGCCTATTCGAGATTATAGGAGATTAAGATTGATAATCGGAGATTAGGGAATTTGATTATTTAATTGATATTTTATTAGGGACCGATTTGCAATTTTTGAAGAATTTAGGGACCCAAGTGCAAAAATGAGATTTAATATATATATAATTGTCCCTCACCTTTTTGACTAAGCCTTTATTTCTCTTCTCTCCTTCTTCTCCATCACGCAAACCACCATGGAAGACGCCCCTTTGAGCTTCTTGATTTCGTTTCGTGCTCGATCCGCCCGATAGAATTTTAATCTGAAGACAGATTCACTATCACGGCTGCGAGAGCTCCGTTGTACCGTAAGTTTTTCTTCGATCGGCTATATGTCAATTTTTGGATGCCGTTAGAATTCGATGATTTTCGGATATGTTGTCCTTGAGCTAGCATAGATCGTGTATGTGAAGTCGGATCGGAAAAAGAACGTCGTTCGGATTTGTTATGATTTTTTAGGCTTAAATTCAAAAATGGGGGTATTGGATTTTGTTGAATTTTGGAGTTGTTCTTGTTGATTTATTGTTGTTGGGAGCTTGTTTGGATTGACATATTGCTGTCTGTGGTTTTCGGTTGATCAAATTATAGCCGTTATGCCGCCGGTTTGAGATTTTTGGATTTTAGGAGTTGGAATTAAGTCATTGAATCGTTTCGAATTGGATGGATTAATATTGAACTCTTTTGTATCTCCATACAGATTTGACTGAAGGCTGTTGAGTTCATAATTTGCAGTGTTCGAATCATCGAAGAGTTGATCGAGGTTTGGTACCGAGTTGACTTTAATCGTTGAATTACGATTGTATGGATTTTGATTAGAATTCTTGTTCTTGTTGCTTGTTTGGATTGCAGCTACGTCGAATCAAAAAAAAGGTAAAAGTCGACATCAAAACAAAAGGGATGAATACTCGAGTGGAGATTAATTCTCGAGTTCCTAAATCACATACTTGCATGATATTGTTTTTATTTATTATATGCATTAATTGAATTATTGGAATTCATTTCGAATATCACATGCATTCATATTGAGACTGAATTCTTGCTTTGAAAAGGGCGGAGGCGGCCTAGATATGAATTAGACAATTTGAGAGCTATAATTCAGTGGCCTGAGTGGTGGAGTCACTCCTGGTGCCAAAATACTAATTATATTTGCGACAAAGTTTAGAGGTTTGAGGTACGAAACACCACCCCGAACGGGAGTGTAGGTGGGAGCTTTACGTTATCTTGACCTCGGGATCCCAAAAGAAGAAACCAGAATCTTTGATTATCCGAGTCGATAATCTTGTTTTAAAGAAATGCATTGCATTTAGAGTTGAGTTGTTGACATACTACTTGAATTGCTTGTCTTGTTGTTATGTATATCATAATTTGATATATTACGTGGATTATATGTTATGTCTCTTTTACTGGGAATTGTATTCTCATCGGATTTATCCGGTTGTTGTCTTGTCTTTGTATGTGTTCTTGGCAATAGGTGGGTCAGGTTCAAGGCAGAGGAAAAATGACTAGATTGGTATTGAGATGATAGAAGTGAGGACTTGGTTTAAGATTCGTTTTTGTATTTGAAACTTGTTTGAACTTGTTATGTATATTATTGAGATTGAACTAGTTGTATCGATGCATGTTCTACCTATTCGAATGTTGTACAACTTTAGACCTTTATGTTTTGGTATCATGTTGATTTTATGATGTTATATATATGTTTGAGTTGGTTTTGAGTTGGATTGGAGAGTGAGATCAGTTCTGGTTTTGGTTCAGAGTGGGTCTCGCTCGAGCGGAGGATTTTTACCGCTCGAGCAAGGAGTTATGGTTTTTTTAGGCAGAGCTTTCCTCTCTCGAGCGGACGTTTTATACCGCTCGAGCGAGATCTTTTGTTGACTCTCAAGAAGAAGTTTTCCCGCTCGATCGGAAGTTTCTTATCGCTCGAGCGGGGCCCTTTTTTAACAAAATTATTGGCTTTTAGCCTTCTCCTTTATTGGATGCTTGATCGATTATTTATTTGATTAGATTATTAGAACCGAGGTCCTCACAATTTGCATATGATTGACTTGGCTTTTGTGACGTGCTGAGTAGATTTTATGCGTATTTGTTGTTGTTTTTGTGGGATGCAAGGATTGGAAGCTAATTAACAGGAAGAAGCGAAAGAAGGAATTGTGGAGCTGCAAGTTTAAAAAATTACTGGAGCTGCTAGAATCATTCAAATCCGTTCTCCACCGTTCAAATTAAATTAAAGGATGTTTTAAAGCTGCTGTCGAAATTTTAGCTCGATCCAACGGCTAGAACTCAAGATATTAGCAAGAATTATCCTCAAGAAGGAGCAACAGAGGGCGCACCCGCGCTGGGGACCGGCGCACCCGCGCCCTGTAGCATCTCATTTCCAAAAAATATGATGCCGATCAGCGACCCCGCGCCCTATTATCAGCGCACCCGTGCCCTGGAACAAAACAACGTAGCGAAATCGAGGGTTTGCAGCAAAATTAGAAGGCGAGAGATGGCTAGATACCAAGGAGAAGGGAGAAGAAGCATTCTTTGCACAAAGACGGACGAAGCGACTTCCGGAGACGGAGAAGCATCATCTACCTTCGTTTTTATTTCATTCTTTCTCCTAATTATTGAATGATGTTCAAGAACATACTTTGTTTGATTTTTATTTTTGTTATGAACTAATTCCTTTGTCTATAGGGACGACGTAGCTTGACTTGAAACCATGTTTTTGATATTTTGATTGATATATTAGAATTCTTCATTCGGTTTATTTGTGTTTTCCTGAATTGATTGCTTCAATTAACTTATCAATAGTTGAATTGTTATATTTATTTGAAATCTATCACTCGAGAGAGGAGATTTTGAATAGGACCGTAGGAAAATACATCGTCGATGTTTATAGAGTTCGAGAGGTCTATAACTCGATCCATTGAAACCATTGTAAGAATTATTGTGATGTTTACCAAATTTGATATCTAAAATTTAAAAAAATATTGAGTTTGATATTAGATATGAATTTCTACTTATCTCTTGAGAAATGGAGTAGAAAATAATTGAATTCTTGGTTAGTAAACTAGATGAATTTATGATATAGATTTCTTTATGAATTAAAATGGTGGATAGTCAAGTGAAGTCGAACCTCTAGAATTCATTTCCTATTGAATTTGCATCTTGCGAACTCGTTGTTAATTAAGTTTAATTCTTGCAAAATTTTAGTTTTATTAAATTCAACTCATTATTAGTAGCTCTACATAGGATTAAGATTTGATTAATTACAAATATTTAATATAATATCATTTTATTCATTCTTTGTAGGATCGACTTGGACTTAATTCCTATAATATAACTTGATAAGCTTACCAAAAAACACGCAACAAGTTTTTGGCGCCGTTGCCGGTGATTGAATTTTATTTGATTTATATTAAATTGTGCTAATTAGTATTAATTTTTATTTAGAGCATTTTATTTTATTTTATTTTATTGGTTCTAATTTTAAATTTTCTCCTCTTTTTATGAAGTTTATGCGAAAAAGTCAAAGTTACGAATCACTGCTCTTTGATCCGGAAATCGAGAAAACTGCTAAAACCTTGAGAAAAACTAGAAGAGAAGAGTTGAAACAAATGGCTTAAGAAAGAGAAAGAGGTGAAAATAATGCTTCGGTGCCAACTAGGATTTCTGTGGATGCTGCTGCTGGAGGATCGATATTTTCTAAATTTCTTGCGTAGGCTTATGAGATTCTTGAGCAAATGACTATTAATGGTTATCAGTGGCCGAGTGAGAGATCTGTGATACAAAAACCTGCTGAAATTCATGAAGTTGATGCATTCACGACCTTGACTGCCCAAATGGATGATATTTCTACACAGTTGGCTACGATGAGCAAGGTAAATCAAGTTTCAATTGAGTCGGCATCATTGGTGACTGCAATTTATCCTACTGGTGGATTTAAATGTATGGAACAAGCTCAGTATGTGAACAACCACAATTTTACTGGCAATTGAGGTAATCTTGTACCAAATCAATATCATCCTAGTTTGCGCAATCATGAGAATTTTTCATATTCAAATAATAATAATGTGTTGAATCCTCCACCGAGGTTCAATAATCAAAAGGGTGAAGGTAGACCATCTTTGGAGGATTTGGTTGGTAATTTTATATCTGAGTCAACAAAAAGATTTGAGAGAACTGAGAATAGAGTTGATAATATGGAGATACACTTGACCAATGTGGGTGCTTCTATGAAAAATATTGAAATACAAATTATTCAACTTGTGAATGCCTAGACGAATCAGCATAGAGGAGATTTTCCTAGCAACAGTGAGGTGAACCCAATGGAGCCGTGCAAAGCCATCAATCTGAGAAGTGGGAAATAAGTTGGGGTCGGTGACCCAAATGTAGTGGATGATGATGAAGTTGAAGAAATTGTGATTGAATCAGAAAAATCTGACAGCAACACTTCCAGTAAGTCCGCAGTTGTGTCTGAGAAACCGCCTGTGCCAAAAGCGGTTCTGCCATATCCACAGCGGTTCAAGAAAAAAACGTTGGATGAGCAATTTTCTAAGTTTCTTGATATTGAACGCGTTAATCGGTGTGAATAAATTCAACTGGCAAGCGTACCAGGTCAAGTAATAATATAGTGGACAAAGTTCCAAGTGTCGAACCCACAGAGACTGTATAAAAATGTTTACCAAAATATATTTATTTCTACCTAATCTAGACTAATAAAAAATAGCGATTTCAGATTTTAGCTAATAATTAAAAATTGCAATTAAAATTAAATTAAGTAAAAACGCAGCTTGAAAATTTTGGATTACTTCAAATTTGGGAAAAGTTCGATCAAAGACTCACGTAGGTACCAGACAATTCATGTAACAAGAAGTCGATCTAAAACATCAAACTTAATCTTAATTCACGGGAATTTTTCTAATTTGTTCAAAGGACTATTTCTAGAACAATCAAACCTATTCAAATATTGATGAACTAATCTTTCGTAATTCATATCAAATTTGAATGCATAACTAACTGTGAAAATTCAGTAAACACCTAAACCGCATAATGAAACCGAATTCTATTTCTAGTTATTTTTATACTATGTTGAAAATCAAAGTGATCGAATTTGATACCACCTCTGTCGACTTGGAATCAATTAATGAGCAAACAAATAACTGGCCAAGAAATTTGTAAGACAAATATAAATTCGATAATCAATAAAATCAATCAAGTCTGAAAATCTCAAATAAACAAATGAGTTTTATAAATAAAATGTCTGGTACAATCAATTGGCCTTGATCGAAAGGGAAAACTACTCAAAAATCAATTTCATAATTCAAACAAAGTTTTTGATCATGAATTGAAAATAAAAATAAGAAAAGAAGAAGCAACAAGAAATCTTCTCTCCCAAGTTGTAGTAGTCGCCGTCTCTGAAAATCTGGAACTGGAACCCTTATTCTGATGCTAAAGAATATATTTATAGGTCCCAAATATTAAAAAGATAAAATCCTTCCCGAGCAAGAATTTTCAAAAAATAAAACTCTGGTCGCGCGGCTCGCTCGAGCGAGAGACTCTCTGTTTCCGAAAAATAAAAATCACGCCTCGCTCGCTCGAGCGAGCACCAACTCTTGCTCGAGCGAGCAAGTTTCTGTCCAAAGAATTAATCATGCACGATTGCGCTTCTCCCATGCGCAGAACTCCATTTCCTTAGTGCGATAGCGCCTCCACCATGTCTTGTTAGCGCCAAACACAAGGGCAAACGCGCTACACACTCACCATCAGCGCAACTTTCAACCTGCTCCGAGCGACAATTTTGAAAAATTTGTATCTTGAGTTCTAGCCGTCGGATCGAGCTGAAATTTGGACATCAGCTTCAAAACATCTTGAAATTAATTATGATTAGTGGAGATCGGATTTGGATCTCTCTAAAATTAAATATGATTTTTCGATCAAGGCTGCTCCGTAATTCACTCTTCAAAAATCCATTTTCCTATAAAATTAACCGGAGTAGTGAAATACACACATGCACTTAAAACACATAAAAATACATCAAAACAATATGAATGCACACAAAATAAACATAAAAATATCACGAAATAATGCATACAAAATGCACTTATCAACACCCCCATACTTAACTCTTGCTCGCCCTCGAGCAAGACATGAAAAACAAAATGCAAACAAAAACATAAGTAAGGACGATTCATAAATGTGCAAATCCTCCGAGAAGTTCAATCATAAAACCAAAAACACAGACATGCTCTCAACTTTTTATAATACACTTTCAATTTAACGTGAACGTGTGTGTGTGAAATGTCATTCCAGTATCATGTAACTTAGACCGAATTCGTCTCAAATCTGCTTAGCAGCCTATAACAAATCAGTGCAAGTTTCACTCTTCAAGTGCCCATTCCTTCCAACGACCTCTAGACATACCCACCTCCCTTGAGATAATGAATTACTCACCTCCGTATTTTGCACCCTGTATTTCTTTAGCCCCAATAATTACTCGCTGACTTAGCTATAACTGACTAAGACACGAAAAATCATTCTATTTTTTCTTTCTAATCCCCTCGTCTATAGCCCGGATCAAGCATCAATCCCATTTAATCCGCATACTTAGCCTTAAATTTAATTTTTTATAGGATTTTAATCCTTTCAAGGCCAAGATCATAAGTGTAAACTAGAGCCTCATCAAAATTCATAGAACACAATCAAGATCCACAAACCATCTATTGTCGTGCAATGGTCAAACAGACAGAAACTTCATCAAATATTTTGTTACACTCCACTGGTCTAACACAATTGCTTATAAATATTCACGATTCAACCTACAGTTTCTCATGTCAAGTCAAGAGCAAAATTTTTCAAAAATAACTTTTTTTTCTTCAAAAAAAAAAAAACCTTCATCATCATAGGCTACCATGACTCATCCTACTCATGCAAGACAACACAAACAACAACAAAATTATATGCATGATTACGAATCAAACACAAAAACTAAACCAAATGAATGCAAACAGAATGAACACAAAAGATAATAACCAATGCAATGAACTAGTCTACCTCCCATACTTATCCAAAGAATTGCCCTCAATGCTTCAGAACAATGAACAGAATGCAAACAAACACACAATGCAATGAAAAACAAAAACACAAAGAAAACAAAAATAACACTCCCCTGGTTTTCGATTCATTCTCTTTCTTCTTGACAGAATCCTTCGGGACGGTACCAGCATTCTAGAATATCGGCAGGCACGACCAACTGGCATGGGACAAAAAACAAAACTCAAATAAAAACAAAACAAAAACAAAATAAAAAACAAAAGTAAAAACACTGGGTTGCCTCCCAGTCAGCACTAAATTTATAGTCTATAGCCCGACTATACTCCTCTATTGAGTGGCAAAATTCAAGGTGGTTTATCCACCGTCTGTGAAAAACTCGAATCAGTCCTGCACTTGCATGCTACATCATTAAAAATTTTATGCATTTGACCAATTCCTGCAGATAACTGCACCTGCTGACATGCATCAATTTCAACACCAATCATATCAATCAAACGAATAGCAGAACAAGCTTTCAAAATTGGGCTCTCAGTAGCCGACTTAGACATAGTAAAAACTACTTGTTCATTGTTCAGTCTCAACACCAACTATCCTCTCTCAACATCAATTAATGCCCTACTTGTAGCAAGAAAAGGAAGTCCTAGAATAATTGGAACCTCTGAATCCTCCTCCATGTCAAGAATAACAAAGTCTACAGGATAAATTAAATTATATATCTTGACTAGGACATTCTCTACGATCCCTCTCGGATATTTAATAGAACCATCAGCAAATTTGAGAGAGATAGCAGCAGGTTCAATATTTTCTACACCTATTTTTCGAGCAATAGAATATGGCATTAAATTTATACTCGATCCTAGATCACACAAAACATTTTTAAAAGACAGACTTCCAATATGACAGGGTATAGAAAAACTCCCTGGATCATGAAACTTTGTTGGAAGCTTCTTCTGCAGCACCACCGAGCATTCCTCGTTCATTGTAACCTGCGTAAGATCATTCAATTTTTTCTTATTTTTCAGCAGGTCTTTCAGAAATTTAGCATATCTCGGCATCTGAGCTAAGGCATCTGCAAAAGGAATGTTAATATGCAGTTTCTTGAAAATTTCAAGAAACTTTTTCAATTGAGAATCAAATAACAGTTGCTTTGCTCTAAGGGGAAAAGGTAAAGTAGATATATCAACATTCTCATTAACTTCAAATTTCGAAGTCTTACCTTTCTTACCTGCCTTGGAGGATTTTTCTGTCCGCACCTCCTCTTGAACTTCAAGATTTTTCGTCCTTTTGGTGGTCTGCTCCTTAGGTTTGTCATTTTGTGATCTCGTCACTACCATAATCGCATTCACGCCTTTGGGATTGAGCTCAGTGTTGCTCGGTAGGGATCCAGTAGGACGAGTTGACAATTGAGAAGCGATTTGACCCATTTGACTTTCCAACCTCTACATCATAGCTTCTTGATTTTGTAAGCGAGCCTCAGTACCCGCCACATATTTCATCATTATTTCCTCGAAGCTCGGCTTCTTCTCCTCTTGCTTGGGCTGCCAGTTCTGATTATAATTGTTTTTGTAGGAGTTGTACGGCTGTCGTCCTTGATTTCCTGTAAAGTTAGCCGTTTCAACTTCAAACAAATTTTGCTCATCTTGAAGATTCCCTTGAACTGGCGCTGTTTTCATGAGTGCGACTTGGTGTGTGAGATCTTCGATCTTTGCATTCAGAGCCATTAGAGCATCGACCTCTAGAACTCCGGATTTCTTTTCTTTCTTCAAATCCGGCCACCCAATATTGATCTTTGCCATATTACCGATGATCTCCCAGGCAGTTGCCGGCGTTTTCCTGAACAAGCATCCATTAGCAGCAGCATCCAGCATAGATTGAATCGACTGATCGGATCCATTATAGAATGTTTGGTTCTGCTGGCTTTGAGTAAGATTATGCTGAGGACATGTCCTCAACATCTTTTTGAACCTGGTCCACGCCGCATGTAGAGATTATCCCTCCTTTTGCTTGAAGATATAATATCTGAGAACAACTTCGCCATCTTAGTAGGAGGGAAATACTTGTTCAGAAAAGTCTGAACAAGTTGGTTCCATGTAGTGATGGAACCCGCAGGTAAATCATCTAACCACTCAACAGCTTCGCCTTGAAGAGAGAATGGGAATAACCGCAGTCACACTGCATCAGATGTTACCCCATTAACTTTGAATGTGTCGCAGATCGACAGAAAACACTCCAGATGAGCGTAGGGGTCTTCCACAGACGTACCCCCAAATCTAGCTTGTAATTGGATCAGCTGAATTGTAGAGGGCTTCAGTTCAAAATTGTTCGCCTCAACAGTGGGGCGAACGATGCTAGATCCATAACCTTCAACTGGAGGCCTAATAATATCCCAAACAGTACGATTGTCCGCCATCTATCCTAGTACCTGAAAGTTACAAAGAAAAGAGAGGAATTCAGAATTTAAAAAAAAAAATAAAATAAAGTCTAATCTCAAGAGAAACAAAAATTCTGATATCAAAACAGTCCCCGGCAACGGCGCCAAAAACTTGACCGCGTTAATCGGTGTGAATAAATTCAACTGGCAAGCGTACCAGGTCAAGTAATAATATAGTGGACAAAGGTCCAAGTGTCGAACCCACAGGAACTGTATAAAAATGATTACCAAAATATATTTATTTCTACCTAATCTAGACTAATCAAAAATAGCGATTTTAGATTTTAACTAATAATTAAAAATTGCAATTAAAATTAAATTAAGTAAAAACGCAGCTGGAAAATTTTGGATTACTTCAAATTTAGGAAAAGTTCGATCAAGGACTCACGTAGGTATCAGAAAATTCATGTAACAAGCAGTCGATCGAAAACATCAGACTTAATCTTAATTCACGGGAATTTTCCTAATTTGTTCAAATGACTATTTCTAGAACAAGCAAACCTATTCAAATATTGATGAACTAATCTTTCGTAATTCTAATCAAATTTGAATGCATAACGAACTGTGAAAATTCAGTAAACACCTAAACCGCATAATGAAACTGAATTCTATTTCTAGTCAGTTTTACACTATGTTGAAAATCAAAGTGATCGAATCCGATACCTCCTCTGTCGACTTGGAATCAATTAACGAGCAAACAAATAACTGGCCAAGAAATTTGTAAGACAAATATAAATTCGATAATCAATAAAATCAATCAAGTCTGAAAATCTCAAATAAACAAACGAGTTTTATACATAAATTGTCTGGCCCAATCACATGGCCTTGATCGAAAGGGAAAACTACTCAAAAATTAATTTCATAATTCAAACAAAGTTTTTGATCATGAATTGAAAATAAAAATAAGAAAACAAGAAGAAACGAGAAATCTTCTCTCCCAAGTTGTAGTAGCCGCCGTCTCTGAAAATCTGGAATTGGAACCCTTATTCTTATGCTAAAAAATATATTTATAGGTCCCAAATATTAAAAAGATAAAATCCTTCCCGAGCAAGAATTTTCCAAAAATAAAACTCTGGTCGCGCAGCTCGCTCGAGCGAGCATAGGTCGCGCTCAAGCGAGAGACTCTCTGTTTCCGCGAAAAATAAAAATCACGCCTCGCTCGCTCGAGCGAGCAAGTTTTTGCCCAAAGAATTAGTCATGCACAATTGCGCTTCTCCCCTGCGCTGAACTCTATTTCCTTACCGCGATAGCGCCTCCACCATGTCTTGTTAGCGCCAAACACAAGGGCAAACGCGCTACACACTCACCATCAGCGCAACTTTCAACCCGCTCCGAGCGATAATTTTGAAAAATTCGTATCTTGAGTTCTAGCCGTCGGATCAAGCTGAAATTTGGACATCAGCTTCAAAACATCTTGAACTTCATTCTGATTTGTGGAGATCAGATTTGGATCTCTCTAAAATTAAATATGATTTTTTGATCAAGGCTGCTTCGTAATTCACTCTTCAAAAATCCATTTTCCTATAAAATTAACTGGAGTAGTGAAATACACACACATGCACTTAAACCACATAAAAATACATAAAAAAAATATGAATGCACACAAAATAAACATAAAAATATCACGAACTAATGCATACAAAATGCACTTATCAGATATCTTCAAGAAAATTCGCATAAATATTCCATTCGCCGATGCTTTGGAGCAAATGACACATTATGCAAAATTCATGAAGGATGTGATGTCGAGAAAGAGAAAGCTCAGAATTTGAGACATTGAAGTTGACTGAAGAGTGCAGTGTCATCTTGCAAAAGAAATTACCAAAAAAATTTAAAGATCGAGGGAGTTTCACTATTCCTTGCATTATTGGTGGTGCCACTGTTAATAGAGCATTATGTGATTAATTTAGGTGCAAGTATTAATTTAATGCCTTTGTCTATTTTCAAGGCTTTGGAGCTTGGCAAGGTGAAGCCGACCACGATCACTCTGCAGTTGGCGGATCGTTCTGTTACTTATCCTCGTGGCATTGTTGAGGATGTGTTGGTGAAAGTAGATAAATTTATTTTTCCTACTTATTTTATAGTGATTGACATGGAGAAAGATCAAGATGTCCCTCTAATTTTTTGGGAGACCATTCTTGGCAACTGGAAGAGCTTTAATTGATGTGCAGGAGGGTGAATTAACTGTACGAGTTGGTGGTGAAGCGGTCACTTTTAATATTTATAAGACCATGAATTACCAAGATGAGGTACGTGCTTGTAATCGCATTGATTTATTTGATTCTTCTGTGAATAATTTTGGTGTAGGAATAGAGTTGGAAGAGTGGGCGAGATCCGAAGGTGGCAAAGAAGGTGAAAAAGAAAGCCAAGTACAAGATGATTTTTGAGTATGTTTGAAGGGTGAAAGAGAGGAACAAGACCTCCAATAAAGTGACAGGAATTGGCTAAAATCAGCATCAAGTCAGGCTGGCGACTTTAAACCAAGCGCTTTTTGAGAGGCAACCCAAATTTTATTTTATTTTTAAAATTTTTTTAGTAATTTTTTTTTATTTAAATGTTATTTAGCTTATTGGTCGCATGTCTTGTTCACACTCTAACATTGAATTATCTACTCTAGGTCCTAGTATTTGTGAAGAAATATCGAGTATCAACGTACGTGCACTCGGAATGATGATGAGCTATGACTGCTGATAGTCATGTCACAGGTATGTGTATTCCTCCATTCTTGTTATTGAATTATTGTACATTGAGGACAATGCACATATTTAAGTTTGCAGGGGTGTGTGAAATTTAAAATTTTTTGATGAGTTAGTTTGAGAAAAAGACATGATGTTGTAATTGTGTTGGCCTGTGATGATGATAATAAATTTTGTGCTGAAAAGTCAATGTTGACTATATTTATTCTTGAGTTCTTAACAATATGCACAAATGCCATGATTTTCGATACTCTTAGCAATTAGAGAACAATTATGTGGATTTGTGATGTAGATTAGAGAAATTGATTCTTAACTCTTGGGATTTTTGCTTGAAACTGAGGTAGATTTTTATAAACACAGAGGTGATTTAGGAAATTTTGTTGAGTTCATTGAGCCTTTTTAGTCATTATTCATTTTTTAGCCTTGATATGAAAATTCCAAAATCAAAATGAACAGCTAAAAAGTTGCAAAAGTTCAAAGAAAAAGTAATAGCGGAGAAAGTAAGGTGAGGGGAGCCTTGAAAATAAAAAAAATGGATTGAAATTAGAGCCTTGAAACCATGTTTTTGATATTTTGATTGATATATTTAAATTCTTCATTCGGTTTATTTGTTTTTTCCTGAATTGATTGCTTTCAATTAACTAATCACTAGTTGAATTTTTATATTTATTTAAAATATGGTACTCGAGAGAGGCGATTTTGAATAGGACCGTAGGAAAATACATCGTTGGTATTTATAGAGTTCGAGAGGCCTATAACTCCATTGAAGCCTTTGTAAGAATTATTGTGTTGTTTACTGAATTTGATATCTAAACTTTGATAGAAATTTTGAGTTTGATATTAGATACGAATTTCTACTTATCACTTGAGAAATGGAGTAGAAAATAATTGAATTCTTGGTTAGTAAACTAGAAGAATTTATGATATAGATTTTTTTATGAATTAAACTGGTGGATGGTCAAGTGAAGTCGAACCTATAGAATTCATCTCCTATTGAATTGGCATCTTGCGAACTCGTTGTTAATTACGTTTAATTCTTGCAAAATTTTAGTTTTATTAAACTCAACTCATTATTCGTAGCTCTACATAGGATTAAGATTTGATTAGTTGCAAATATTTAATATAATATCATTTTATTCATTCTCTGTGGGATCGACTTGGAATTAATTCCTATATTATAACTTGAAACCATACGCTTGCGAGCAAAAAACATGCAATATCAAGAAGGTATTCTTGCAAGTTTCACCATTCCGCAGTATTCTCAGACTTGGTCTCAAGGGTAACCTTTCTCCTAGGTTAATTGGTTCGTTCGAAATTTTGGAAATTGTTAGAGATTTGGCTTACAGATTTGCTTTTCTGCCGTACTTGTATAGTATCCACGATGTGTTCCATGTATCGTTATTGAGACGATATGTGGTGGATGTGTCCCACATTTTGCAACCGTTTGAAGTTCAATTGGATACAGATTTGACATATGTGGAGAGAGCCTTGCGTATTCTGAAACATAAGGTTAAGATGATGCGTACCAAAGCTATTCCTCTTTTTTCTAGTTCAGTGGCAGCGCCGAGGCACTGAAGAAGCCACTTGAAAACTAGAGAGTCGTATGCGTGCAGACTATCCATAGTGTTTTGATTGTTTTGTATCTCAGTTGTATCTTGTAAAATATTCAGTTTAAATAAAGGATGATATTCAATATCTTGTTTTGCATACTTAAGATGTAATTTTGAGGACGAAATATCTTAAACAGGGGGAGAATGTAGTAGACCGATACCATTTCACAAGATTAATTGACTAAAATGATTAAGGAAGGATTAAGGGATTAAATTGGATTTAATTAAAGAAATTTAAAAATTGAACACGGGTGAGATCGGAGCGTCCGTTCTCAGAACGGATCGTCTGAACCCATCACCAACTGTCCAATGAGGTGTCAACTTTGTATCGACACGTGGCAGAGATCAAACCATCCGAACCAGAGATCGGACCGTCCGATGTGCTAGCAGGAGAGATGTCACAAGATCGTGACACGTGGAGGAACATGCAGATCGGACCGTTCGTTGGTAGGGATCGGAGCGTCCGATCTAGCCTTATAAATATAGGATCCGAGATTTCATTTCCTTGCTAATTCACACACTTCCTATCTCGGTTTTTGGGTGTTTTAGGGGATTCCTAGCCTTAGTTATCGAGGGGCGGAGCCTTGGCGAGGCGTCCAGAAGTCGTAGCAGAATTTTTCCCAAGTTTTGGGGCATTCAACAACAAAGGGCTGACTACGATCGGAGGTATTCCTAAGTTCTCTATAAATAGTCAGGAGTATGCTATATCTTAATTTAGGATATTAGATCATTTCGGATAATGCATGAGTATTATGCATTATGGTGATATTGGTTATTATAAATTGTAGTGCTACATGGTAGGACTGGAATCTAGATGGGTGCTTCTAGGAACTGCCATAGAAAGGTACGAAAGTACTATTCGAGATAACCTGACTGAGTTTGCATGTATTATGTGTTGCATTGTTTATATGACATGATTTTATATGCATATATTATGTCACGTTATTATTTTTCATGCATGATTATATTGAGCTTTTATTCTTGAGATAGTCAGTAGTAGGGTGCTCACCCTATATGTTGTGGATGGTTGAACACGTGGACTCGTGATCAGTCACCATTATCCACATTGGGTATATGTGCCACCTCCTGGTGCAACGGCACAGAGTGCTATATACCTAGGAGCCGGTTTGAGTCAGTGAGAAGGATTTTTTGACCTTGTGTCTTGGTACCCGTAATCTTACATACATTTACATATAATATTTGTATACTCATACTTTTGTGCTGAGCGTTTTATGCTCATGTCCAGTTGTTTCTGTTTCTCTGGATACCCCATTCGACGGGTCAGTTGCAGGTAGTTCTCCTAGAGATCTGAAGATTAGGTGATGACCAAGACAGGATTGCGGTGTCAGACATTAGGTTTTACCTTTTTGGTATTAAGTTATTTAAGTTTCCGCATTTACTCTAATATAGATTATTTATTGTTTAATTGCATGCCTAAGTTTCTGATTAGTAGGTGATCATGGTGTGGGTCAATACAGATTCTATGACAACTCTCAATTTACCAATGATTGTCGAATCGGTTGGGATATATGAGTTAAAGGGACCGTGCTATGCACTAATCATAATATAATGGTTCTTGCAGGCACTATCATTTGATGTTTAGGGAGTCATGTAAGCAATGTTGCTAGATGTTTAACATGACTAGTTTGGTACCATCAGACTTGAGTTCTGACGTTCTTACTATCAATGTATTGATAAGTAGGAATGGAGCTGATTAGGGTAAGCTCATATAGGGAATTCTTTGATCCCGAATCACATGAAGATGTGAACCCACTGCTTGTATAATTGAACAATTGAGGGTCACATAAGCACTGACTTTATAGATCCCGTTTTGAAGAAAAATTATTCAAAGAGTTGAACAACTTACAAAAGAGTTTATAAGCATGAAAAATTTGAAGTTTGACTTATAAAAGGGAATTAATGGGAATGTAACTTTTTATTTGAGAATGTATTCCAATATATAAAGTTGACTTGAATAAATAATTAGTTTTTGAAAATGATGATTTTCAAAACTATTACTATGAACTTAATTAAATTAATTCAAACGTTGAATTAATTAAACACTAGTGGACCTTGTAGAGTTCAAATAATTAAATTAATTCAAGTGTTAGATTAATTAAACAATATTGGGTCTTGTAGAGCCCGAATGGAAATATTTTGAATAATTATTCTACTAGTGGACTTGAATGAGTTCAAGTAGGATTTAATTTATTGATTGAACTTAAAAAGGGTTTGAGCTTATCAATAAATTAAATATTAATTCATGGGCTTTGTAGGTGTTTTTTTACATGATACATACAATACATTCAAGATGGGACTTTAAGGGTTACAAGATGAGTGACACAATGTACTATGCATGTATTAAATTGTGCCATAACACATCTACAAAAAAAAAAAAAAAACCATTTTGACTTCAAATCCCCACTTCACTTGGCCGATCACCCGTTCTACTCCCATTCCAATTTTTGCCACAATCTTGTGTGGTTAAAAGAAAAGGATGCTTACTTAAAAATGCACTACATATTATGGTGCATATATAGGGTGGATCTAATTTGACTAGTCGTGGACGTAAATTGAAGGAGAGCCATTTTGAGCAAGGTGTGCTCTTTGAAGTTTGTAGAAGGGGTCTACCTTTTTAAGAGACAATTTTTTTACAACTTGGTTGGAGCCATCATCAATCTTTTAATATTTATAGGTAAAAGTTTTTAAACACCGTATGGATGTTTATGTTTTTTGAATGCTACACAAGTACTCGATTTTTATATTTTTGAAACTGCTGCAGCATTTTCGGGCACAAGGAATCTATACTCCAACAAAATTAAGCATAGTGAGTATAAATATTAATCAACAAGAGTTATTCATATACATAATAAAAATCATCATGCTTTGGAAGTGTAAAATATAAATATAAACATCATGCATAAAAACATGAACATCAACTTCTTCTTCTTGGGGTTAATGAGATATGTGAAATTATTTCATATCTTATTAGCACATGACATTCCCGTTATCACGGTCATTTTACAAAAATTATATAGATGTACCATCAAAATTAGCCTTGCCTAATACGTGCACCATCTCTATACCGTCCATACTGGCCTTGGCCAATATGCGCACCTCATTCTTTAGGAGGGCCCCTTTGGAGCACATCCAGGAGTACCAGTCCCATACTGCTACCACAAGAACACATACAACATCAAAATATTTTATCATGCATCATTGAACATCATCATCATCATAATTCGTCATAATTTCTCATCATAAACTTCTCATGAAAATTTTATGTTTTTGAAATCTTTCGTGCTTAAATATCATGCATGCTATTTGAAAGAAATGAGTCAACACCTTACATTCATAAGACCTCATGATTTTCATAAAGAACATAGCTTTCATGAAGAAATATAGCATATAAATGTAATACATAGCTAACCTGATCCATGTGAGTTGTTTTTTTTTTATTCTAGATATCAAATCTTGAAACTTTTTGAATAGGAACACTTAAGTTACTTAAAATACCTTATAAGATCATAAACAAGAATTTAGAACCTCAAAAACACATAGTGAAAATCTTGGGACTGAACTCGTCCCGCTAGGGCGGAAAATATTTTTGACCCAGCGCAGGCGCACGCCCTATTGCGAGGTGATCTGCCTGGGGTTTCCAGGCAGGTCGTCTCTGGTGCGACTAGACCAAAAAAAAAATTTAAAAGTTATGTTTCAACCCTTTTTCGACATTTTTTTGAGAAAATATGCACTCACACGTTGAAAAGAACGAGTACACCCCGAGAGAATCCATCAAAATGATCTAACTTTCAAAAGTTTGATTCAAAACCTCGCATACCTCATACACACCAAAATTATGAATTTTAACACATATCAAGCCATAAATATCAATAAACTTTACAACAAAACATCAAGAATGATTCATGCTTCACGAATCTACATCATGTTATTAAAATCTATGCAAAGGAATACATATACACATCAACTTGCATATTTTAATATCAAAATACATATATCTTGAATGGTGGTTTCAAAAGCACTAAAAACTTTTCTTTGTTCCTGGTAAGGAGTAATCGATACCACAGGAACGCGATCTAGCCTTGCCACGAACGGATCGTTGAACGATATTTCTCCATAGGTGAAACTTTGAAGATTGGGGGAGAAGGAGATGGTGGTTGGCAGGTAGGGAAAAGGGGTTTTTCCATCACTGGACGCCGACTCCTATTTTATAAAACTAATGGGCTGAACCGACCCATTAAATAAAAATACTGAATTTTAAAATTTCTCCCTCAAATAATTTAGAACTTGGCTATCCGTTGAACGGATCGTTGAACGATAGTTCTGACGTTCTTACTATCAATGTATTGATAAGTAAGAATGGAGCTGATTAGGGTAAGATCATATAGGGACTTCTTTGATCCCGAATCACATGAAGATGTGAACCCACTGCTTGTATCATTGAACCATTGAGGGTCACATAAGCACTGACTTTATAGATCCCGTTGTGAAGAAAAATTAGTTCAATGGGTTGAACAACTTACAAAAGAGTTTATAAGAATGAGAAATTTGAAGCTTGACTTATAAAAGGAATTAATGGGAATGTAACTTTTTATTTGAGAATGTATTCCAATATATAAAGTTGACTTGAATAAATAATTAGTTTTTGAAAATGATGATTTTCAAAACTATTACTATGAACTTAATTAAATTAATTCAAACATTGAATTAATTAAACACTAGTGGACCTTGTAGAGTTCAAATAATTAAATTAATTCAAATGTTAGATTAATTAAACAATATTGGGTCTTGTAAAGCCCGAATGGAAATATTTTTAATAATTATTTTACTAGTGGACTTGAATGAGTTCAAGTAGGATTTAATTTATCGATTGAACTTAAAAAGGGTTCAGGCTTATCAATAAATTAAATATTAAGTTCATGGGCTTTGTAGGTGTTTTTTTACATGATACATACAATACATGCAAGATGGGACTTTAAGGGTTACAAGATGAGTGACACAATGTACTATGCATGTATTATATTGTGCCATAACACATCTACAAAAAAAACAAAAAAAAACATTTTGACTTCAAATCCCCACTTCACTTGGCCGATCACCCCTTCTACTCCCATTCCAATTTTTGCCACAATCTTGTGTGGTTAAAAGAAAAGGATTCTTATTTAAAAATGCACTACATATTATAGTGCATATATAGGGTGAATCTAATTTGACTAGTCGTGGACATAAATTGAAGGAGAGCCATTTTGAGCAAGGTGTGCTCTTTGAAGCTTTTAGAAGGGGTTTACCTTTTTAAGTGCCATTTTTTTTTACAACTTGGTTGGAGCCATCATCAATCTTTTAATATTTATAGGTAAAAGTTCTTAAACACCGTATGGATGTTTATGTTTTTCGAATGCTACACAAGTACTCAATTTTTATATTTTTGAAACTGCCGCAGCATTTTCGGGCACAAGGAATCTATACTCCAACACAATTAAGCATAGTGAGTATAAAGATTAATCAACAAGAGTTATTCATATACATAATAAATACATAATAAAAATCATCATGCTTTGGACGTGTAAAATATAAATATGAACATCATGCATAAAAACATGAACATCAACTTCTTCTTCTTGGGGGTAATGAGATATGTGCAATTGTTTCATATCTTATGAGCAGATGACGTTCCCGTTATCACGGTCATTTTACAAAAATCATATCTTAGGAACACTTAAGTTACTTAAAATACCTTATAAGATCATAAACATGAATTTAGAACATCAAAAACACATAGTGAAAATCTTGGGACTGAACTCGTCCCGCTAGGGCGGAAAATATTTTTGACCAAGCGCAGGCGCGCGCCCCAGTGCGAGGTGATCTACCTTGGGTTTCCAGGCAGGTCGTATCTGGTGCGACTTGACCAAAAAACAATTTTAAAAGTTATGTTTCAACCCTTTTTCGACATTTTTGTGAGAAAATACGCACTCACACGTTGAAAAGAACGAGTACACCCCCGAAAAAGCTTCAAAACACGAAGAGAATCCATAAAAACGATCTAACTTTCAAAATTTTGATTCAAAACCTCTCATACCTCATACACACCAAAATTATGAATTTTAACACATCTCAAGCCATAAATATCAATAAACTTTACACCAAAACATCAAGAACGATTCATGCTTCACGAATCTACATCATGTTATTAAAATCTATGCAAAGGAATACATATACACATCAACTTGCATATTTTAATATCAAAATACATATATCTTGAATGGTGGTTTCAAAAGCACTAAAAACTTGTCTTTGTTCCTGGTAAGGAGTAATCGATACCTCAGGAACACGATCTATCCTTGCCACGAACGGATCGTTGAACGATATTTCTCCATAGGTGAAACTTTGAAGATTGGGGGAGAAGGAGATGGTGGTTGGCAGGTAGGGAAGAGGGGGTTTTCCATCACAGGACGCCAACTCCTATTTTATAAAACTAATGGGCTGAACAGACCCATTAAATAAAAATACTGAATTTTAAAATTTCTCCCTCAAATAATTTAAAACTTGGCTATCAAGCCCAACTTTATATAATTTATACAAAAAAATTTTAACTTAAAACTTAATTAACATACATCAATTTTTAATCAAAGCTGTCGAATGGCCATATATCACTTTGAAATCCTTAAACCTCGTTCGTAGGCTAGTCTCGACTCATTCGTCACGGGGATTAGACCCATATCCGAAACACATTAAAACTAACTTGCAATCATTAAATATTAAGTAAATTACATAACATTAATTCATTAAACAAAATATTTAAACATGTATTTTAATACCTAAAAACTCACTTTGAAACATAAAATATCATGCAATATACATAGCATGAAATATTTTAAACACAACTTTTAATTCATTAATATATCACATAAAATCATTTAATATTCATTTAAAATATCTTTAATACTCGTAAGTTGATTTATGGATTTTCTAGGAGTTACATTAAAACTTATACAAACTGATCTCTTTCTTTATATCCTAGAACTTGACACATTAGAACATAAATAAAAATTGATGTATTCAATGTACTCGACATTTTAATCTTAATTCATTTTATTTCGGCAACTTGAATCATATAGTCCTATGAATTTCATATTACACCAAAAGAACGAGTCATAAAACTGTTTTCCATATTTCTCTAAAAACGAGTATTGATGAAGATACGCAGCACTTGAGGCTTTTACTGCAGATTCTTCGTGAGAGAAAGTTATATTACAAGTTTAGTAAGTGAGAGTTTTGGATTTACCGAGTCATATTCCTTGGTCATGTTATCTCTCGAGAGGGTGTATAAGTGGACCCAGTACGATCAAAACTATTTTGAAGTGGTCACGTCCTGCGACAGTGACCGGCTAAATCAGTTTGATAAAAATCTACTGGCAAGCGCACCAGGTCAAGTAATAGTAAAGTGGACTGAGAGTCCATGTATCGATCCCACAGGGACTGTTGTCAATTCTCAAGATTTAATTACTTAATCTAGACAAAATAATAGAAAAATATTTTGAATTAAATAAAATAAGAATATAAAATAAAAACTGCTTAAGAAATACGAATAAAAATAACTAAATATAAAAATAATTAAAATAAAGACAACCAAGACACACGTAGGTACCGAACAAATCTTGTAACATGTAGTCGATTCAGGACGCAGATTTAATCTTAATTCATGGGAATTCTCCTAATTTGTTCAAAGGACTATTTCTAGAACAATCAAACCTATTCAAATATTGATGAACTAATCTTTCGTAATTTTAATCAAATTTTAATGCATTAAATATTTGTGAAAATTTAGTTTACACTCAAACCGCACACTGAAACTGAATTCTATTTCTAGTCGATTTTACAATATGTTAATTATCAGAGTGATCAAAATCAATACCTCCTATGTCGACTTGGAATCGATTAACATGCAAGCAAACAGTTGATCAGACTATTCACAAGATAAATATAAATCTAACAATAAATAAAATAAAATCAACTCTGAAAAATCCCAAACAAACATCCATGTTTTCTACATGAATTTGTTCGGCTCAATAATGCCTTCTTGGTTGAAAATAAACTACTCAATAATTAAAAATAATAATTCAAAAATAAAAATAAAAAGAAGAAAAGAAAGAATAAATCTTCTCTCCCAAGCCTTGTAGCCGCCTCCTCTGTGTTGTCTGCGCTCTGGAGCTTCCAAAACCCTCAAAAATATGTTATATCTTGTATATAAATGGTCCGGAACGCCTACCAGTTAATTTCCTTCACAAAATAGGACTTTTCGGAGCATATATGACCCCCGAACACGCGCGCGCATGGGCATAGGCCTCGCACACGCGCAGCACATAAAAACAGAAGGCTGGACATGAAACTCGCGCGCGCGCGAGCTTGATTCTCGCGCGAGCGCAGTACAAAAATTCTGTACCGAGCGACGATTTTCAAAAATTCATATCTTAAGATCTAGCCGTCAGATTGAGCTGAAATTTGGACATAAGCTTCCAAACATCTTGAAATTTAATCTGAACGGTAAATATCGGATTTGGAGCTCCCTAAAATTAAATTTGATTTTTTGATAAAGGCTGCTCCGTAATTCACTATTCAAAAAACTATTTTCCTACAAAATCAACCCGAGGAGTGAAATACACACACATGCACTAAATTACATAAAAATACATAAAAATAATATGAATGCACACAAAATAGACATAAAAATAACATGAAATAATGCATACAAAATGCACTTATCAATACCCTCATACTTAACTCTTGCTCGCCCTCGAGCAAGACATGCAAAAACAAAATGCAAAGAAAAACATAAGTAAGGACGATTCATAAATGTGCAAAGCCTCCGAGAAGTTCAATCAGAAAATAAAAAACACAGACATGCTCTCAACTTTTCATAATACACCTTCGGTTTAACGTGAACGTGTGTGTGTGAAATGTCATTCCAGTTTCATACAACTTAGACCGAATTCATCTCAAAACTGCTTAGCGACCTATGACAAATTAGTGCAAGTTTCACTCTTCAAGTGCTCATTCCTTCCAACGACCTCTAGACTAAACTCACCTCCCTTGAGATAATGAATTACACACCTCCGGATTTTGCACCCGGTATTGCTTTAGCCCCAATAATTACCCGCTGACTTAGCTATAACTGGCTAGGATACGAAAAATCATTCTATTTTTTTTAATCCCCTCGTCTATAGCCCGGATGGAGCATCAATCCCATTTAATCCGCATACTTAGCCTTAAATTTAATCTTTTATAAGATTTTAATCCTTTCAAGGCCCGGATGGAATTGTATATAAATTTTTTTTTTTAGGTGCGCCCAAGATCATAAGTGTAAACTAGAGCCTCATCAAAATTCATAGAACACAATCAAGATCCACAAACCACCTATTGTCGTGCAAAGGTCAAACAGACAGAAACTTCATCAAATCTTTCACTACAATTCACTGGTCTAACATTAGTGCTTAAAAATATTCACGGTTCAACCTAAAGTTTCTCATGTCCAGTCAAGAGCAAAAAATTTTCAAAAATCCATTTTTTTCAAATAAACTTCATCATCATTGGCTATCATGACTCATCCAACTCATGCAAGACAACATAAACGAACAAAAACAAACAATATGAAAACAAACACGAAACTTGACAGATGCAACACAAACACATAGACAATGCAATACTAGTCTTCCCCCCATACTTATCCAAAGCATTGCCCTCAATGCTTCAAAACAATGAACAGAATGCATAACAAACCCACAAATGCAAAGACAAACAAAAACACAATAAGAACAAATATAACACTCCCCTGGTTTTCGATGCATCCTCTTTCTCCTTGATAGTATCAGCTGGGACAGCAGCAGCAGATTGTATATATCGGCAAGCACGACCAACTGGCATGGGAAAGAAACAAAAATCAAACAAAAACAAAAACAAAAACCAAAAATAAAATAAAAAGCAAAAAGAAAGAACACTGGGTTGCCTCCCAGTCAGCGCTAAATTCATAGTCAAATGCCCGACTATGCAGAAGCAACCATCAAAGAGCGGCTGCCGCCCATAGTAAGAATCATACAACTCTACGTATGGGTCTTGATTTCCTTCGCCCTCAAGCTTGGCGTGATATATACTTTGTAAGCTCGTTGGTCCAACAACACTTGTTCTGAAATTTTTCTTTTGGAAGGAGACTCTAATTTAGGCTGAAGGTCATAGTGGATGGAATACTGTGGGATTGGCGTAAATGGAAAGAAAGTATCTTCTAACGGTGTACATGGAACGACCACTGACGAGGTAAAATCTCTCTCCTTGAATGGTTCTTCCTCCTCCACTATCATGTTTGGCTCATCCTCACAAGAAGATTCCTCAAAAATGATTTTTTCATGCTCTGGCTCAGTTACTTCACTCAATTGGCAGATATCCAAAATTGGTTCTCTAATAAGCGCAATCTGTTCATCCAAAAGACTTATGCGGCTTTCTAAAAATTGATTTGTCTCTATCTGTTGCCGCAAAAAATTCTCCAACTGAGCCACATAATCTTCGGAACGCCCTATACAATCTTCTTGATGCTCTGGTGGTTGGTTCGCAAAATTTTTAGAGTTGATATCTGGATGATATTGGTGACTCCAACCCTGCAGTGAAGGATCACAATGCCAATGGTAGTCAAAATCTACCATATCGTTCAACAAGTGCATCGCACTGTCTTCATCTCTTCTAAACAATTGACTGCCAGTGGCCAGAGCTTCATAATCCACCCAACTTCTTGTAGTCTCATCCAAACCACCATAAAAAATTTGAGTGAGGGTGTAGGTCGAAAATTGATGGCATATAAATCTGTTCGCCAAATCATTGAATCTCCTCCAAGCAGCATAGAAAGGCTCCAAGTATTGCTGGCCAAATCTTGTGAACACCTGATGATGATCCATCTCCAAGTACCTCACAAGTAAGAAAAATAATATAATTAATAATAAAAAAAACAAATGCAAGAAAAAAAAAATGTCTAGTCTCAAGCAAATAATCTATCCTAATATTAACTGAACAGTCCCCGGCAACGGCGCCAAAAACTTGACCGGCTTAATCGGTTTGATAAAAATCTACTGTCAAGCGCACCAGGTCAAGTAATAGTAAAGTGGACTGAGAGTCCAAGTATCGATCCCACAGGGACTGTTGTCAATTCTCAAGATTTAATTATTTTACTTAATCTAGACAAAATAATAGAAAATATTTTTAATTAAATAAAATAAGAATATAAAATAAAAACTGCTTAAGAAATACGAATAAAAATAACTAAAGATAAAAATAATTAAAATAAAGACAATTAAGACACACGTAGGTACCGAACAAATCTTGTAACATGTAGTCGATTCAGGACTCAGATTTAATCTTAATTCACGGGAATTCTCCTAATTTGTTCAAAGGACTATTTCTAGAACAATCAAACCTATTCAAATATTGATGAACTAATCTTTCGTAATTCTAATCAAATTTGAATGCATTACATATTTGTGAAAATTCAGTTTACACCCAAACCGCACACTGAAACCGAATTCTATTTCTAGTCGATTTTACAATATGTTAATTATCAGAGTGATCAAAATCAATACCTCTTATGTCGACTTGGAATCGATTAACATGCAAGCAAACAGTTGATCAGACTATTCACAAGATAAATATAAATCTAACAATAAATAAAATAAAATCAACTCTGAAAAATCACAAACAAACATCCAAGTTTTCTACATGAATTTGTTCGGCCCAATCACGCCGTCTTGGTTGAAAATAAACTACTCAATAATTAAAAATAATAATTCAAAAATAAAAATAAAAAGAAGAAAAGAAAGAAGAAATCTTCTCTCCCAAGCCTTGTAGCCGCCTCCTCTGTGTTGTCTGCGCTCTGGAGCTTCCGAAACCCTCAAAAATATGTTATATCTTGTATATATATGGTCCGGAACGCCTACCAGTTAATTTCCTTCACAAAATAGGACTTTTCGGAGCACATATGACCCCCAAACACGCGCGCGCGCGGGGCATAGGACTCGCACGCGCGCAGCACATAAAAACAGAAGGCTGGACACGAAACTCGCGCGCGCGAGCTTGATTCTCGCGCGCGCGCAGTACAAAAATTCTGCACCGAGCGACGATTTTCAAAAATTCATATCTTGAGATCTAGCCGTCGGATTGAGCTGAAATTTGGACAGCAGCTTCCAAACATCTTGAAATTCAATTGGAATGGTAAAGATCGGATTTCGAGCTTTCTAAAATTAAATTTGATTTTTTGATAAAGGCTGCTCCGTAATTCACTCTTCAAAAAACTATTTTCCTACAAAATCAACCCGAGGAGTGAAATACACACACATGCCCTAAAACACATAAAAATACATAAAAATAATATGAATGCACACAAAATAGACAGAAAAATAACATGAAATAATGCATACAAAATGCACTTATCAGACAGCTTAAGAGATTCGTAGCTTTTTTGTTTTAGCAGGTTATTATCATCGATTTATTGAGAATTTCTCACAGATTGCTTGATCATTGACGCAGCTGACAAGGAAGGATATTCCTTTTGTCTGGTCAAGCGAGTGTGAACAGAGCTTCGACGATTTAAGGAGTCGATTGAATACCGCGTCTGTTCTCAAGTTACCATTAGGATCCAGAGGCTATGTGGTTTACACAGATGATTCTCTTCAAGGGTTGGGCTATACATTGACACAGAATGGGCATGTGATTTCCTATGCTTCAAGACAATTGAAGACTCATGAAGGAAATTACCCAGTGCACTATCTAGAGCTTGCAACGATCGTGTTTGCATTGAAAATTTGGCGCCATTATCTATATGGCGAACGATTCGAAATATTTTCCTATCACAAGAGCTTGAAGTATTTGTTCACTCAGGCAGAGTTAAACGTGTTTCAGCGACGTTGGTTGTATCTTCTCAAGGACTATGATTGCAAGAATAAGTACCATCCGAGTACTGCGAATCTAGTGGCAGATGCATTGAGCTGTAAAGTGAGTATTAGTGCTCACCACACAAGTGCAAGAGTTAGTACCATTTAGGAGTGTTTTTCTTTAGGCTTTATGTTTCGACATAAGAAATGACAACAGGGGATCCGAGTTTTTTCAGTACTAGATGATCCATATTTTTTTGCTCGTATTCGAGAAGTGCAGTTTTTTTATCCGAAGACGCAGAAGTTAACAAGACTTGATCAGGTAGACAACACATCTGATTTTCACTTTCAAACATACGGATTGTTGTGTTTGTATAGTAGAGTGGTGATACCTAACGATTCGACTTTGCGATACGAGATTATGTCTCAGGCTCATTGTAATAGATTTTTCGTGCACCCAAGCAGTGCCAAGATGTGTAATGATCTACGTACTAGATTATGGTTGAAAGGTATGAAGCGTAGAGTTTCTCAGTTTGTCTCTCGATGTCTTTCCTGTCAGCAGGTCAAGGCTGAGCATCGACGACTCGGTGGTCTGATGAAGGGTTTGGAGATTCTGAAAAGAAAGTGGTAGCATGTGACGATAGATTTTGTCACCCACTTGCCAATGAACTCCAGGCAGTGTGATGTTATTTGGGTTATCGTGGACAAGTTGTCCAAATCTACTCATTTTCTTCTGTATAACCATGAGTTCACTTTTGATCTCATGGCAAGGTTATACATCCAGGAGAATGTGCGATTGCATGGAGCTCCTTTGAGCATAGTCAGTGATAGAGATTTGAGGTTTACATCACGGTTTTTGTGTAGTTTTTAGCGAGCTTTTGGTATTAATCTGAGTTTGAGTACTGCTTATCACCCATAGACGAACGGTCAGTCCGAGTGGACTAATCGGACATTGGAAGATATGTTGAGGACTTCAGTGATGGATTTTGAATTATCTTGGCAGGATCATTTACCATTGATAGAGTACTCCTACAACAATAACTATCATCGTAGCAATGGCATGGCACCATTCTAGGCTCTTTATGGTCACCGTTGTCGGACACCTTTGTTTTGGGATGAAGTAGGGGAACGACAGGTCGTAGGTCCGGAATTGATCCAGCAGATCGTTGAGAACTTTGATTTGATTAAGAAGAGGATCAATATAGCTCAAAAAAGACATGCCAGTTATGCCAATACCAAGCGCAGACTGTTGAATTTTGAGATAGAAGAGTATGTCTTCCTGCGAATATCGCATTTCCAGAAGGTGATGAGGTATGGTCTGAAGGGCAAGTTAGCGCCTAGATTCATTGGTCCGTTCGAGATTCTAGAAAAGGTTGGAGATTTGTCTTACCGTTTTGTTTTACCGCCGTATCTCTCCAGCATTCACAATGTGTTCCACGTATCATTACTCCGTCAGTATATTGCAGATGAGTCACACATTCTGATTTCGACAGAGGTCCATATTGAGCACGATTTTTCATACGTGGAGAAACCATTGAAGATTCTCGACAGTAAGGACTAGGTACTTTGGAATAAATGCATTCCTTTACTCATGGTTCAATGGCAGCATCCAGGCATCGAGGAAGCGACTTGCGAGTTAGAAAGTCGTATGTGTTCTGAGCATCCAGAGTTTTCTTGATTAAAATTGTTGTTGTGTGCATTTTAGTTGTAATTTCTACTGCAGCATTGTAATAAAGTTGTTTTCAGTTATGATTTGTTCCGATTATCCTAGTCTGGATTTTGAGGATGATATCTCTTAAGTTGGAGAGAAAGTTGTAGCCCGACTCCAAATTAAGATAATATATTTTATAAACAAGATTTAGGATTACTAATTTGAGCTTAAGGAGTCAAAAATCGGATTCAAAACAATAAAAAATGGTTTCTAAGGCTTCGAGTGTTAGGGACAGTGCGGAAGTTCCGAAGGTAGGATCGAAAGCTCAGAACAGGTTCGGAAGCAGCATTGCTGATCAGAAGGTCCGAGTTGTTCGAAAGTTCCGAAGAGGAGTTCTGAAGTACCGAACTGGTTCGTAAACAAAGGATTTTGTTTGGAAGCTACGAACAGTTTGGAAGCTACAAATTTGAGATTGGTAATTCCGATCCAATGATAGTTGGATAGGGTATGTAATTTGATTGGAATATGGGACAAGAAGGAGTTCGGAAGCTCCAAACTAGGATCGATAGTTCTGAACTACTGTCGGTAGCCGAGTAGTAAAATCAGAGACACGTGTTTGGTGGAGATCGTTCCGAAACACGATCGGAAGCTTTAAAGTGGAATCGGAAGTTGCGATTGCGAGTTTGGTAGTTCCAAACGTAGTCTATAAATAGGAGGACGAGAGTTCAGTTCTAATTGCTCATTTTCAAAACCTTCCTCTCCCGTTTTTAGCTAGATATTATGGTCTTTTTGGGAGTCTATTCTATGGCCAAGAAGTGACGGAGCGCTACCGGGATCGTAGCGGGGTTGTGTCTAAGTTTTGAGGTCATCGCCATCAAAGGGCTTAATACGAACACAGGTATATTGCTATACTCTGATTAGTTTCAGTGAGTAGTTAATAGTCTAGTTAAGGTTTTTAGTAGACGATTAGTGATACGATGATTATTTGTTTATAGGCTTGGACTAGAGAGCCAGTATCACTAGGTTGCTTATTCTGAGGTACGGACGTACTATCCAAGATATCCTGGTTGAGTATTCATATTCTATGTTTGCATATTTTATGTGGAATTACTAATATTTGCTTTGATTATGTCACGGATATTATACGGAATGCATTATCATGTAGGGCTTTTTAACATTGATATTACCTGTAGAGGAGTCGCTCAGCCCCATGATATTTTGTGGATGGATGTCCTGGTTTTGGATCCGGCTATGTCCACGGTTTATTTTATTGGAGTGCCTCTAGATGCGACAGCCAAGCTTACTACATACCATAGCGCCTTTGACTGAGCAGGATTCTATATGGATAGGTTTTCAGTACCCGTCACTTGCATTTAGCATTCATAGCATGTGTATACTGATACATCAGTACTGAGCATTGTTAGCTCACATCCTCGATTTTTGTTCTGAACACCCCATTTCATGGGGCAGGACTTAGGTTGGACGGACCGGGTGGTAGCGGTCGTTGAGCAGCAGGGTGGATTTTACTGTAACAGGTTTCTTTGTTGTTGGATTTTAGTATGATTTTAGATGGGGTTGTATAATACCATTAGTATTTTTAATATTTGATGAGGACCGGTCGTCTTCTTTTGGTAGATTCTAGTTTTAAATATTTAAGTTTCCGCTGGATTTATCTCTTATCACGTTTAAGTTATTTTGCATGCTTAAGCTTTGATTAATTAGTGATTTGAAGACGGGTCACTACAATATATTTAGTAGGTAATCCCGGAACAGGTCACTTCAAGAGTACACTTCAACTAGAACTCAAATTAACATAAAACAAAAGTGTGTTCCACAAAATCATCAAACCAAGTGTAAACCAAAACGGTTTCAACTAGAACATGTATATCTCCTCGATGGTAAGGTCTGCTCGAACCAAATTCCAGTAACCGCTTTTTCCTGTACAAGTGTGAATATGGAGCATACGTTGCTTTCTTGATTACGGATGCCCAATATTTTTTGTTATATCGGGGGTAACTTCTAAACACCTAAAATGAAATCAAAACAATTTACATTGAGCTTTAGAGATAAATCAATGTATAAAAATTTTAATAAAATTGGAAAATAATAAATAATTTAGTATTTTTAGCTTCACAAAATTATCTACTAAATGTTACAAACGATAAGCATGAAGACTCCCCATGAATAGTCGTTCAACTACCTTGATAATCTCAGGATGTTTGTGCCAAGAAAACATGAACTCTTCAAATAGAATCCTTTGACACGAAAGTAGAATAGTTCTCATATGGTAGTGAAGCTACGTATCAAAGAATCATGGTTTCTGGTAAAATTTTGGCACATTATTTCTCATGTTCAAAAAATATACATCAGGTTGCGTACAATGAAGATTGAAATCACAAAAAGCTGCTTTTTGTACTTGTAACAACAAAAAAACAAAATATTCATGAACCGGCTCTAGATTTTATTATCAAACTATTAAAAAAATTATATTCAATACAATAGGATTAAAATTAAAAATCACACGTTCGTTCATATAACACATTACACACAAACAAATAGTACATAATAACAAATTCAAGTAGCCGATCTTTATTTAAATAATAAAAATATAAATATGTAAGTCATAATGCAACATCAAAACCATTATTATTAGGAACTAAATCGTTATAATTGAGAACAACAAGAAATTTGAGGTATTATATCCCAAAATAATAGTAAATGAGCTGCATTCACACTCACAGACGGAAAAACTAGAGATTGGCTAATAAATCTGTACAATTCACACGATGACACAAAAATTTAATATAAGCACTAGAACCATAAAAAATCTCAAAGAATATCTCAATTGAAAAAGGATAAAAACAATTACACTAAATCCAACAGTGTAATGCAATTTTTTTGGCAGCACATTTTTAAAAATCTAAAGTAGTACCTTAAAAAATTTGAAATAATGGTTCTTCAAAAATATTTTCACGTTCCACAAACAATTCACAATAATTAACAACTTTATTCAATCCAATTCAAAGCAGATCTTCAATATTTTGGTTGGTGGATTAGTAGTTTATGGTTGAGGGAAAATGTTGGGGAGACTTTCAACAAGAATGAGCAAAAAAAAACTCCTATTGTGCGTTACTAGAATTTATTTTATTTTTAACGAGTAAGGGTTGGTGTTGGGTTTCAAACTAAAGGAGGCATTTTTTCGTATTTTCAACTCAAATTGAGAGCTCAAACAAATGCCAGAGCTTTGTCAGGGAGTGAGAACAAATATTCGTTGACACGGGGACTGAACGCAAATAAAATTTTTCTATTGAGGATTTATCGATAATTTCTCCTTTTTATTTTTATATTAATTAATTTATTTATTAACTAACACACATTCATCTGTGTGTCTCTATATACACATAGTCCAAAAATTTTGACAATCATAAATAATATACATTTTACCCTAAAGTAGATTTTAAAAATCTATAATTGGTTTCATTTTACATATGTTTAAATGAGCGCTATTTTTGACAATATTAATCTTTGATTAATATATTTATTGGTGATTGTAGTCATGAACCGGCCCGGATCACCTACTAATAAAGACCTAAGCATGCAATTAAACAGGAAACTTAATTAGAGCTAATTGAGAAAACATAAAAAATACTAATCCGACAGAATACAAATGTAAAAATTAATTGAAAACCCGAAATAAAATAAATATACAACCCAATCGAATGAATATGGATACCAGAAATAAACTTAACTAGACTACCGACAAACATTGCACCGAACCCCTAGTCACCGTTCGAAACTGATCCAGTTCTTGGTCAACCTAAAAACCTGCTCTGTCGAATGGGGTGCCCGAAATAAAAGCAATGGAGTAATCTCTAACTCCCATTACAAAAGTATGAGTATACATTCTACATGAAGCATGCAACATGAAACATGAATGATCTGGTACGCTAGGATTAGGATCTCAAAAAATCATCCTCATAATGTAGGCACATACAGTATGTGCACGCTGCTCCAAAGATCCATTGGTTGCCACATATACTGAATTCAATCTTGGACCATGTAGTAACCTGAATCCCATTTTACGAGTTTAAATGATTAAACGTGATTAAGGGAATTTAATGTGATTAATTGGACCAAGAAATCGACTCCAATAAGTCCAAAAATGGTCCAAGATTCAAATTTGACTCAAGTAGTTTGGATGGTCCGAACATGGACCAATGTGAGTTCGGAAGGTCCGAAGAGATCGGGCCATGCAATGAAGTTCGACAGCTGAGGGTGAGATCGGAACCACCAAACTTGAAATCTGAAATTTCGAAGAGTTAGGCCATGCGTACTAGTGATGTATCATCAGCTTTTTGACATGCAATAACATGCATGAGATCGGACCGGAACGTCCAAAGGGTGGGATCGGAGCTTCTGAAGAGGGCAATTCTGCACGTGGAAGACATTCAAGTTCGGAGCTTCCAAACTCTTGCTTATAAATAGGAGATGATATCCTCACATTTAATGTGTGTTTGGATGTGTTTAAGTGTGTATCAGTATATATTTTTAGGGTTTTAGCCTTATACTCGAGGGTCGGGCGATATCAAGATGCTACAAGGCTTGTAGCGGAACTGTTCTTGGGTCAGGGCCTTCGAAATCAGTGGGATGAAGACGGACGCAGATATAGTCTGAGATCCCTATTAGTATTAGATAGTATCTATTAGATTAGTTAAGGCATATAGACAATGTTAGTGATATGGTATTATCTTGACTTGTAGGCTTGGATTGTAGATACTTGTAGATCTAGGCCAATTGATTGAGTTACGTAAGTACTGACTGAGATACCCAGTGAGTATGCATGCTTATATGTTTCATATTATGTTCCATGATACATGTTTTACTTCTTTGATATATTATGTTGCACATGCATATTCATGTTGAGCTGAGTCTCCTTTGAGAAAGCCTTTGTAGTAGGGATGCTCAGCTCCGTATTCCTTGTATATTGTATGACACCGGGAGATTTTGTGTTAATGGGGACTTGTGCTACGCTCGTTTGGACGAGTGTGTCGATGTACCTAGTAAAGTTGACCTCAGATGGTATTACATACTCATTGGCGCCTATACTGAGCAGATATCGTAAACACTAGTACCAGTCATTTTCATGCATCATAGTAGGTTTGTACACTCGTGCTTATAGTTCTTTGTGTAGTCGCTAACGTCCATGTTTTTTTACTTGTTGGAAACCCTATTTGACGAGGCAGTTATGCAAGTGGACCAAGAGAGAGACCAGTGATTAGTCGGTGATCAGTGCTTGGTAGCAGGGGTCGTCTGTGACTTCTAGATTAAGCTTGTAAATATTATTTTGTGCTATTCACTTTGGATTGTATTATTTTATGTAATAACATTGATTATTTTTTTAGATTATTGTTATTGCATGATTAATAATCTGGTTAGTAGGTGATCCGGGTAGGGTCAATACATTTTCGGTATCAGAGCATGCATTATTATCTTTGGGACATAGTTGAGATTGGTGTGATTGTTAGGATTAAAAATGTGGTTTCTTGTAGATGACTGATTTAGATTACAGTTACAGTTGTGGCGTAAACAGGCGTTGGAATGAGAATACCCTGAGATATCCCCGTAGTCACTGTCATCGTCACCAGCATGAATGTCCAAGATTCTACTTATATAGGTTCTGACAGTTTGGACATGGGATGATGATCGATTATGAGACTCTAGTCCTAGCAGAGGACTGGGTGAAACTGTCCATCCTGATTTGACCTGGGAAGGCACCTCTAAAGATTCTCCACTAGTAGTTGGAGAGATTGTCATGAAGATCCTGCCTCATCTACCAGATAATGGACCTCACAATATTGAAAGGATCCTGCCTCATCTACCAGACGATATGTAATATTTTCGCCTTTAGTCAGATTGTAAGTATTTTATCAAGATTGTTGTAATAAGTATTTTTGGTGTACGTATTTGAATCATTTGTATTAATGATTCCAAACACTTGTGGATTAGTTTATTTCATTTCACATATTTCGGTGTGATTTGATTTGGGTAAAACTCTGTTTGGGTTTAGTTTGTTATGTTTTTTTTTTACTTTGAGTTATAAAAAGAATTGTACAGAACCTGGATGTGTGGTTCGATTATTTTGAGTTTTTGGTATTAGCTAGGTATAATTCCACTGTTTAGTTGATTGGTATTCAACTATAGTGACTCTAAGAATATTTTATAATCGGTTTAGAGTTATACATATTTTCTGAATGATTAATTCTGGATAGTTTCCCTAGACTAGTTGATTTAGAAACCTTGTTTGTTAGTGCAAAGGATGAATAGTTACATAAGGGGCATAGTTGTGTTTTTTTCCTAGTGTTGTGGGCTTTAAGGATTTATATAGGATGCGCGACCCTATGCCAGTGTTTCTCTGGAAGCCTTTCATGCTTCAAAGGGTGTACAGGGAAGATTCCCTCAGTCTTGCAGTATTGAAATAGTCACAAAAGGGTATAGATATAGTGATATCATATTCTCTTGAAGAGATGTAGTTTGGTATCAGATTTAGTGCCAAATGGATTCAGTACTGTTATCATCTGACTACGCCAGAGATATAGATTGAGATTTTCTGTTTTCAGAATAGTCTGGGAAAGGATATTCCTTGACAAATGAATTTTCTGAACAAATGTGGTACACAGTCGATATTGGGATTAGAATGGATGGATTCAATTGAATAGATATATTTGATGTTGGGATGGTCCCAATGATTACTTTTAGCTATCGTCTAAAACCGTCAGAGAAAAGTAAGGTGGAAACTCGGTATGGGATTTTATTGATTTCAGCATTCTTGGATTAGATGACTTCTTGTAGACCGTGTTGAGTTGAAACTAAAACGACTCCTTCCTACTACTACTGAATTTTTTTTTAAAAAAATCAATAAATTAATATTTAATATATTATATAAAAAATCGTGTAATATTAATAATACATAAATTAATTCATAAATATATTTAAACTTAAAATAAATTTCCATAAAATATCCTACATGAAAATTTCATAATTTTTCTTGCAAATAAAAATATCTTAAAAATAGATATAAATCCATGCATAAAATATCCAAGTCAAACACTCTTAAAATCCTTCACATAAAATTCATGAACTCATAAATAAATGATAAAACTTGTGTGAAAAATGTATTAATATTCAAAACCACTCAAAACATAAACTTGAGCATAGGCCATGGGCTAGCCAACCATCGGGAGATCCTACGTCCTCACCGCCAGTCGGGGTTATATTTTCTGCATCATAATCTGCTTGCTCACCTGCACCATTTAAGTCCAGTGAGCCTAAAGGCTCAACATATTCTATCTTATAATAACAACATGCTAAAAATCCATGCAACATATAATACATGTAAAATACATAATAAATAATATGTACGCATTTCTTTTAAAATTCATAATTCTTGATCATCGCATAAACATATCATACATATTCTCAACATACATATTCATCATGCATCAAATTTAGGGCATATCATACTTAAAATTTTCTGAAGGTTATATCTATGTCGTGTGACCGTGAAGGTGATTGATCAATCAAAGAACCAACGTACGTGACGGTGGGATCTCCACCTCTTATGCCACTTTACAAGGATGACCCCGGATCCATAGGCGCATCATCATAACATATAGAAAGGCAATCGGGCACCAGTATCCCGACTCAGAGTCCCGTACTCTATGGAAAGGGCTCCGGGCCTAAGTATCTCATCCCCAATTCCGTATTTGTCACACACCCACTTCAATTTCCTTAAAATATTTTTCATGTCCAACATCATACATATAACATAAATCATCATGTACATGCATAAAAATTTGTCATGATATTATTTCCATAAAATCTTGCCCGTAAATATATATTTAATTATTTTATATCTAAAAATAATACTTTTAAATACTTAAAATATTCATGCAATAATTAAATATATTTTTACAGACTATCCATTTTTTTCATGGATTGGTTCAGGCTGCTGACTCCTTAGACTTAGGTCCATAAACTTCTAAACTGGCTCAATAACTCAACTTATGCCCATTAACTTAAATTTAGTCCAAATAATCTATTTAAGCCCAATAGAACATTCTTGGCCTATTAGTAAAACTCAAGCCCATTAATAACCTAGGTTGGCCCAGTGTCCCCAATAATTTAATTAACTTAGACTTAAGCCCATTAAAAGTCTTAAACTAATAATTAATTTAAAATAAAATACCCGATCCCAACTAACACAACCCGAACCTGGACCCAACTAACTTGACCCGACATATTTTTAGACCCGACCCGAGCCCCTAGACCCAAACCCATCCCGAAACAAAACAAGAAATCCGATCCCTACCCTTTCCTTGCTCTCGGCCGTGAGCAGCAAGCCTTTATGGCTTGCTGCCAGCCAGCTCCGGTCACCCCCGACCAAAGCTCTGCCTCCCAGACGTAGTCCACGTCTGGGCGGTCCTAACATGACCAAGCTCAGGTCCCAACTCATCCCACCTAAGCCGCACGAACCATCCTTCCATGGAACCTGATTTCTGCAACTTGTGCACATCAGAAGTAAAATAGATCGGCCCTAGCCCATTCCGACTCCAAGCCATGGTTTTATTCAACCTTATGGACCCTCCTAAGACACCCACCTAGTCGTGAGTAATCGGCCATCACCGAGCCATACAAGAAACAACGTGGGAAAATTCATGAAGAAGGCACACACAGTACACTGCTCAAACATGCTTGCATAAATCCTCTTAAAAACAAAAAACATGTTAGATCACAGATTTCATGATTATAAAAAAATATAGGACTTGAACGGTGGCCAAAAAGATAATTCAAACGTGCCTTTTTTTATTTTTTGAAGCCTAAAATCGTGTTCTTGATGCGTAAGGCGATCATCGGGACGAACAAGCTACCAAGGTTTGTTTAGATCTTCAAAAATCTTGAGTGATGTGTGTATAATCTGATGTGAACGTGAGGGAGAGGGGAGATGGCGGTTAGGGTGAGATTTTACGTGACGAAGATGATAAAGAAAGATTTAGATATATCGTTAATTTGTTATGATATTAAGTTTAGATTTTGGGAAATAAATCTATAATTTTTAATATAAAATAACCTTTAAGAAAAATTTGTTATTTTACTGATAATTTTCGTGATATTTAGTTTTAGATTTTTTAAAGCCCTTTGAAAGCCTTTAAAATGACTTATTTTGGTGAAATTTGGACTCATATACATATATACATTTCCACTCTGGAATGGGATGTAGTGACCCTTACCGAGATCACCTACTAAACAGAATTTAGGCATGCAATTAACTTAATCAAACAGTAAACCAGAATAAGCTGCGGAAAACATAAACAATAATACAATCCCAAGAAAAGGAATCTGTAAATATCCGAGTAGTTTATACAATCAAATCAAAAGTTGTATCAACTCAATAACAACAGAATAAAAACCTATACGAAGATCCAGCTGGCTAACCACTGCCTAGCCTCTCTTGGATCCACCCGCCTCGTCCAATCTCAAACCTGCCCAAAAGAATAGGGTATCCAGAAACACAGAAGACGAGACGTGAGCATAAAACGCTCAGCACGAGAGTATGAGTATACATGAATGCAAGTGTACTACCTACTGACTAAAGGTCAAGAATAAGATACAAAGACAGACCGGGCCCTGGTATGTAGCACGCTGTGTCGTCGCTTCAGGAGGTGGCTCACATACCGAAATACCAGTGGATACGCGGGACCCAAATCGATGGAAGTCCATCCACTAACAGGATAGAGTAAAACCCTACTAACAGACATCTCAAAAGAGATAGCTCAAGATGCAAATGTATGCAGCATAAAATCATGGCATATAAATCATGCAGTCACATAATACATGCATACTCAGTCAGGATATCTCGAACAGTACTTTCGTACCTCAAATACTAGGAAAGTGCTACCAGCTCTAGGTCTACGCCTATAATCCGCACTACACTGCCAAATGATAATACTATCATTATAGTGCTCTAAAAGCCTTAACTAAGCTATTGCATACTCCTAAATATTTATAGGAAGCAAAAGCTATACCTTCGTCCGTCGTTAGCCCTTTGCTGTCGATTGCCTCAAAACTAGGCCACAGCTCTGTTATGACGCCTGGATCGCTATTCCACTTTCGGATTTCCAATGGGACGCCTAGAATTCCTTAGATCTGAGCTAGAAGACTAAGGAATCGAGAGAGAAGAGGTGAATGGTGTGCTTTGAAATGAATCTCGGCACCTCTATTTATAGACCACGAACGGAACGTCCGTTCCTCAACGTTGCGTCCGTTTTGCCTGATGAATGTTGCGTCCATTCACCATCGTTGCTTCCGTTCTGCCTGATGTCCTATCAAGTGCGTAAGCAGTGACGCAATACTGATGGCACAAACGTTGTGTTCGATCCCTGGACGTTGCGTCCGTTCCACCTGACCCTCTGGACCATTTTTGATCATTTCGGGTCTAATCCCGAACTCCGTTAATCCATTAAGAGTTCCCTTAATCATGTTTATCGGTTTAATTAGCAATTTCTTACTAAAACTGGGTACGGGCTACTACATTCTCCCCCACTTAAGATATTTCGTCCTCAAAATCAGATCTTAAGTACTGAATGTAAAACAAGATGCAGAAACATTCTTTTATTCAAATGCAAAATTTACAGAGTTTACAACTGAATACAACTCGAAAATGAAATCAAAATAACTCAGGATGTTCTGTGCTTATCCTGCTTTCGAGCTCCCAAGTGGCTTCTTCAGTTCCTCGGCGCTGCCACTGAACTAACACCAGGGGAATGACTTTATTCCGCAAGACCTTATCCTTATGATTCAGGATACGAATATGTCTCTCAATATAAGTCAAATTCTTATCCACTGAACCTCAGACCGCTGCAGAATATGAGACGAATCTGCCACATACCGTCGCAACAGAGATTCGTGGAACACATCGTGAATATTGGACAGATATGGTGGCAAAGCCAGACGATAAGCCAAATCGTCAATGCTCTCTAAGATCTCAAACGCACTGATGAACCTGGGAGACAACTTGTCCTTAAGGCCAAATCTGAGAATCCTGCGGAAAGGTGACACCCTCAGAAACACTTTCTCCCCAACATCAAACTGCAGAGGCCTACACTTAGTGTTAGCATAGCTGGCCTGACGATCATGTGCAGTCTTAATCCGTTTCTTGATATGATCAACAACATCTACTTCCTGCTGGATAAACTCCGGTCCCTCAGCCTGTCTCTCCCCCACTTCTTCCCAGAAGAGTGGAGTATGACAACGTTGCCCGTACAACGCCTCAAAAGGTGTCATCCCAATGCTAGTATTATAGCTGTTGTTGTACGCGAACTCGATCAATGGAAAATGATCCTGCCAGGCTGTACAAAAGTCCATAGTTCAAGCTCGAAACATATCCTCCAAAGTACGGATAGTGCGTTCTGGCTGACCATGTGTCTCCGGATGATAGGCAGTACTCAAGCTGAGAGTAGTGCCCATCGCACGCTAAACACTCCCCCAGAACCTAGAAGTGAACCTGGGGTCTCGATCGCTGACAATGCTCACAGGAACTCCATGAAGTCGAACGATCTCCTGAACATACAAACGGGCCATACGATCCACAGTGTACTCTCGGCTATAGGCAATGAAATGCTCTGACTTGGTGAGTCAGTCCACCACAACCCAGATAGCATCACAATTCCTAGAGGACATCGGCAAATGGGTCACAAAATCCATCGTGATAAACTCCCATTTCCACTCCGGAATAGGCAGACTGTGAAGCAAACTTTCAGGTCGTCGGTGCTCTGCCTTGACCTGCTGACACACCAAACATCACAAAACATACTGATGCACGCTGCGTTTCATCCCCTTCCACCAAAACCAAGTATGTAGATCCTTGTACATCTTGTTGCTCCCAAGATGAATACTCAACTTGGTACGATGTGCCTGAGACAAGATCTCCTCTCGCAACTCTTCATCCTGCGGAATCACAAGTCTACCAGACAAACACAGAAAACCATCTAACTGATAGTGAAATCCAGACGTACTACCCTCGTTGGTTAGACGAGCCAAACGCTGGGTCTTTGAATCCGACATCTGAGCATCTCGAATTCGTGAATACAAAGCTGGCTCGGATAATATCGCAAACATCTGGATACTCTGCATACCTTTCTTGTGCTTGAAGGTATACCCTGAAAAACAAAAATCACTGATCGCACTAGACATAGAACAAGTCTGAAGTGCGGACAGTCGCACCTTGCGACTCAAGGCATCAGCAGTGAGATTAGCAGCTCCCGGATGGTATTTAATCTCGCAATCATAGTCCTTAAACAAATCCATCCAATGCCTCTGTCTCATATTCAACTCCGCCTGAGTGAACAAATACTTGAGACTCTTGTGGTCGGTGAAGATCTCAAATTTCTCACCATACAGATAATGACGCCAGATCTTCAGAGCGAACACAATGGCTGCCAACTCAAAATCATGAACTGGATAATTGTCTTCGTGCAACTTCAACTGTCTAGAAACTTACGTGATCACATGCCCCTTCTGAGTCAGGACACAACCAAACCCCTGAAGAGAAGCATCCGTGTAAACCACATACCCTCCAGATCCTGATGGTAATGCCAACACCGGCGCAAAAGTTAACCACCATCGAAGTTCACAAAAATTCTCCTCGCACTCGGAGGACCACTCGAAATCAACACCCTTGCGGGTAAGCTGCGTCAACGGTTGAGCTAGCTGAGAGAAGTTTAGAATGAAACGACGATAATAACCTACTAGACCCAGAAAACTATGGATCTCAGCGACCGTCGTTGGACGCTACCAATTAAGTACAACTTCAATCTTGATCGGATCAACAGAAATCCCATCCCTGGATATGATATGGCCAAGAAAAACCACTCAATCCATCCAGAACTCACACTTGCTCAGTTTGGCGTACAACTGCTCATCCCGAAGAGTCTGCAGTACCACTCGCAAGTGAGAAACATTCTCTTCCGCATTATGCGAATACACCAAGATGTCGTCAATGAAGAACACGACAAACTTGTCTAAATACTCCCTGAAGACACGGTTCATCAGATCCATAAATATAGCTGGCGCATTAGTCAATTCAAATGGCATCACTAGAAACTTGTAATGCCCATAACGAGTACGAAATGCAGTCTTGGCTACGTCCTGATCTCGGACCCTAATCTGATGATACCCAGATCTCAAGTCAATCTTGGAGTAAACTGAAGTACCCTGCAGCTGATCAAACAAGTTATCAATACGAGGTAAAGGATACTTGTTCTTCACAGTAACTCGATTCAGTTGCCGATAGTCAATGCACAACCGCATACACCCATCCTTCTTCTTCACAAAGAGAACAGGAGCTCCCCAAGAAGATACACTAGGATGAATGTATCCCTTCTCCAAAAGATCCTGTAGCTGATTCTTCAACTCTCGCATCTCTGACGGAGCCAGACGATACGATGCTCGAGAAATAGGCAAAGTACCCGGCATCAACTCTATGTCAAACTCGACTTCCCTAGCAAGAGGAAAACTAGGAATATCATCAGGAAATACATCTGGGAATTCATCCACAATAGGAATACTCTCTATCCCAATGCTCTCAGCGGTCAAATCAACTGCATAGATAAGGTAGCCTTCCCCGCCAGACTCTAGAGCTCGACAGGCTCTCAAAGCTGATACCAAAGGCATCGGGGGTCTTGCTCCCTCACCATAAAAAAACCAGCTATCACTCCCATCCGGATGAAAGCGTACTAATCTCTGATAGCAGTCCACTGAAGCTCGATAGATAGTCAGCATGTCTATCCCCAGAATACAATCGAAGTCATCCATCGCAAGAACCATGAGATTCGCTATCAAAATGTTCCCTTCGAACTCTAAAGGGCAACCCATCACTAGACGCTTAGCCAAAGCAGATTGACCCGTCGGAGTACAAACAGAAACTAATACGTCTAGTGCAATGCATGGTAACTTATGCCTCTTAACAAAATGTGCAAAAATGAAGGAATGAGATGCACCAGTGTCAATAAGTACGATAGCAGGTATACCATAAAGTAGAAATGCACCTGCAATGACCTTCTCATTCTCCTCCACAGCCTGATCATGCCTCAAGGCGAACACCTGGCCAAAAGCCCGCGGCCTCAAATGAGAACTCCCAGCAGGTTGTCCCTGCTACCTCTGCTGAACGGTGTCCTGAGAACCCGATCCCGAACCAGAACCAGAACCACCTCCCCCAAACAATGGACAATCCCTCTGGATATGACCAACCTCTACACTTCGGAAACAAGCTCCAAAAGCTTTGCGCTATCGGTCGGTCGGATGGTTCTTCCCACAATGATCACACTTGTCCTTTTTCCGAAAACGGACAACACCAGCAGAACCAGAGGAAGAAGAAGTAGAACCGGACTTCTTGAAATTCTGAGCACGGGGACCCAAAGAACTCGCAGGCCTAGACTGAGAGAAAGAACTGTTCTGCCGAATGCTATCCTCCGCCTGGTGACAACGGCTCACCAAACCCTCGTAGGTCATGTCATCACCAACCGCCACACGGTCATGAATCTCAGGGTTAAGGCCCTGAAGGAACAGATTATACTTCATCTCAGAGCTGTCAGCAATCTCGGGGCAATAGGATAACAGATCGAAGAAACTTCTGCTGATCCTCGTCAATAGACATGGCTCCTTGTCGCAGACTCAGTAGCTCGCCCACCTTCGACTGACGGAGTGCAAGAGTAAAATACAGCTTCTAAAAAGCTGTGCGGAACTCGGCCCAGGTGGCCACTCTTCTCGTCACAACAAAGGGTGCAGAAGTAAACCTCCACCACCTACGGGCTCGCCCATCCAGAAGATACCCCAGTTTCTCCATCTTCTGCTCCTCAGTGCAGTGAAAAGTCTGGAAAGTCGTCTCCATGCGGTCTAACCAGTTCTCCGCATCCTCTAGAGACTCGCCTCCAACCAAGGGCTTAGGACCCATCTGCAGAAATTGGCGCACACTAAAATGATCCTCATCACGACGACGATGATGGCGTTCCCGACGACGCTCCCGGTCGGCATCGCCCCAACATCCAACAATACTGCCGTGACTACTCTGATCATTACGATCCGCCATCTACAAAAATTACCTCACGGTTATCTTATGAAGAATCTAAATTCCCAAGAATACTATGCATGCTCTGATAACATAAATGTAGTGAACCTTACCGAGATCACCTACTAAACAGAATTTAGGCATACAATTAACTTAATCAAACAGTAAACCAGAATAAGCTGCGGAAAACATAAATAATAATAAAATCTCAAAAAAAGGAATCTGTAAATATCCGAATAGTTTATACAACCAAATTGAAAGTTGTATCAACTCAATAACAACAGAATAAAAACCTAGACGAAGCTCCAGCTGGCTAACCACTGCCTAGACCCTCTTGGATCCACCCGCCTCAACCAATCGCAAACCTGCCCCAAGGAATAGGGTATCCAGAAACACAGAGTACGAGACGTGAGCATAAAACGCTCAGCACGAGAGTATGAGTATACATGAATGCAAGTGTACTGCCTAATGACTAGAGGTCAAGAATCAGATACAAAGACGGACCGGGCCCTGGTATATAGCACGCCGTGTCATCGCTTCAGGAGGTGGCTCACATACTGAAATACCAGTGGATACGCGGGACCCAAAATGATGGAAGTCCATCCACTAACAGGATAGGGTAAAACCCTACTAACGGACATCACAAAAGAGATAGCTCAAGATGCAAATGTATGCAGCATAAAATCATAGCATATAAATCATGCAGTCACATAATACATGCATACTCAGTCATGATATCTTGAACAATACTTTCGTACCTCAAATACTAGGAATGTAGTATCCCGAACCCAGTTTTAGTGATTAACTGTTATTTAATCCAATAAACATGATTAAGGAGACTTCTAATTGATTAAAGAAGCCCGGGATTAGACCCAGAATGATCAAAAATGGTCCGGAGGGTCAGGCAGAACGGAAGCAACGTTCTAGGAACGGATGCAACGTTCGTGCCATCAGAAATGCATCACTGCTTACGTACTTGATGTGACATTGGCACCATCGGAAACAACGATGGTGAACGGACGCAATGTTCGTCAGGCACAATGGACGCAACGTTGAGGAATGGACGTTCCGTTCGTGGTCTATAAATAGGGGTGCCGAGGCTCACATTTATCACACCTTTCATCTCTTCTCTCTCGATTCCTTAGCCTTCTAACTCAGATCTAGGGAATTCTAGGCGTCCCATTGGGAATTCGGAAGTGGCATAGCGATCCAGGTGTCGTAGCGGAGATGTGGCCTAGTTTTGAGGCAATCGACAGCAAAGGGCTAACGACGGACGAAGGTTTAGCTTTTGCTTTCTAAAAATATTTAGGAGTATGCAATAGCCTAGTTAAGGCTTTTAGAGCATTTTAATGATATTATTATCCTTTGGCAGTGTAGTGCGGATTATAGGCGTAGACCTAGAGCTGGTAGAGTGCGCCTAGTATTTGAGGTACGAAAGTACTGTTCGAGATATCCTGATTGAGTATGCATGTATTATGTGACTGCATGATTTATATGTCATGATTTTATGCTGCATACATTTACATCTTGAGCTATCTCTATTAAGATGTCTGTTAGTAGGGTTTACCCTATCCTGTTAGTGGATGGACATCCACCGATTTGGGTCCCGCGTATCAACTGGTATTTTTGGTATGTGAGCCAACTCCTGAAGCGACGGCACAGCGTGCTACATACCAGGGCCCGGTCTGTCTTTGTTATCTGATCCTTGACCTCGAGTTTTAGGGAGTTCACTTGCATGCATGTATACTCATACTCTCATGCTGAGCGTTTTATGCTCACGTCTCGTACTCTGTGTTTCTGGATACCCTATTTCTTGGGGCAGGTTTGCGACTGGACAAGGCGGGTGGATCCAAGAGTGGCAAGGCAGTAGTCAGCCAGCTGGAGCTTCGTCTAGTTTTATTTTACTGTTGTTATTGGGTTGATTCAGCTTTCGATTTGGTTGTATAAACTATTCGGATATTTACAGATTTCTTTCCTTGAGATTGTATAATGTTTTTGGTTTCTGCAGTTTAATTCTGATTTATGTTTAATTAAGTTAATTGCATGCCTAAGTTCTGTTAGTAGGTGATCCAGGTAAGGTTCACTACATTTATGGTATCAGAGCATGCATAGTATTCATGAGAATTTAGATTCTGCATAAGATAACCGTGAGGTACTTTTGTAGATGGCGAACTACGATGATCAGAGTAGCTATGGTAGTGGAGGTGGACGTTGGGGAGACGATAACCGTGAGCATCGTCGGGATCGTCATCATCGTCGACGTGATGAGGATCGTTTCAGTGTGCGCCTCTTCCTGCAGTTGGGTCCTAAGCCCTTGGTTGGAGGCGAGTCTCCAGAGGATGCGGAGAATTGGTTAGACCGCATGGAGACGACTTTTCAGACTTTTCACTGCACTGAGGAGCAGAAGATGGAGACCTGGCTTACCTTCTGGATGGGCGAGCCCGTAGGTGGTGGAGGTTTACTTCTGCACCCTTTGTTGCGACGAGAAGAGTGGCCACCTGGGCCGAGTTCCGCACAGCTTTTCAGAAGCTGTATTTTCCTCCTGCACTCCGACAATCAAAGGCGGGAGAGCTACTGAGTCTGCGACAGGGAGCCATGTCTATTGACGAGTATCAGCAAAAGTTCTTTGATCTGTTGTATTATTGCCCTGAGATTGCCGACAGCTCTGAGATGAAATATAATATGTTCCTTCAGGGCCTTAACCCTGAGATTCATGAACATTTGGCGGTTGGTGATGACATGACCTACGAGGGTTTGGTGAGCCGTTGTCACCAGGTGGAGGATAGCATTCGGCGGAACTGGTCTTTCTCTCAGTCTAGGCCTGCGAGTTGTTTGGGTCCCCGTGCCCAATCTTTCAAGAAGTCCGGATCTACTTCTTCTTCCTCTGGTTCTACTGGTGTTGTCCGTTTTGGGAAGAAGGACAAGTGTGATCATTGTGGGAAGAACCATCCGACCGACCGATGCCGCAAAGCTTCTGGAGCTTGTTTTCAATGTGGAGAGGTTGGTCATCTCCATAGAGATTGTTCACAGTCTGGGGGAGGCGATTTTGGTTCAGGGTCTGGTTCTCAGGCTACCGTTCAGCAGAGGACGCAGGGATAGCCTGCTGGGAGTTCTCATTTGAGACCGCGGGCTTCTGGCCAGGTGTTCGCCTTGAGGCATGATCAGGCTGTGGAGGAGAATGAGAAGGTCATCGCAGGTACATTTCTACTTTATGGTATACCTGCTATCGTACTTATTGACACTAGTGCATCTCATTCCTTCATTTCTGCACGTTTTGTTAAGTGGCATAAGTTACCATGCATTGCACTAGACGTAGTAGTTTATGTTTCTACTCCGACAGGTCAATCTGCTTTGGCTAAGCGTCTAGTGATGGGTTGCCCTTTAGAGTTCGAAGGAAATGTTCTGTTAGCGAATCTCATAGTTCTTGCGATGGATGACTTTGATTGTATTCTGGGGATAGACATGCTGACTACCTATCGAGCTTCAGTGGACTGCTATCAGAGATTAGTATGCTTTCATCCGGATGGGAGTGAGAGCTGGTTTTTCTATGGTGAGGGAACGCGACCCCCGATGCCTTTGTATCAGCTTTGAGATCCTGTCGAGCTCTAGAGTCTGGCGGGGAAGGCTACCTTATCTATGCAGTTGATTTGTCCGCTGAGAGCGTTGGGATAGAGAGCATTCCTGTTGTGGATGAATTCCCAGATGTATTTCCAGATGAGATTCCGGGTTTTCCTCCTGCTAGGGAAGTCGAGTTTGGCATAGAGCTGATGCCGGGTACTTCGCCTATTTCTCGAGCACCGTATCGTCAGGCTCTGTCAGAGATGTGAGAGTTGAAGAATCAGTTACCGAATCTTTTGGACAAGGGGTACATTCGTCCTAGTGTATCGCCTTGGGGAGCTTCTGTTCTCTTTGTGAAGAAGAAGGATGAGTCTATGCGGTTGTGCATTGACTATCGACAGCTGAACCGAGTTACTGTGAAGAACAAGTATCCTTTGCCTCATATTGATGACTTGTTTGATCAGCTGCAGGGCACTTCGGTTTACTCCAATATTGACTTGAGATCTGGGTATCATCAGTTGAGAGTCCGAGATCAGGATATAGCCAAGACTGCATTTCGTACTCGCTATGGGCATTACGAGTTTCTAGTGATGCCATTTGGATTGACTAATGCGCCGGCTATATTTATGGATCTGATGAACCGTGTCTTCATGGAGTATTTAGAGAAGTTTGTCATGGTTTTCATTGACGACATCTTGGTGTATTCGCGTAATGCGGAAGAGCATGTTTCTCACTTGCGAGTGGTACTGCAGACTCTTTGGGATGAGCAGTTGTACGCTAAACTGAGCAAGTGTGAGTTCTGGATGGATTGAGTGGTGTTTCTTGGCCATATCATATCCAGGAATGGGATTTCTTTTGATCCGAGCAAGATTGAAGTTGTGCTTAATTGGTCGCGACCGACGACGGTTGCTGAGATCCGTAGCTTTCTGGGTCTAGCAGGATATTATCGTCGTTTCATTCTAAAATTCTCTTAGCTAGCTCGACCGTTGACGCAGCTTACCCGCAAGGGTGTGGATTTCGAGTGGTCCTCCGAGTGTGAGGAGAATTTCTGTGAGCTTCGACGGCGGTTGACTTCTGTGCCGGTGTTGGCATTACCGTCAGGATCTGAAGGGTATGTGGTGTACACGAATGCCTCTCTTCAGGGGTTAGGTTGAGTCCTAACTCAGAATGGGCATGTGATAGCATACGCTTCTAGACAGTTGAAGTTGCACGAAGACAACTATCCAGTTCACGATTTGGAGTTGGCAGCTATTGTGTAAGCTTTGAAGATCTGGCGTCATTATCTGTATGGCGAGAAATTCGAGATCTTTACCGACCACAAGAGTTTCAAGTATTTGTTAAATCAGGCGGAGTTGAACATGAGGCAGAGACGTTGGATGGACTTGCTTAAGGACTATGATTGCGAGATTAAGTACCATCTGTGAGCTGCTAATCTCACCGCTGATGCTTTTAGTCGCAAGGTGCCACTATCCGCACTTCAGACTTGTTCGATGTCTAGTGCGATCAGTGACTGTTGTACTTTAGGGTATACCTTCAAGCATAAGAAAGGTATGCAGAGTATCCAGATGTTTGCAATTTTATCTGAGCCAGCTTTGTATTCGCGGATTCGAGATGCTCATATGTCTGATTCGAAGACTCAGCATTTGGCACGTCTAGCCAACGAGGGTAGTACGTCTGGATTTCACTATCAGTCAGATGGTTTCCTGTGTTTGTCTGGTAGACTTGTGATTCTGCAGGATGAAGAGTTGCGAGAGTAGATCTTGTCTCAGGCGCATCGCACCAAGTTGAGTATTCATCCGGGGAGCAACAAAATGTACAAGGATCTATGTACTCGGTTTTGGTGGAAGGGGATGAAACGCAGCGTGTATCAGTATGTTTCGAGATGTTTGGTGTGTCAGCAGGTCAAGGCAGAGCACCGACAACCTAGAGGTTTGCTTCACAGTCTGCCTATTCCGGAGTGGAAATGGGAGTTTATCACGATAGATTTTGTGACCCATTTGCCGATGTCCTCGAGGAATTTTGATGCTATCTGGGTTGTGTGGACCGACTCACCAAGTCAGCGCATTTCATTTCCTATAGCTGAGAGTACACCGTGGATCGTATGGCCTATTTGTATGTTCAGGACATCGTTCGACTTCATGGAGTGCCTGTGAGCATTGTCAGTGATCGAGACCCCAGGTTCACTTCTAGGTTCTGGGGGAGTGTTCAGCGTGCGATGGGAACTACTCTTAGCTTGAGTACTGACTATCATCCTGAAACAGATGGTCAGTCAGAACGCACTATCCGTACTTTGGAGGATATGCTTCGAGCTTGCACTATGGACTTTGGTACAGCCTAGCAGGATCATTTGCCATTGATTGAGTTCGCGTACAATAACAGGTATCATACTACCATTGGGATGACACCTTTTGAGGCGTTGTACGGGCGACGTTGTCGTACTCCACTCTTCTGGGAAGAAGTGGGGGAGAGGCAAGCTGAGGGACCAGAGTTTATCCAGCAGGCAGTAGATGTTGTTGATCAGATTAAGAAACGGATTAAGACTGCACAGGATCGTCAGGCCAGCTATGCTAACACTAAGCGTAGGCCTCTGTAGTTTGATGTTGGGGAGAAAGTGTTTCTGAGAGTGTCACCTTTCTTCAGGATTCTCAGATTTGGCCTTAAGGGCAAGCTGTCTCCCAGGTTTATCGGTCCGTTTGAGATCTTGGAGAGCATTGGCGATTTGGCTTATCGTCTGGATTTGCCACCGTATCTATCCAGTATTCACAACGTGTTCCACGTATCTCTATTGCAACGGTATGTGGCAGATCCATCTCATATCCTACAGCGGTCTGAGGTTCAGGTGGATAAGGATTTGACCTATGTTGAGAGACCTATTCGTATCCTGGATCATAAGGATAAGGTCTTGCGGAATAAAGTCATTCCCCTGGTATTAGTTCAGTGGCAGCGCCGAGACACTGAAGAAGCCACTTGGGAGCTCAAAAGCAGGATGCGCACAGAACATCCTGAGTTATTTTGATTTCATTTTCGAATTGTATTCAGTTGTAAACACTGTAAATTTTGCAATTTGAATAAAAGAATGTTTCAGCATCTTGTTTAAAATTCAGTACTTAGTAGCCCGAACCCAGTTTTAGTGATAAAATGTTATTTAATCCAATAAACATGAATAATGAGACTTCTAATGGATTAATGGAGCCCGGGATTAGACCCAGAATGATCAGAAATGGTCTAGAGGGTTAGGCAGAACGAAAGCAACGTTCTAGAAATGGATGCAACGTTCGTGCCATCAGAAATGCGTCACTGCTTACGTACTTGATGTGACATTGGCACCATTGGAAGCAACGATAGTGAACGGACGCAACGTTCGTCCGGCAGAACGGACGCAACGTTGAGGAACAGACGTTCTGTTCGTGGTCTACAAATAGGGGTGCCGAGGCTCACATTTGAGCACACCTTTCATCTCTTCTCTCTCGATTCCTTAGCCTTCTAACTCAGATCTAGGGAATTCTAGGCGTGCCATTGGGAATCCGGAAGTGGCATAGCGATCCAGGCGTCATAGCGGAGCTGTGGCCTAGTTTTGAGGCAATCGACAGCAAAGGGCTAACGACAGACGAAGGTTTAGCTTTTGCTTCCTAAAAATATTTAGGAGTATGCAATAGCCTAGTTAAGGCTTTTAGAGCACTTTAATAATATTAGTATCCTTTGGCAGTGTAGTGCGGATTATAGGCGTAGACCTAGAGCTGGTAGAGTACGCCTAGTATTTGAGGTACGAAAGTACTGTTCGAGATATCCTGACTGAGTATGCATGTATTATGTGACTGCAAGATTTATATGACATGATTTTATGCTGCATACATTTACATCTTGAGCTATCTCTATTGAGATGTCTATTAGTAGGGTTTACCCTATCCTGTAAGTGGATGGACTTCCATCGATTTGGGTCCCGCGTATCCACTGGTATTTTCGGTATGTGAGCCACCTCCTGAAGCGACGGCACAACGTGCTACATACCAGGGCCCGGTCTGTATTTGTTATCTGATCCTTGACCTCGAGTTTCAGGGAGTTCACTTGCATGCATGTATACTCATACTCTCGTGCTAAGCGTTTTATGCTCACGTCTCGTACTCTGTGTTTCTGGATACCCTATTCCTTGGGGCAGGTTTGCGACTGGACGAGGTGGGTGGATCCAAGAGGGGCTAGGCAGTAGTCAGCCAGCTGGAGCTTCGTCTAGTTTTCTTTTACTGTTGTTATTGGGTTGATTCAGCTTTCGATTTGGTTGTATAAACTATTCGGATATTTACAGATTCCTTTCCTTGGGATTGTATAATATTTTTGGTTTTCGCAATTTAATTCTGATTTCTATTTAATTAATTTAATTACATGCCTAAGTTCTGTTAGTAGGTGATCCAGGTATGGGTCACTACAAGGAAAGTGCTACCAGCTCTAGGTCCACGCCTATAATCCGCACTACACTGCCAGATGATACTACTATCATTATAGTGCTCTAAAAGCCTTAACTAAGCTATTGCATACTCCTAAATATTTTTAGGAAGCAAAAGCTATACCTTCGTCCGTCGTTATCCCTTTGCTGTCGATTGCCTCAAAACTAGGCCACAGCTCCGCTATGACGCCTGGATCGCTATGCCTCTTCCGGATTCCCAATGGGATGCCTAGAATTCCCTAGATCTGAGCTAGAAGACTAAGGAATCGAGAGAGAAGAGGTGAATGGTGTGCTTTGAAATGAATCTCGGCACCTCTATTTATAGACCATGAATGGAACGTCTGTTCCTCAACATTGCGTCCGTTCTTCCTGACAAACGTTGCGTCCGTTCACCATTGTTGCTTCCTTTCTTCCTGATGTCCCATCAAGTGCGTAAGCAGTGATGCAATACTGATGGCACTAATGTTGCGTCCGATCCCCGGACGTTGCGTCCGTTCCACCTGACCCTCCGGACCATTTCTGATCATTCCGGGTCTAATCCCGGACTCCGTTAATCCATTAAGAGTTCCATTAATCATGTTTATCGATTTAATTAGCAATTTCTTACTAAAACTGGGTACGGGCTACTACATGGGAAGTGGTCGTAGCAACCCCGCTGGTCGCTGATGCTCTGCCTTGACTTGCTGACAAGTCAAACAATCGGAAACAAATTGACCAATATCCCTCTTCATACCCGGCCACCAATATAAGGTCCTCAAATCTTGGTACATCTTCGTACTCTCGGGATGGATGGAATACGGAGATGCGTGTGCCTCTGACATGATGTCTGCTCTAAATTGATCAGTACTCGGCACCCACATACGTCCTCTGTATCAAAAAATGCCATCATCAACTCTATAAAGAAGACTATCCTTTGACTTGTCCTTCCGCTTCATGCGCTGCAACTGCTCATCAGTGGACTGCCCCTCTCGAATCTGATCGTGAAGAGTCGGCTGCACTATCAGTGCGGATAAAATCAGTGCGTTCCCACTGGATTTGATCTCTGAGTCAAACCTCTGGATCTTAGTCTGTAGAGGTTGCTGAGCTGACACACAAGATAACACTAATGTCTTCCAACTCAAAGCATCGACTACTACATTAGCTTTACCCGGGTGGTAGCTAATGTCACAGTCATAGTCCTTAACCAACTCCAACCACCGGCGCTGTCTCATATTCAACTCCTTCTGAGTGAAGAAGTACTTAAGACTCTTGTGATCGATGAAAATCTTTCACTTCTCACCGTACAAGTAGTGCCTCCAAATCTTGAGTGCAAATACCACAACTGCAAGCTCCAAGTCATGCGTCAGATAGTTCTGCTCATGAATCTTCAACTGTCTCGATGCATAGGCAATCACTTTACCCTTCTGCATAAGAACAGTGCCTAAGCCCATCTTAGACGCATCAGTATACACTACAAACTCCTCATGATCCACTGTCATCACCAACACCGATGCAAAAGTAAGTGTCTCCTTAAACTGATCAAAGCTCCTCTGACACTCGGGACTCCAAACATACTTGGCGTTCTTCTTGGTCAGTGTTATCAAGGGTACTGCTATGGAAAAGAAACCCTCGATGAACTTCCGATAATATCCGGCTAAACCCAAGAAGCTGCGTATCTCAGAAGCATTCTTCGGAATCCCCCAACTCTGAACAGCATCAACTTTTGATGGATCCACTGCTATGCCCTCCTTAGAAACATTGTGGCCCAAGAATGCCACCTAATCAAGCCAAAACTCACACTTGTTGTATTTCGCATACAATTTCTGCTCCCTCAAAGATTGTAAAGCTGTCTGCAAGTGTTGTCTATGCTCCTCCAAGCTCCTCGAATATATCAGAATATCGTCGATGAAGACGATGACGAACTGATCAAGATACGACCTAAAGACACGGTTCATGATATCCATGAAAACTGCTGGAGAATTAGTCAGGCCAAACGGCATTACCATAAACTCGTAATGCTCATAACGTGTCCGAAAAGCAGTCTTGGACACATCCTCCTCTTTGACTCGTAACTGATGATATCCCGATCGCAGATCGTTCTTAGAAAACACCGAATCTCCTTGCAACTGATCAAATAAATCATCTATCATCGTCAGTGGATACTTATTCTTCACTGTGACTCTGTTCAGCTCTTGATCGTCAATACATAGCCTCATGTTGCCGTCTTTCTTCTTCACAAATAATACCGACGAACCCCAAGGTGATACACTGGGAGCGAATAAAGCCATTCTATATAAGCTCCTGTATCTGATCCCTCAATTCTTTCATTTCAGTGGGAGCAATACGATACTGTGCCTTAGAAATAGGCACATTACCTGGCAACAACTCAATACTGAACTCCACTTCTCTGACTGGTGGAATTCGTACTACATCATCCGGGAAAACATCCGCAAAGTCACGAACAATGTCCACATCTGCAATAGGTCTAGAAGATGGCTTGCCCACTGCAACCACTATACTGGCAAGAAATCTCTGGAAACCCTTTTGTAGTAACTTCTTCGCACGCACATAAGATATGACATGCAAAGCACCACTGTTCTTTGCTACAAGGAATATAAAAGAATCTTCGTTGGACGGATTCACTGAAACTGTCCGTCTCCAAAAATCTATCGAAGCTCCATTAACTGATAACCAATCTATGCCAAGAATGAGATCAAATCTGGACATCGGTAGAACCACTAGATCGGCTCTAATCAGATTCACCTGAAGCTCCAACTCCACTCCATTAAGTATACTGGAGGTAGTAAGAATCTCGCCAGATGGCAAGGTAACATCATAGCCCGTATCAGCATCCTCGGGTATGATGCCTACCCGCATAACGAATTCTTGAGAGATAAATGAATGCGTAGCTCCCGAGTCTAGCAACGCATATGTAGCATTACCTCTAATGAGAATCATCCCTGCACTCAAAAAATTTCCCAATGAGCATACAACTTAAGAACAATTAATTAAACCCATAATTCATAGCAATACTATTACCCAGAAATCCCTTATGCTACTCATGCTGTGGGGACCTTGGGCGTTAATCTCATCTTAAGGGGCAATTAATGAATAAGCATCATTAACGAAAATAATCCAAAACATTTGGCAACTCAAAAACATACATTTGGCGACGCAAAATCACGTCGCAGAAAAAAAAACAAATTTTTTTTTTCAGGCCCCCATGCGCGCCCACGCCCCTCTTCAGGCGCGCCTGCGCATGGGTTTCGGACAGAATCTGGAAAAATGATAAACATAACAGTTGTAGATCTTTGTCTTATCTTTCCAATGCCACACACCTCACCCTAATCGAAAGTCTCAGTAAAACGTTATACTCATTCTACCAAGAAGGGTTGGTGCAGAAATTTACAAAAATTACCAAAGGCTACAACAAAGATCAAAGTTTCTAGGGCTATTTCAAATCTGAAAAATTGCATAGATAATCTTAACATGTCCCAAGAATAAACACATGCATATCTAGTGTGAGACCCCGATTCTAATCATCTAATCAAGAATTAATCCTATCAATAGACATCCAAAGATCCAAGAGATAAAGCAATTTTTTTTTTTTTTTACACCGGGTGACGCGTGGGCGCGCCACCCGAGGCGCGGGCGCGCAAACAGACCTGCCCGGGCCTCCGAGAAAGGGAGCAGAACGCGTGGGCGCTCCTCACCAGGCGCGGGAGCGCATGGCCTGCTGTTTTTGCTCAAAATAAGGCTCCAAAAGTGCAATCCAACACCCGAAAAGGCTCCGACATGATCCAACTAACACTTTTCCAACAACGAAGTATTCAATTACAAGAAAGAGTAGAACATGCATCAATTCTAAGTTCCAAAATCCAAAATACAAATCGAGTCGAATACAATCTAAGTTCGATTTCAAATTCGACTTCTACAATAACAAGGCCTCACTCTATCAACTCATCCACCTAGCCATGCGATCTCTGACTCGGTCCTGCCCCACCTGTTGCCAAGCACACATACAAAGACAAGACAACAGCCGGATAATCCGGTGAGAATAATATTCCTAGTAAAAGAGACAAACATGCAATATCATAAAAACATCTCAAACGAAATGCATCATCTTCTACATATTCAAATAACAACCATGCAATTCCGCAAGCATGTCTAAAACTCAATTCATATGCATAAATGCAATGCATGTCTTTAAATCTGAGATTATCAAGTCGGATAATCAAAACATTTCAGCTTTTGCTTTTGGGATCCCGAGGACGAGATCACGTAAACGACTCACCGACTCTCCCGATCGAGGTGGTGCTACGTATCTCCATCCTCTAGACTTTGGTGCGACTATAAGGAGTATGCTAGCACTAGGTGAAACGGCTACACCCAGACCACTCACAATATAATCCCCAAAACGTCTATCATCAAAAGGGCCGTCCTGCCCGCTACTCAAATCAAGGATTCATGTTCAAGATGAATGAAATTCAAAACATAACTCAAATAATTCAAATAATCAAATAACATGCAGGCATGTGATTCTTCGGAACACTCGAATCGAGTCGGATTCGAGTCACATGTTCCATTCCAATCTAAGTCATCTTATACCTCTTTTCAACAACGTCGATGCTCCAAACCTGGAAACAACATCGATACAAGAATTCCAAATCAAAATTCCATTCCAAATCAAGTTCAACGATAAAGATAATTCAATTCAACTTTCGATGATGGATCAACTCGATACCAAACCTCGATCAACTCTTCAACGATTCGAAAGTTGCCAATTCGAAACTCCACGATCTTCAACTAATCTGCGGAGATAAAATCAATCCAATATCAATCCATTCAAAACGAGCAACACCCAAAAACTCAAACGAATCTCCAATTTCCAAAATCTCAAACCGGCGGCATAACGGCTATAAATTCAACTAACCGAAAATGCAAACAGCATAATATCACTCTAAGCAACTCATATCAATCAACATTCAACCAAAACAATCCAATTCCAACAAATCACAAAACTCACTTTTTCGAAAATCCCTTCAAAAATTCATAACAAATCCGAACGTCGCTCTAATTCAAAACTGACAGATAATAAACGATCAGAACTCCGCCAGGAACAACATACTAGAATCTAAATCGATTCTAACCACCTCCGAAAAACAAAACATATTCGATCGGAGAAATACTTATGGTATAACGAAGCTCTCTCAGCCGTGATCGCTAATCTGCCTTCAGAAATAATTTCTAACGGACGGATCGAGCTCGGACTGAAATCCAAAAGCTTGAAAAGCTTATCTCACGCCTTCAATGGAGGAATCGGTTGGGAGAGAAGAGGGTGGAGTGAAGGAGGAGTCAAAACAAGGTATAAATATCTAATTAAGTCCATATTTGCGTTTTAGTCCCTGAAAAATCCGAAATTTGCAAAAAGGACCCTGATCAAAATCAAGTCGGCTCTTGAACTCTGGAATCTCCGATTATCTCAAATAAAGTCGATTAAGATAAAATCGGGGCGTTACAATTCTCCCCCACTATGAAAAGATTTCGTCCTCGAAATCGACACGGTTCCAACACTAACTCTGTTCTCCAAACTACTCCTTCAAGTCTGTCAATCAAAAGTCGACTCCTTCTCTAAAGAAAATCCTCCTAAGCTCAGTCACAATCGAATCATCTCCGGTTTCAACTCAAGGCATAACATCCAAAGTTCGACTCGTCTAATCTGGCTGTCCGTCGTTCTGAGGATATCGAACTGAAAAAGTTGAAATCAGGCAACAAAATCTCATCGAAGTCCTTGCCGAAAGAATGAGCGCATCAAGGATCTCTGTCTAAACTAACCGACTTCGGCCAAACATGACATCTTACGACCTCTGACAAGATCTCAATCCTCTAATCTTGAATGAAATTCATTCTGTACGGAAAACGGTAGCAGATTCCAACAATCGGTCAATCAAATCAGATAGTAGATAAAATAAGAACAGCTCAAAACATCGGTTGCTGCATACAATTCCTCAGATAAAATTCGCAGTAAGAAATCTCATACAATCTAATCCTCTTATCTGCTTTCAAATCAGTTCCGTCTGCTAAAATAATTACTCCAACTCTTAAAATTAGAACAGATCACGAGAATTTCCGCATAAGACAAATAGAAGAACAGGTCTTCAAATCAATAAGATCGCTACGAGCTCAAAGTCCAGATTCAGACATTGAGTCTCGAGCGTCTTCAACTGTCTCGATGTCTAGACTATAGCGCAATTCCACTTAATAAGAATACATCTCCAAAATCTCGATAAGAAAAGATCGCTGATCGGCATAAATTCCATCATCAAATCATACAATCGAAGAAGACCATTCGATCCAAAAGAATTCAGACATCGAAGAAAAAAAAAATACAACTGCTCGGCACAAACATCTGCTATACGATTCTCAAAAGCTCCGAAAGATCAGTACAATTCTCATTCCAAAAAGATAAGAAATCAACGATAAAAATTCCTAGTCTCAACTAATTCTTCTAAAAAATCCGGTTAACAGAAGTTAACAACACTACTGGAGTATTCATCAATTCGAACAATTCAACAATTTAAAAGAGGCACGTTAAACATATACAGATTCTTCAATAAGAAGGCAAGAGATTCGCAAGTATCTAACAGTCCCATAAGAATAGGAAACTCAATATCGAACGTTACCTGATCTGTCATTATCGGGTGCAGCCTGAGTCTGCGGATCCTCAGACAGAGCAAAAACTCGTGCCTGCTGTCTGGGAGGCTGGCTTGCATACTGATTACCTTCCTGAACATTCTGTTGCTGAGGTTGGAAAGAGTGGACAGTAGGTGCTTGCTGCTAAGGCTGAGCTGTCTGTCTCGGGAAAATTCCACTCTGAGCTTGCTGAGGAACACGCTGAGGACACGTTCTCGCAAAATGCCCCGCCTGGTTACAAATATGACAGCTTCCAAAAATACCTCTACACTGATCACTGGAGTGACGACCTCCGCAGTTGGCACAAGACATGCCTGACTGTCCCGAACTCTGTCCCGATCCATACTGCCTCGAACCACTCGAGCTCGAAGAACTGGTTCCGTGCTTCTTAAACTGCTTCCCCTTCGGGAGATAGTAATCCTTCCTGTTACCTCCACTGCTACCACCCTCAGAACTCGGTGGTTGGTTCTGAAACTGAAAGGATTGATTTTGTTAATGGAACAGTTGGTTTTGGTATTGAGAAGATTGTGCCTGAAACTGTCCTTGCTGCTGCTGAGGCACAAACTGATTTCCTCTCTGTCTCCACAAACATGCTTCTGCTCCCTTTGCGTGATTCATGGCATCCGCAAAGTTGTTAGGCCTGTTGGTATTTACCAACGTGAAGACGTCGGGGTTCAAACCATTGATGAACTGATCTGCCTTAGCTTCTTCATCTCCGGCAATTAGCGGTGCAAAACGCAACAGACTATCGAACTTAGCCACGTACTCTTCAATGTTCAGATTCCCTTGCCTCAGGTTGGCAAACTCTGCTCCCTTATCTTTGCGATACGAGATAGGGAAAAACCGCTTATAAAATTCCGATTTGAAAAGAGTCCAAGTAACTTCCGTACCTCTATTCTCCATTGCTTTCTTCGTCATGATCCACCAACTCTTAGCAACCCCACGAAGCTGATGAATGACTAACGTGATTCGACGGTCATCTGTGTAATCGATGGAATCGAACAACTGATCGATATCATCCAACCAACTCTCACAGTCAACTGGATTTTCTAAACCCATCAACAACGACGGATTGAACAACTGAAACCTTTTCAGTCCATAGGCGTCGCTGAAGCATCCATCTCTACCGTTTCAGTACTAGCTTGCTCAGTTGTAGGAATAACTGGCGGTGGATTCCTATTAATAACTCTTCGAGGACCCATCTGATAATCAAAGGTTAGGACACAAGATATCTCAATCGCTGCAATTCGGTGCCCTTGCAACCTCTCAGAATTCCGGATACAGGTGAAATACAGTTCATATCTCAAATAATTCATGCTTCATATTTCAAATCACAAAATCATGTAAATCAAGTAATTCTCAACAACAAAGCATGCTCGCATGGTATTTAAATAAATCAATTTAAATAACTCAACCACATGCGAGAATCAATTCATGCGGACTCGATCTACCCCGCTCACTTCTAAATTCAGTCCAAGAATCTTATCGCTCTGATACCACTTAATGTGAGACCCCGATTCTAATCATCTAATCAAGAATTAATCCTATCAATAGACATCCAAAGATCCAAGAGATAAAGCAAATTTTTTTTTTTATTTTTTATTATTATTTTTATACACCTGGTGACGCGCGGGCGCGCATACAGACCTGCCCGGGCCTCCGAGAAAGGGAGCAGAACGCGCGGGCGCTCCTCACCAGGCGCGGGCGCGCATGGCCTGCTGTTTTTGCTCAAAATAAGGCTCCAAAAGTGCAATCCAACACCCGGAAAGGCTCCGACATGATCCAACTAACACTTTTCCAACAACGAAGTATTCAATTACAAGAAAGAGTAGAACATGCATCAATTCTAAGTTCCAAAATCCAAAATACAAATCGAGTCGAATACAATCTAAGTTCGATTTCAAATTCGACTTCTACAATAACAAGGCCTCACTCTATCAACTCATCCACCTAGCCATGCGATCTCTGACTCGGTCCTGCCCCACCTGTTGTCAAGCACACATACAAAGACAAGACAACAGCCGAATAATCCGATGAGAATAATATTCTCAGTAAAAGAGACAAACATGCAATATCATAAAAACATCTCAAACGAAATGCATCATCTTCTACATATTCAAATAACAACCATGCAATTCCACAAGCATGTCTAAAACTCAATTCATATGCATAAATGCAATGCATGTCTTTAAATCTGAGATTATCAAGTCGGATAATCAAAACATTTCAGCTTTTGCTTTTGGGATCCCGAGGACGAGATCACGTAAATGACTCACCGACTCTTCCGATCGAGGTGGTGCTACGTATCTCCATCCTCTAGACTTTGGTGCGACTATAAGGAGTATGCTAGCACTAGGTGAAACGGCTACACCCAGGCCACTCACAATATAATCCCCAAAACGTCTATCATCAAAAGGGTCGTCCTGCCCGCTACTCAAATCAAGGATTCATGTTCAAGATGAATGAAATTCAAAACATAACTCAAATAATTCAAATAATCAAATAACATGCAGGCATGTGATTCTTCGGAACACTCGAATTGAGTCGAATTCGAGTCACACGTTCCATTCCAATCTAAGTCATCTTATACCTCTTTTCAACAACGTCGATGCTCCAAACCTGGAAACAACATCGATACAAGAATTCCAAATCAAAATTTCATTCCAAATCAAGTTCAACGATAAAGATAATTCAATTCAACTTTCGAGGATGGATCAACTCGATACCAAACCTCGATCAACTCTTCAACGATTCGAAAGTTGCCAATTCGGAACTCCACGATCTTCAACTAATCTGCGGAGATAAAATCAATCCAATATCAATCCATTCAAAACGAGCAACACCCAAAAACTCAAACGAATCTCCAATTTCCAAAATCTCAAACCGGCGGCATAACGGTTATAAATTCAACTAACCGAAAATGCAAACAGCATAATATCACTCTAAGCAACTCATATCAATCAACATTCAACCAAAACAATCCAATTCCAACAAATCACAAAACTCACTTTTTCGAAAATCCCTTCAAAAATTCATAACAAATCCGAACGCCGCTCTAATTCAAAACTGACAGATAATAAACGATCAGAACTCCGCCAGGAACAACATACTAGAATCTAAATCGATTCTAACCACCTCCGAAAAACAAAACATATCCGATCGGAGAAATACTTACGGTATAACGAAGCTCTCTCAGTCGTGATCGCTAATCTGCCTTCAGAAATAATTTCTAACGGACGGATCGAGCTCGGACTGAAATCCAAAAGCTTGAAAAGCTTATCTCACGCCTTCAATGGAGGAATCGGTTGGGAGAGAAGAGGGTGGAGTGAAGGAGGAGTCAAAACAAGGTATAAATATCTAATTAAGTCCATATTTGCGTTTTAGTCCCTGAAAAATCCGAAATTTGCAAAAAGGACCCTGATCAAAATCAAGTCGGCTCTTGAACTCTGGAATCTCCGATTATCTCAAATAAAGTCGATTAAGATAAAATCGGGGCATTACATCTAGACATAACAATAATCGCATATATGTTTCTAAGGTGCAATACAATAAACTCAATTCTAAGTTTTCAAAGCTCAAACTAAACCAACACCTTCTAACATGCATTTGACAACAATCTATTCTTAGCCCGAAGTCACCACATGCTAATCTATCTCAATCTCGAGCTATCCAAGCCACATCTGACTCGCTCATGCCCAAACCTGATGCAATGCACACATACAAACAAAGCAACAGCCGGATAACTCCGGTGAGAAATACATCTCAGTGTGAACAACATGCATATATATCATTTAAGAATAATAATTCTATATGCTATAATAATCATAAATCTCAAATATGTAAGAACATGTAAAACATAGAAGCATAATCGATTCCTAAATTCTTATAACATATCAGTTCATCAAGCATACAAACACATTCACATCTTGAATGACATCGAATAACATGCTAGCATTTATAAATGCATATTCTAAACCATAGAAATCTCTAGGTTAATGAATAAATGCAATGCATGTTTCAAGGAATAGGCTATCAAGTCTGATAACAATCAAATCTTGGTTCTTGGGATCCCGGAGAATAAAATCTTTAACTAACCACCAACTCACCCAATCGAGGTGACGTTAAATATCTCAATTCCCCTGACTTTTTCGCAACTATAGTGAGTCTTCTAGCTCTAGAAGTAAATCTACATTCCGTGTCACTCAACTACAGTCCTCCAAACGTCATATGCACTCTAGGCCAAATAGCCCTCTGTGCTTTTCAAGGTAAGGTTCAAGATAAATGCAACATAATCTTGATGCATTAAATCATAAACATACTAATAAACATCTTGAACACAAAATTTAATAATCATTCATATCAACAATAGCAAATAAATCACATAAGAGCACTTAAACAATTAAGTATGTGATTTTAGGAAAACTCGAAAATCACCACGTTCTCGAGTTGTTCTACCTGGCGAGGATAATGTCGAATCATACCTTTCGATCATAGCTTTGACATATTCAAACTTGCTAGCATCAAATCTGATGACATATTTAACTACTATTCATTTCACGTTTGCTTATCGACGTTGATAGTTGATCAAATTCTTGATTCAACTTTGCTTGTTCAAACAGCTCAAACTCGTCGATTCGACTTCGATATCTTCACATTCAATTCTGAAATAAAGTAGTAACATAGCTTAACATCATCTTTCACTCCCCTTCCAATCTCATCAAATCTGAAACAACTATATGACTTGATTGTTTAATCCAAAATCAAAACCGGCGGCGTAACGGTTCGAAACCGAAATTCCAAACACATTAACATCAATATCATCACTACCTTAACACTATAACCTCCTCAAATATGCAGCACATACACGTACATATCAATCAAGAAAATTCAGATTTCTCAAAATTCTTCATCAATTCGAAAACATGTCCAAACGACGATCTTTTCTCAATCCGTCTTAGATATGTTATCGTCTTATATGCTATAACACATTTATACAATCAAATCTTAATTCTAACAACAACTTAAAATTCAAACATGGTAGAACTTCATAAAACTTACGTTAAAACATAGCACTCGGAGTTGTAATCGCAAATATATGATCAATCAAAAATTCTATCGGACGGATCAATTGTTATCGGAACTTAAAAATTTAGAAATCATCTTTTATTCTTCTTCTTGAGCTGAATGAATCGAAATCTGCTGCTGAAGAATGGAATACACACGTGTGATAGTGTGTATTTATGTATATCCACTTGCCCACAAGAATTGCATTTTAGTCCCTAAACTTTTGGGAATTTTCTTTAAGAAACTTTTTTCCAATTTTGCTCTTGATTTTCTGGACTACAATTCTGAGTGAAATATGCACCATTTATATCTAAAGCCCACATGTGATTCCTATTTACAAGGATATTACACATTGGTCCCTGAACTATGGCATAATTGCAATTCAGTCCCCGGACAGCGATTTAATTCAATTTCAATCCTAAATAATTTAAGAATATTAGAATTTAATTCAAAAATCTAAATATTTTCAAATTAAATATTCTCGAATTAAAATTAAATCATTTCGCACCTTATCGCATTTCAGTCCTTGAAATTCTCCATATTTGCAAATTGGTCCTTGTTCGGAATTTATCTTCAAATTACATCCTTGATATTTATAATCTTGGAATTTACATCTTAAATTGCATAAATATCAATTCAAATATTTTATCTTTTAATTTAAGAATTCCGGATATTAAAATCTTACAATCCGAAAATCCTCAAATTAAATATTTTTGACCCGAAATTGAAATCTATAATTTCCATAAATTCTCTAATTCATATTTTTTCATATTCGGAATTTAAATCTTAAATTCCATAATTAATAACTTAATATTTTCGGGCCTTACACATGCAAGGACATATAATCCAAATATCACAATCACAAAAACTCATGCAAATCCTATTAAACATGCAAACTATTGAATCTTAAATACATGAGTTAGGATTACCCGTGATCAAAGACGTATCAGGGTTCGCTTCCTCTGCCCGCATGACGTACACACGTCATGGAATGTTCTTCTCAGTAGGGCAGTTCATCGCAAAATGACCTGGTAACTTACACTTGTAGAAAACTCCCATACCGTACATACATTGCCCCGAATGAGGCTTCTGACAAGTCTTGCACAAAAGAATTCCTCTGAGATTTGGTTTGTTTCCCCTTTCTGCTGCTGCGGCCTCAGCCGGTCCCCATAGCTTTTGTTGTGGTCTGGGAGGATTCGGGCCCTTAGGCGGCCCATTGAACTGCTTCTGCGCCGGCTGCGAAGACTGGCCTCTAGAAGGATGCTGAAACTGTCTCTTAAGCTGACAAGCTTCCTGCATCTCCTTCCTCCCCTGCTTGGATCTCAACGCCCTGTTCACCGCCGCCCTATAGTTCGCCACATCCGCGAAGAACACATCATTCTTGATGTCCGATCGCAGTCCATCTGTGAAGTGCCTTAACCTCTCCAGCTCGTGATTCGTGATCAAAGGCGCGAAATGGCATCCCCGATCAAACTGCTTCACGTACTCACCAACAGATTTGTCTCCCTGACGAAAACTCATAAACTCCCGAATCAGTCTGCCATGCGCCTCAGCAGTGAAATACGTCTCAAAGAACATCCTCCTAAAGTTTGTCCATGTCAAGGTAGCAAAGTTCACCCCGATCACTATTCCTTCCTACCAAAGAGCTGCATACTCCTTCAGCATAAAGATAGCACATCCCACCTTGTCAGCATCGGTGATCCCCATGTAAAAAAAGATGGTATCCAAAGATTGGATCCACTCCTCAGCAATGAGTGGGTCAGTAGTACCACTAAACTCCTTGGGCCCCTGTTTCTTGAATCTCTCTGCCACGTCCTCCTCATGGGACTTCCTAGGCTGTGTTGTCTGGTACTCGAGTAACCTAGTAATCCCTGCCAGCATGTCCACATTGGACCTCTCGAACGGTGTGAGCTGAGGTGGTGTAGGTGGTGGTGGATTCTGACGATTTTCACCTCCCCCGTGGCTGGTATTATCGGTATTAGTTTCCTGGCATACTGCAATTTCCACAAATCTCTCACGTGATCGCAAGGCATAACTAAGTATACTTAAAATTTTCATAACTTAAATCATTAAAGCATAAATCCTAAGCCCCATAAATATAATAAAAGACATTAAAACTTACAGACTGATAGTACGACTTCTGAGCTCCACGTAGCAGGCTAGTATCCTCCAAGGACCTTACTCTAATACCAACTGAAACGACTCCTTCCTACTACTGCTGAATTTTTTTTTAAAATAATTAATAAATATTTAATATCTTATATATAAAAATCATGTAATATTAATAATACATAAATTAATTAATAAATATATTTAAACTTCTAATAAATTTCCATAAAATATCCTACATGAAAATTTCATAATTTTGCATGCAAATAAAAAATATCTTAAAAATAGATATAAATCCATGCATAAAATATCCAACTCAAACTCTCTTAAAATCCTTCACATAAAATCCATGAACTCTTAAATAAATAATAAAACTTGTGCGAAAAATGTATTAATATTCAAAACCAATCAAAACATAAACTTGAGCATAGGTCACGGGCTAGCCAACCGTCGGGAGCTCATACGTCCTCACCGTCAGTCGGGGCTATATTCTCTGCATCATAATCTGCTTGCTCACTTGCACCATTTAATTCTAGTGAGCCTAAAGGCTCAACACGTTCTATCTCATAATAACAACATGCTAAAAATCCATGCAACATATAATACATGCAATATACATAATAAATAATATATATACGCATTTCTTTTAAAATTCATAATTCATGATCATCGCATTAACATATCATACATATTCTCAACATACATATTCATCATGCATCAAATTTAGGGCATATCATACTTAAAATTTTCTGAAGGTTATATCCATGTCGTGTGACCGTAAAGGTGATTGATCAATCAAAGAACCAACGTACGTGATGGTGGGATCTCCAACTCTTATGCCACTTCGCCAGGCTAACCCCGGAACCATAGGCGCATCATCATAACATATGAAAAGGCAATCAGGCCCTAGTATCCCGACTCACAGTCCCGTACTCTATGGAAAGCCTCCGAGTCTAGGTATCCCATCCCCAATCTTTTATTTGTCACACACCCACTTCAACTTCCTTAAAATATTTTTCATGTCCAACATCATACATATAATATATACCATCATGTACATGCATAAAAATTCTTCATGATCTTATTTTTATAAAATCTTGCCCATAAATATATATTTAATTATTTTATATATAAAAATAATACTTTTACATACTTAAAATATTCATGCAATAATTAAATATATATTTACGAAAGATGCATATTTTTCATGGATTGGTTCAGGCTGTTGACGCCTTAGAATTAGGCTCATAAACTTCTAGACTGGCCCAATAAATTAACTTAAGCCCATTAACATAAATTAAATCCAAATAATCTATTTAAGCCCAATAGAACATTCCTGGACCATTAGTAAAAATCAAGCCCATTAATAATCTAGGCTAGCCCAATTGGCCCAATAATTTAATTAACTTAGACTTAAGTCCATTAAAAGTCTTAAAATAATAATTAATTTAAAATAAAATTTCCGAGCCCAACTAACACAACCCAGACCCGGACCCAACTAACTTGACCCGATATCTTTTCAGACCCAACCCGAGGCCGTAGACCCAAACCCAGCCCGAAACAAAACATGAAACCCGATCCCTTCAATGGCCTGCTGCCGGCCACCCCGACCAGAGCTCCACCGCCCAAACATAGCCCACGTCTAAGCGGTCCTAACATGACCAAGCTCAGGTCCCAACTCATCCTACGCAAGCCGCACGAACCATCATTCCACAAAACCCTATTTATGCGACATGTGCACATCAGAAGTAAAAGAGATCGGCCCTAGCCCATTCCAACTCCAAGCCGTGGTTTTTTTCGACCTTAAGGACCTAGGCGTGAGTCATCAGCCATCACCGATCAATACAAGAAAAAACGTGGGAAAATTCATGAAGAATGCACGCATAGTACACTGCTAAAAAATGCCTGCATAAATCCTCTTAAAAACAAAAAAACATGTTATATAATGGACTTTATGCTTATAACAGAATATAGGACTTAAACGGTAGCCAAAAAGTAAATTCAAACGTGATTTTTTTTATTTTTGAAGCCTAAAATTGTGTTCTTGATGCGTACGGCGATTACAGGGACGAACGGGCTACCAAGCATTGTTTAGATCTTCAAAAATCATGTGTTATGTGTGTATGAACTGATGTGAATGTGAGGGAGAGGGGAGATGGCGGCTAGGGTGAGATTTTACATGAAGAAGATGATAAAGAAGGATCTAGATATATCGTTAATTTGTTAAGATATTAAGTTTAGATTTAGGGAAATAAATAAATAATTTTTAATATAAAATAACCTTTAAAAAATTTGTTATTTTACTAATATTTTTCGTGATATTTAGTTCTAGATTTTTAAAAGCCCCTTAAAAGCCTTTAAAATTCCTTATTTTGGTGAAATTTGGACTCATATATATATTTGGTTCCCATAAAAATATTTGGAGTAAAATTCATATATCTCGTTCATCCACGGTTCCGTCTACGCGATCGAAAATCATTATTTCTAAAAATTTCATAAATAGAAAAATTACGGGTTAAGTGCTAAAAATAAATTTAAAACATGCAAATTAATTCATATAATTCACATAAAGTCTTTTAACCCATTTTCTTGATTTTTATTTAATTATTTTCCTAGTTATGCATGCGAAATCACCAAAGAAAATTCTAGGCGTTACAGAAACACTAAGATCCGAGTATGTTGATCAGTATTATAAGATTCCAGTAGTTATCAAGAACCCGAAAGGGTTACCTAACTTGATTGATCTTTTCAGGATAAGTATGAGCCACAGTGGGTTGATACAAGTAGATGATACCGTTAAATTAGGTGTATCGATTTTTATTTTGGTAATAAGGGAACGTGGACCTTGAGATAAGGGTATTAATTTTGTAATCCATACATGATTAGGGACTTAGCCAGAGGAAGGTACCTTAAAGAAATTATCAGCTCCACATAGAATGTTGACATTCAGAATTACATAGATATTGGATTTATAAGAAATAGTTTTGTTAATATTTCAGAATTTTCTTTTGTCTGAGAAGAAGAGTTGAGATTCAAATATTGTTGGAATAGAAATTCAAACCCAGGATTGCAATATTGTCTGAATCAGTCAGAAATAAGAGGAACTGATCAAAATGGTCATAACTTTTGAGTCGAACATTTTGTTTTACCAAACCATAGATTTGGTTCACTAAGGGCGTGTTTCTAAGTATATCTGTTATGGTTACAGATAGTGAAGCCATGTGACTACTAGGGTAAGTATTCCTTATCGGGAAAAGCTGACTTGTTTAAATACTTGAGATTGTACCCAGCTTGGTACCAAGGATCGCCAACCAAGTCTTTCGAGACTAGCTTGATTAGTTGTTACATGTTTTTTTAGAACTTTAATTTTTTGAGGCTTGATCGATCATGCACAATATTCAGATATTTTTTACAGTCTCATGGATATTCAATCGACAATTTTGGGTTGAAAAAGTTCGTTTGTTCTAGTGGACTCTAGCAAGATTTAACATTGATCAACTAATGTTGGTTAAACATTAGCAGTTGAGACCTATGGTGTTTTCGGGTGTGGAAAGGTTATTGTTACCAAATTTATCATGGTTATTTGCTAGATCATTGTCGTGATTAAATCATCAGAGTTGAAAGTAGTGACAACACAGATTGAGGAAGAGTTTGGAAAACTTTTCAAGTATTTTATACTTTTGTTACAAGTATGGACAAAATTTGGTAAGTCAGGAATTTGACAGACTCAATATTGCCTATGAGTGAAGGTTACTAGTCCCGATTGAATTCGTAGGCAAGAATCTAACACCGGGAGTTAGATGACAACATTTGGTTGCAATTGTTAGTACTAGGACTTCGTACTAATAGATTTGTGATTCCAGTGGTTAAGACGACATGTTTTTGCCATTATAAGGTCCTGAGTTTTTGAACTCATTAACTATTGAACCCTGTAAGATTTTGCGAAATTGGTGCAGTTGTTAAGGCTTGGTACTTCCGAGAAAGGATGTACCACTCAAGTTAGACAGACTCCACAAGAAGTTTTTATCATTGCAAGGGGAGACTTCTGTATTATTTTTCAGTGTTGTAGTTATGTAGTAGCCCGTAACCAAAATCAGTAATTAAGGAATTAATTATAATTACTTGAATGGAGTTCGGAAGCTCCGAAGGTGAGTTCGGAAGTTCCGAACAGGATCGGAAGCTCCGATGGTATTACGTCAGGCATGACGTGTGGTTGGATCGGAAGCTCCGATCAGGATCGGAAGCTCCGATCACCCCTATCCGAAGTCAACAAGTGATATTTTGACACGTGGCAGATCAGGATCTTCGGAAGCTCCGATGGCAGGATCGGACGTTCCGATCGAGGTTCGGACGTTATGATCGTTGTCTATAAATAGAGGGCCGAGGCTTCATTTCCAATTGCCAATTCCGAGTATTTCCCTCTCCTTTCTAGTCTATTTGAGTTGTTCTAGCCTTCCTAGGCTTGACCCGGCGGTTGGCGAGGCGTTCGGAAGTCGTAGCAGAGTTGTGCCCAAGTTCTGGAGACATCGACATCAAAGGGCTAACGACGGACGAAGGTATAGCTTTTGCTTCCTATAAATATTTAGGAGTATGCAATAGCTTAGTTAATGTTTTTAGAGCACTTTAATGATAGTAGTATCATTTGGCAGTGTAGAGCAGACTATAGGCATGGACCTAGAGTTGGTGGAGCTTGCACTGTTTTGAGGTACAGAAGTACTGTTCGAGATATCCTGACTGAGTATGCATGTATTATGTGACTGCATGATTTATATGTCATTGATTTATGCTGCATTCATTTGCATACTGAGCTATCTCCTTCGAGATGTCTGTAAGTAGGGTTTTTCCCTATCCTGTTAGTGGTTGGACTTTCATCGATTTGGGTCCGGCATATCCACTGGTATTATGGTATGGGAGCCACCTCCTGAAGCGACGACACAGCGTGCTACATACCATGGCCTGGTCTGTCTCTGTTATCTGATCCTTGACCTCGAGTTTATAGGGAGTTCACTTTGCATGCATGTATACTCATACTCTCGTACTGAGCATCTTATGCTCACGTCTCGTACTCTGTGTTTTTGGACACCCTATTCCATGGAGCAGGTTTGCGATTGGACGAGGCGGGTGGATCCAAGAGGGGCTAGTCAGTGGTTGACCAGCTGGAGCTTCGTCTAGGTTTTATTTCTGTTGTTTTGGAGGTTGATACAGCTATTCGATTTGGTTGTATATTATTTGGATAAATTACAGATTCATTTACTTGGGATTGTATAATGTTTATGGTTTCCGCAAGATTATTCTGATATCTATTTAATTAAGTTAATTGCATGCCTAAGTTCTGTTAGATGGTGATCCGGGTAAGGGTCACTACATTTATGGTATCAGAGCATGCAAAAGTATTCTTTGGATTTAGTCTCATCATGAGTTATTTTTGTAGATGGCAAATCGTGATGACCAGAGTTCTCATGGCAGTATTGGTGGGCGTTGGGGTGATACCGACCAAGAGCATCATCGAGAACGGCGTCATAGTCATCATGACGATGAGCGGTTCACTGTGCGTCGAATCTTAGCTATGGGTCCTAAGCCCTTAGTTGGAGGTGAGTCTCCGGAGGATGCGGAGAATTGGTTAGACCGCATGGAGTGTAAGAGTGGGTGCCCAGTGAGCCAACTGTGTGGCTATGGGCTTTGATGACTCTTTGTATAAACAATCTTTTGTTTAATATTATTTACACTTTTATGGCAATGACTTTATATTACTTCATATTGTTATATTGTGATATAATATTGTTGTTTTGATAAAGACCTTGAATATACTATAGTGTATGTAAGATGTGGTAGAACATGGAGATGTCTATCATGAAATACATCTTATAGTCACTGTATGTTCTAAAACCGTTCCTAGTCGATTGAGCCGTCCGATAATAAGGATAAGGATCGCTCGAGTTTGAGACTAGCATTTGCGATACGGAGTACCACGTTTCATTGGTAGGGAACATGGAGATGTTCGAAGCATGCAAATGGATATTCATAGGATGAATAATCGAACTACCCTATCCGGACTTTCCAAGTGGTTATCACTTATCGAGTGGATTAAGTCCGCGGTTTTGGTTGTACACCATTAGTCCTTACGACTTGAAACATCATGGAGACTCTATATGCTAGTGCTGTGCTTTGACTCGTTTACCGACTCTATGGGGGTCATCAGGTGTCGAGATTGGGTACAGTTACGACACATATAGGAGTCAATGCATTGTTGTCAAGGATTCACCACATACTTGCGAGTGTGGATATCCTATGCGATCTGAGGAGATATTAGTGTGATAAATCTCTGGCCAGAGTAATTGATGTGATTTAAGAAATGGTTTCTTAGTAGCACATGCGATGTCACTAATTTGATCTTCAAGATGTATTGCATAGTTATCAAATCTTGAGCGACTCTCGATATACCAATGGTTGTTGATTCGATCGGGATATATGGATGAAGGGACCGTACTGTACGCTAACCAAAATCTACTGGTTCTTGTAGGCACTATCAGTGATACCTAGGGAATCATGGGGCGATGTTGCTAGGCGCTTTACCATGATTCGTTGGGCAAGTCGGAAAGTGTTGTTCCGAGTCACAAGGAGTTGTGAGCCCACGGCTAGCTGTATCCCTGAACCATTGAGGGTCACACAGTGTAATGGAGTTTTAATCCCCGTTGAGATAGTTAAATTTAAAGAGTTAAATTTAATGAACTAAGGAGTTGGACTTCTTAAATAAGAGTAAGGGAGTAGGATTTCCTAAAATGACATAGGGATGGACATTTTTGGAAACCACTGAATTCGGATTCAGGAAAATTTATTTTGACTTTAAAATGTGCAGAAATGGTTTCTGTGCACATTGGTGAAATCAGTTCATCAATCGGAGTCACGATGAATTTTATATTAATTTCTGAACGAGCGGGCTTTGCTTGTCGGGCCCCAGCTTATGATTAATGGGCCCTAAGGTGTTAGTGGCCTGCATTATAAATAAGTTATTTCAGTACAGAAATTACACACAATAGCTCATTATTTTTGAGAGAGAAAAATCGAAACCCTAGCCTCTCCTCTAGAATAATCGGCCGAACCCCTGCCTTGCTCTGCACGAGAAATTTCGGTCTGTGATTTTGAATCGCAGTCAGGAATAACGAATCAGATTCGTTTAATCTCTTCGCAGAAAACTTCTGATAGATTTTCTAGTGCAATCTATCAGAGGGATTAAACCTCTGTTCGTGGACCTGATTGAAGGAGTTCATCGGTTCCAGGGAGAGACAACAAGAGCAGATAAAATCTGTTGGTGTCCAGTAATCTCGTTGCGAGATTGAAGGTAAAATTTAATAACTGTTATTTAAATTTTACACACACAATAATTTAATCGTTGAACGGTTGATACCCACACTATGGAATTGTTCCATAACAAAATTTTAAACTTCCGCTGCACCGGGTATCAATCGTGATTGATCTGACCGCCAGTTTTCCAACATGGAGATGACTTTTCAGACTTTCCAATGCACCGAGGAGCAGAAGATGGAGACCCTAGGTTATCTTCTGGATGGACGGGCGCGCAGGTAGTGGAGGTTTACTTCTGCACCCTTTATTGTGGCGAGAGGAGTGGCCACCTGGGCCGAGTTCAGCACAGCTTTCCAAAAGCGGTATTTTCCTCCTGCACTCCGTCAGTCGAAGGCAGGCGAACTACTGAGTCTGCGACAGGGAGCCATGTCTATCGATGAGTATCAGCAGAGGTTCTTTGATCTGCTATCCTATTGCCCCGAGATTGCTGATAGCTCGGAGATGAAGTATAATCTGTTCCTTCAGGGCCTTAACCCTGAGATCCATGACCGTGTGGCGGTTGGCGACAACATGTCCTACGAGGGTTTGGTGAGACGTTGTCACCAGGCGGAGGACAGCATTCGGCGGAATAGGTCTTTCCCTCAATCGAGGCCTGCTAGTTCTTTAGGTCCCCGTGCCCAAACTTTTAAGAAGTCTGGATCTACTTCTTCCTCTGGTTCTGGAGGTGTTGTCCGTTTCGGTAAGAAAGACAAGTGTGATCACTGTGGGAAGAATCATCCATCCGACAAGTGCCGTAGAGCTTCTGGAGCTTGTTTCCGTTGTGGAAAGACTGGTCATATCCGGAGGGATTGTCCACTATCTTGGGGAGGTGGTTCTGGTTTTGGTTCAGGATTTGGTTCTCAGGCCACCGTTCAGCAGAGGTCACAGGGACAGCCTGCTGGGAGTTCTCATTTGAGGCCACGAGCTTCTGGCCAGGTGTTTGCCTTGAGGCATGATCAGGCTATGGAGGAGAATGAGAAAGTCATCGCAGGTACATTTTTGCTTTATGGTATAGCTGCTCTTGTACTTATTGACACTGGTGCATCTCATTCCTTCATTTCTGCACGTTTTGTTAAGAGGCATAAGTTACCATGCATTGCACTAGACGTAGTGATGTCTGTTTCTACTCCGATGGGCCAATCTGCTTTGGCTAAGCGTCTAGTGATGGGTTGCCCTTTAGAGTTCGAAGGGAACATTTTGTTAGCAAATCTCATGGTCCTGGCGATGGACGACTTTGATTGCATTCTGGGAATAGATATGTTGACTACCTATCGAGCTTCAGTGGACTGCTATCAGAGATTAGTACGCTTTCATCCGAAGGGGAGTGAGAGCTGGTTTTTCTATGGTGAGGGAGCGCGACCCCCGATGCCTTTGGTATCAGCTTTGAGAGCCTGTCGAGCTCTAGAGTCTGGCGGGGAAGGCTACCTTATCTATGCAGTTGATTTGTCCGCTGAGAGTATTGGATAGAGAGCATTCCTGTTATGGATGAATTTCCAGATGTATTTCCTGATGAGATTCCGGGTTTTCCTCCTGTTAGGGAAGTCGAGTTTGGCATAGAGTTGATGTCGGGTACTTCGCCTATTTCTCGAGAACCGTATCATCTGGCTCCGTCAGAGATGCGCGAGTTGAAGAATCAGCTACAGGATCTTTTGGACAAGGGGTACATTCGTCCTAGTGTATCTCCTTGGGGAGCTCCAGTTCTCTTTGTAAAGAAGAAGGATGGGTCAATGCGGTTGTGCATTGTCTATCGACAGCTGAATCGAGTCACTGTAAAGAACAAGTATCCGTTGCCTCGTATTGATGACTTGTTTGATCAGCTGCAGGGCACGTCAGTTTACTCCAAGATTGACTTGAGATCTGGGTATCATCAGTTGAGAGTCCGTGATCAGGACGTAGCCAAGACTACATTCCGTACTCGCTATGGGCATTACGAGTTCCTAGTGATGCCATTTGGTTTGACTAATGCGCCGGCTATATTCATGGATCTGATGAACCGTGTCTTCAGGGAGTATTTTGACAAGTTTGTCGTGGTCTTCATTGACGACATCTTGGTGTATTCGCGTAATACGGAATAGCATGTTTCTCACTTGCGATTGGTACTGCAGACTCTTTGAGATGAGCAGTTGTACGCCAAGCTGAGCAAGTGCGAGTTCTGGATGGATAGAGTGGTCTTTCTTGGCCATATCATATCCAGAGAAGGGATTTCTGTTGATCCAAGCAAGATTAAAGCGGTACTTAATTTGTCGCGTTCGACAACAGTTGCTGAGATGCGTAGTTTTCTGGGTCTAGCAGGGTATTATCGTCGCTTCATTCTGAACTTCTCTCAACTAGCTTGACCTTTGACGCAGCTCACCCGCAAGGGTGTGGACTTTGAGTGGTCCTCCGAGTGTGAGGAGAATTTCTGTGAGCTTTGACGGCGGTTGACTTCTGCGCCGGTGTTGGCATTACCGTCAGGATCTGGAGGGTATGTGGTATACACTGATGCTTCTCTTCAGGGGTTAGGTTGTGTCCTGACTCAGAATGGGCATTTGATCGCATACGCTTCTAGACAGCTAAAGCTTCACGAGGACAACTATCCAGTCCATGATTTGGAGTTAGCAGCCATTGTGTTCGCTTTGAAGATCTGGCGTCATTATCTGTATGGCGAGAAATTTGAGATCTTCACCGACCATAAGAGTCTCAAGTATTTGTTCGCTCAGGCGGAGTTGAACATGAGGCAGAGACGTTGGATGGACTTGCTTAAGGACTATGTTTGCGAGATAAAGTACCATCCGGGAGCTGCTAATCTCACCGCTGATGCTTTGAGTCGCAAGGTGCAACTATCCGCACTTCAGACTTGTTCGATGTTTAGTGCGATCAGTGACTGTTGTACTTCAGGTTATACCTTCAAGCATAAGAAAGGTATGCAGAGTATCCAGATGTTTGCGATATTATCTGAGCCAGCTTTGTATTCGCGGATTCGAGATGCTCAGATGTCTGATTCGAAGACCCAGCGTTTAGCTCGTCTAGCTAACGAGGGTAGCTCGTCTGGATTTCATTATCAGTCAGATGGCTTTCTGTGTTTGTCTGGTAGGCTTGTGACTCCGCAGGATGAAGAGTTGCGAGAGGAGATTTTATCTCAGGCACATCGCACTAAGTTGAGTATTCATCCTGGGAGCAACAAGATGTACAAGGATCTACGTACTCGTTTCTGGTGGAAAGGAATGAAACGCAGTGTTTATCAATTTGTTTCGAGATGTTTGGTGTGTCAACAGGTCAAGACAGAGCACCGACGACCTGGAGGATTGCTTCACAGTCTGCCTATTCCTGAATGGAAATGGGAGTTTATCACAATGGACTTTGTGACCCATTTGCCGGTATCCCCGAGGAACTGTGATGCTATCTGGGTGGTGGTGGACCGACTCACCAAGTCAGCGCATTTCATTGCCTATAGCCGAGAGTCCTCTGTGGATCGCATGGCTCGGTTGTACATTTAGGAGATCGTTCGACTTCATGGAGTGCCTGTGAGCATTGTCAGCGATCGGGACCCCAGGTTTACTTCTAGATTCTGGAGGAGTGTTCAGCGTGCGATGGGTACTACTCTCAGTTTGAGTACAGCCTATCATCCGGAGACTGATGGTCAGTCAGAGCGCACTATCCGTACGTTAGAGGATATGCTAAGAGCGTGCGTCATGGATTTTGGTTCAGCCTGGCAGGATCATTTGCCGTTGATCGAGTTCGCTTACAACAACAGCTATCATACTAGTATTGGGATGGCACCTTTTGAGGCGTTGTACGGGCGACGTTGTCGTACTCCACTCTTCTGGGAAGAAGTGGGGGAGAGACAGGCTGAGGGACCGGAGCTTATCCAGCAGGCGATAGACATTATTGATCAGATCAAGAAACGGATTAAGACTGCACAGGATCGTCAGGCCAGCTATGCTAATATCAAGCGTAGGCCTTTGCAGTTCGATGTCGGGGATAAAGTGTTTCTGAGAGTGTCACCTTTCCGCAAGATTCTCAAATTTGGCCTTAAGGGCAAGTTATCTCCCAGGTTTATCGGTCAGTTTGAGATCTTGGAGGGCATTGGCGATTTGGCTTATCGACTAGCTTTACCACCGCATCTATCCAGTATTCACGACGTGTTCCACGTATCTCTATTGCGACGGTATGTGGCGGATGAATCTCATATTTTGCAGCGGTCTGAGGTTCAGGTGAACAAGGATTTGACCTATGTTGAGAAACCTATTCGTATCCTGGATTATAAGGATAAGGTTTTACGGAACAAAGTCATTCCTTTGGTTTTAATTCAGTGGCAGTGCCGAGGCACTGAGGAAGCTACTTGGGAGCTTGAGGACAGGATGCGTGAAGACCATCCTGAGTTGTTTTGATTTCATTCTTAAGTTGTATTCAGTTGCAAACTCTATAAATGTTTGATTTGAATAAAGAATGTTTCTGATTTCTGTATTGCATTCAGTACTTAAGATCTGATTTCGAGGACGAAATATCTTAAGTGGGGGAGAATGTAGTAGCCCGTAAACCAAAATCAGTAATTAAGGAATTAATCATAATTACTTGGATGGAGTTCGGAAGCTCCGAAGGTGAGTTCGGAAGTTCCGAACAGGATTGGAAGCTCCGATGCAGGATCGGAAGCTCCGATGGTATTACGTCAGGCATGACGTGTGGTTGGATCGGAAGCTCCGATCAGGATCGGAAGCTCCGATCACCCCTATCCGAAGTCAACAAGTGATATTTTGACACGTGGCAGATCAGGATCATCGGAAGCTCCGATGGCAGGATCGGACATTCCGATCGAGGTTCGGACGTTCCGATCGAGGATCGGAAGTTCCGATCGTTGTCTATAAATAGAGGGCCGAGGCTTCATTTCCAATTGCTAATTTCGAGTATTTCCCTCTCCTTTCTAGTCTATTCGAGTTGTTCTAGCCTTCCTAGGCTTGACCCGGCGGTTGGCGAGGCGTTCGGAAGTCGTAGCAGAGTTGTGCCCAAGTTCTGGAGGCATCGACATCAAAGGGCTAACGACGAACAAAGGTATAGCTTTTGCTTCCTATAAATATTTATGAGTATGCAATAGCTTAGTTAAGGCTTTTAGAGCACTTTAATGATAGTAGTATCATTTGGCAGTGTAGAGCAGACTATAGGCGTGGACCTAGAGTTGGTAGAGCTTGCACTGTTTTGAGGTACGGAAGTACTGTTCGAGATATCCTGACTGAGTATGCATGTATTATGTGACTGCATGATTTATATGTCATTGATTTATGCTGCATTCATTTGCATACTGAGCTATCTCCTTCGAGATGTCTGTTAGTAGGGTTTTTCCCTATCCTGTTAGTGGTTGGACTTCCATCGATTTGGGTCCGGCATATCCACTGGTATTATGGTATGGGAGCCACCTCCTGAAACGACGGCACAGCGTGCTACATACCATGGCCCGGTCTGTCTCTGTTATTTGATCCTTGACCTCGAGTTTATAGGGAGTTCACTTTGCATGCATGTATACTCATACTCTCGTACTGAGCATCTTATGCTCACGTCTCGTACTCTGTGTTTTTGGACACCCTATTCCATGGAGCAGGTTTGCGATTGGACGAGGCGGGTGGATCCAAGAGGGGCTAGTCAGTGGTTGACCAGCTGGAGCTTCGTCTAGGTTTTATTTCTGTTGTTTTGGAGGTTGATACAGCTATTCGATTTGGTTGTATATTATTTGGATAAATTACAGATTCCTTTACTTGGGATTGTATAATGTTTATGGTTTCCACAAGATTATTCTGATATCTTTTTAATTAAGTTAATTGCATGCCTAAGTTCTGTTAGTAGGTGATCCGGGTAAGGGTCACTACAAGTTAGCACTATTAAGATGTTTCAATTGATAGAGATCAATTGCAGGAACAAGAAAGCGATTCTTGTTGAGTGCTAGGAAAATTCTATTGATCAGATTTGTAAGGACAAAGAGGTTAGATTTCTTAATTCAGTAATTTGCAAGGTTGATCGTTGATTATGGTTACAATTAGTTTTGATCCAGTGTGATCTTCAGTACTAGAATTAGTTGTAGTTTCGTCTGTGCAGCATCAACAAGTACAATGCGAATTGGATATAAATTTGATAGACTGGTAGTTCCTATCACAACTTTTAGCCACAGTTGTTGGTCAGATGTCGATGACTCAGATGTTGGTCTTGATATCTTCAGTCCTGGTTGGATTGGTAATCAGCTGTCAGTATATCGAGGCTTTCCAATTGGATCGAAGGATGGTTGTGCTTTTGGGTTGAGATTTAATGTAGCAGATAAGTACACAGTTCTTGAGGACAGTTGGTAGACTCTATTGTTATCCATTTGAGATATATCGTTTCTAGCAAGCACTATGATAGGGCCAGTACAGTGACTTGAGGCCATGATTGACAAGATTTTAGAAATGCATTAGCATATGTGTGCAGTAAATTTCGTATAATGACCTCAGTATTTGGTCGCAGTACGGTTTCTTAGAGTGATATAGTTGACTGTTTTTAGTCCAGATGTTCGGCATGTTATGTTTCTCAGTGTCAGATTGATGACATGTAAGAGTTCTTTTTGCTCAGTATCTCGATAGTATTTTCAGGTAAGACCTAGACCTGATTTCAAGGACAAAATCATTTTAAGGCTGGGAGAATTTAGTAACCCGTATCCCATTTTACGATCTTAAATTATTAAATGTGATTAAATTATTTTAATGTGATTAATCGGACCAAGAAATCTACTTCAAGATGTCCAAAAATGGTCCAAGAGTCAAAGTTGACTCGAGTAGTTTCGAAGGTTCGAACATGGACCAATGTGAGTTCAGATGGTTGGAAGATTTCGGACCAAGCGATGTAGTTCGAAAGCTAAGAGTGAGATCGGAACCACCAAACGTGAGATCGGAACTTCCGAAGAGTTAGGCCATGCGCACTAGTGACGTGTCGCCGGTTTTTTTTCACACAATCAAATGATGAGATTGAAAAGTCCGAAGGATGGGATCGGATCTTCCGAATAAGGAAGTTCGGCACGTGGAAGACATGCGAGTTCGGAGCTTCCAAACTCTTGCCTATAAATAGGCAACGAGATCCTCACAATTAGTGTGTATGGATGTGTTTGAGTGTGTATCAGTATATATTCTTAGGGTTTTAACCTTATAATATAGGGTCGGATGATAGCGGGGTGTTGCGAGGCTTGTAGCAGAGCTGTGCTTGGGTCAGGGCATTCGACATCAGTGGTTTGATGACGGATGCATGTATAGTTCGATATCCCTATTATTATTAGGGAGTTTGTATTAGCTTAGTTAAAGCTTATAGACAAGTATTAGTGGTATGGTATTTTCTTGACTTGTAGGATTGGACTGTAGATACTTGTACATCTAGGACATTTTATTGAGGTATGTAAGTACTGACTGAGATACCTAGCGAGTATGCATGCAAATATGTTGAAAATTATGTGTCATTATACATGTTTTAATGCTTTGATATATTATGATGCACATGCATATTCATGTTGAGCCGAGTCTCCTTCAAGATAGCCTTTGAGTAAGGTCACTGAGCCTTGTATTCCTAGTATATTGTTGACACCGAGAAACACCGTTTTGATGGGGATTGACTCTACGGTGGTTCAGACGAGTGTGTGAATGTATCCAGCATAGTTGACCCCAGATGGTACTATATATTTGTTGGCACCTAGACTGAGAAGATATTGTAAACACCAGTACCCAATCATTTAAATGCATCATAGTAGGATTTTATACTCGTGCTTATCGTTCTGAGCGTAGTCGATCACGTCCATGTTGTTGTATTTGTTGGAAACCCCATTCTACGAGGCATGTATGTAGGTGGACTAGGAGCGATACAAGTTATTAGTCGGTGATCAGTGCTTGGAAGCAGGGGTCGCCGGTGGTTTTTAGATTAAGCTTGTAATAGGTATTTTTTCTATTCACTTTGGATTGTAATATTTTCCATAGTAACTCTGATTAAGTTGTTTTATTATTGTTATTGCATGCTTAAGACTCTGGTTAGTAGGTGATCTAGTTAGGGTCACTACAGACCATCACTATCCTAAGTAAACCACACACGTTACCCTTTGGTTTAGTGGGTGTCACATGGTACGTGATCATACAAGGGAACACTAGGGCTGAGTGACCGTAGAAACAACCGGCCATCTCGAAAGGATGGCAAGCTTAACATGGTATGTCATTGCCACATACAATATCATGAACAGTAAAATCATGCATCATATGTCAGATAACAATGCAACACATAATAGTGAAACACATAAACATGTATACTCAACTTGTTATCTTAGCTTGTACTTACGTATCTCAAATCAGTGGTCTAGCTGAACAACTATCTACAATCCAAGCCTAAAATCCAAGACAATTCCATATCACTATAACTTATATAAAAGCCTTTACTAGACTAATAGTTACTTCCAATAGCTACTAAGAGTTTAGACTTATATCTGCGTCCTACGCCAGCCCGCTGATGTCGAAGGCCTTGACCCAAGTTGTAAAGTCCCAAAAAATTAGCCTAATTGAGATTATAGGAGTTTATTATGGATAATCAGAGTTTATGAGATCCGAGGTTTGAATTGGTATTTGATCAGGGACTGAGTTGCGAATTTGGGAAAATACAGGGACCAAAGTGCAAATATGAGAGTTTGACTTGGTATTTTTATATTTAAGGGCTTGACTAGGCGTGTCATTACTATTCTTCTTTGATGCGATCATGGATGGCTCGCATGATGATCAAGTGGCTAAGGATCCATCGGAGATACCACGAGGACCAGTTACGAGAGGCCGAGTTAAAAGGTTCAAGGAAGCACTTCAATCTTTGATGATGAAGTCACAAGAGGGCGTTGTATTTTTTGATATTCAATTTGGGGGATGTTATAATCTTATTGTGGTCAAAGGCGGTCAAGAAAGTGAAGAAATTGAAGATCAAATTCGAAGCTACGGCGCACCCGCGCCTTGTTTTGGGCAACCCATGCGCGCCCGCGCGATCGAATTTTACACACACCAAAGGTGTTTGTGTGTTCGGGAATCTTAGTATTTTGGTATTATTTTGCCTATTTTTTTGTCTTTTATTCCTACTAGAAAAATTTAGGAGATATTATTATATCTTTATATATATTTTGTGATATCTTTTATTATTTTGTAGTTGTATTATAAATACAACAAACATTCATTATTGAATAACAATTTAGATTCAGTTTATACACAAAATATTGAAATTCTCTCTAGAATTTTATTCAAAGCTTTGCTTTGGTTCTTCAAATCAAACTTTTTCCAGTTTAATTACTTGAAAGTGTTTGTCGATTGATTTCTCACTGAAGATTGTCAGATACAAGTTATCTGAAGGTTTTCTTTCGTTTTGATTGTCGTGATTTCTGTTGTTAATCGTTCCATCGATTACAGGTGGAAATCCAAAAATCTTATCAATTTTACTTGTTTCAAAGATTGGGCAAAAATTTGGATCTTTTGTTTATTGATTAGAGGGTGCGATTCAATTTGTAATTGTGTTTGCTAATCTTACACATCAAGATTCATATCATTCTTCCTTCTTCTTCTCCTTGGCCGATCAACACCATTAAAACGCCCCTTTGAGCTTTTTGATTTTAGTTCTTGATCGATCCGTCTGTTAGAAACTCAATCTGAAGGTATATTCATGATCACGACTTTGAAGGCTTCGTTCTATCGCAAGTATTTCTCTGATCAGTCATACTTTATTTTTTCGGACGTTGTTAGAATCGTATGATTTTCGGATATATTGTTCTTGAGCTAGCTTAGATAGTATATTCGAAGTTGAATCAGAAAAAAAACGTCTTTCGGATTTATTATGAATTTTTAGGCTAAATTCAAGAATATGGGTTTTGGGATTTGTTGGTATTGTGTTGAATTGGATGAATTGTGATTGTTATGAGTTGGTTGGATCGTTATTTTATGTTTGTGGTTTTCGGTTGTTCAGATTATAACCGTTATGCCGCTGATTTGAGATTTCAGAATTTTGGGAGTTGTTTGAGTTTTTTTGGGCTTGATTTGAATTGGATTTTTTGATATTGAGCTCTTTTGCATCTCCGTACAGATTTGGTTGAAGATTGTAGAGTTCAGAGTTCGTTGAATCAGAAGCGTCGCAGAATTGATCGAGATTTTGTAACGAGTTTACCTTAATCGTTGAATTACGATTGAATGGAATTTTGATTGGAAATTCTTGTTTTGTAGCTTGTCCAGATTGCAGCTACATCGAATCGTAGAAAAAGGTAAAAGACGTCATCGTATTGAAAGGGATGAATACTCGAGTTTAGATTGATTCACGAGTCTCTAAATCACATACATGCATGATTACCTGTTTTGGTTGATTAAATGCATTGAGTTGAATTACTTAAATGTATTACAATTACCATATCCATACATATTGATCCAATGATTTGTTCACTGTTCGAATTAGACAATTTGGGGATTATAGTTGAGGGGCATTGGTAGTTGAGACGAACTCCAATGACCCGACCAACTCTCTATATTGCTCCATAGTCTAGAGGAGCGAGATATGTCGCGTTCACCTCGATCGGGAGAGTCGGTGAGATTGCTGTGATATATCTTGGCCTCGGGATCCCAATCAAAGAAAGAAATTCCCATTGATTATCCGATTGAGATAATCTTGAACCCCGAAGACATGCATTGCATTTTACTGCATTTTGAATTGTAGCGTTGTTTATATATATATATATATATATATATTATATATATATATATATATCATGATTTGATATATTACGTGGAATTATATGTTGTCTCTTTTACTGGGAATTGTATTCTCACCGGAGTTATCCGACTGTTGTCTTGTCTTTGTATGTGTGCTTGACAACAGGTAGAACAGGTTTGAGATTGGGGCAGCATGGTTAGACTGGGATCGTGAGGATAGAAGTGAGGAAATTGTTTTAGAGTCGCTTGTATTTTGAACTCGCTTTGTATCTTGTTATGTAAACTAGAATCGAAGAATGTTCTATTTTTTCGAGTATTCGAACAACTCTAGAATACATGCATGGAATTATGTATGAGCTTGATGTTGTATTGCATGTTTTAGACTATATTTTGGAGTTGGATTGCATGAGCATCTGTTCTGAAATGACTTAGAATTTTCTGATGTTGCAGGGCACGAACTCCGTGCACACCTCTGTGCATGGGTCCGGGTGTACTCCGCCTCCGATTTATGTATTAAGTTTGATATGCATGGACCCCGTGCCACCTCCGGGTGAGGGTCCGTGTGTGTTCAGATTTTGAATTCTTCGTGCATTGTATGCACGGACCCTGCACGGAGGTGTGCACGGGGTCCGTGTATTTTTGTAGTCTCGAATATTTTGCTACAGCTTAATGCACGGACCCGGGCACGGAAGGTGCACGGTCCGTGCATGATTTTTTTTAAAAAAAAAATTACTTGTTTCTGCCTCGACTTTTATTAATGATTGAATGAATTATTTCTTTTAGATGATTAGAATCAAGGTCCTCACATTAAGTGGTATCAGAACAATAAGTTCTTGGACTGATTAGAAGCGAGCGAGATAGATCGAGTCCGCATGAATTGATTTCTCGCATGTGACTGAATTATTTATTTGATTATTGAATTCCATGCGAGCATGCTTTATTAATTGACAATTATTTGAATTACATGATTTTGTAATTTAATTTATAAAAGCATGAATTAATTGAGATACGAATTGTATTTATCTTCTGTTTGAATCCGAATTCCATCGAATTACATGAGTAATCAGAACAGAGGTTGTTGGACACCGAATGATTGATATTGAGATAATTGTGTACTAATCCTTTTGAGTATGAGATACATATCCCCGATGAATATTAAACCGGAATCTTTCAGCAGCGACCCCGATTGAACAGAATTGTATTGCGAATGATCGGATGGATGTCAATCTGACACCGATGGAATCTTTACTGATGAGGTTTCAGTCATTTAACCCGCCGAATCTGAGGAGTACTAGAAATGCTGATGGATGTAAAGGTTGGTTAGAAGAAATTGAGCATCTATTTGATTCACTGGGATACACCGATGATCGTCAAATTTAGTTAGTTGCGTTTCAACTCCAAGGTATTGCAAAAAGTTGATGGATTTCGAAGAAGAAAGCCTTGCAAACTCAAGGTTAGAATATTTCATGGAGTCTGTTTAAATCCAAATTTTTTCAGCAGATCCCGTTTCAAAAATCGACAAGTTATAGATGGAGTAACTTCAAAGATCATCTTCAACCGAGGGGAAAACAATTTAAGAAGTCAGGGAGTAGTTCTTCAAGCTCTAGTGAATCGAATCAAATTGGCTCAGGATGGAGTTCGGGAACTTCAAGCATGATTTGCAGCAATTGTGGAGGTCTTCACTATTGGGTGGGTTTCCTCATGTGGAGACGGCCCTGAAAGAGTGGGTGCCCGGTGAGCCAACTTGTGGCTAAGGGCTTTTATGACTCTATGTATAAACAATCTTTTGTTTAATATAATTTACATTTTTATAATGGCATTTACTTTATCTTTTATCATATTATTATGTTGTGACATACTATAAGATGTTTAGATGAAGACCTTGAATATACTATAGTGTATGTAAGATGTGGTAGCACATGGGGATGGCTATCATGAAACACATCTTAAAGTCACTGTATATTCTAAACAGTTCCTAGTCAATTGAGCCGTCCGTTAATAAGGATAAGGATCGCTCGAGATTGAGACTAGCGTTTGCGATGCCGAGTACCACATTTTATTGGTATGGAACATAGAGATGTTCAAAGCATGCAAATGGATATTCATATGATGAATGATTGAACTACCCTATTCGGACTTTCCAAGTGGTTATCACTTATCGAGTGGATAAAGTCCGCGGTTTTGGTTGTACACCATTAGTCCTTACTACTTGAAACATCATTGAGACTCTATATGCTAGTACTTTACTTTGACTCGTTTACCGACTCTATTGGGGTCATCAGGTGTCGGGATTGGGTACAGTTACGACACATAAAGAAGTCGATGCTTTGTTGTCAAGGATTCACCACATACTTGCGAGTGTGGATATCCTATGCAATCTGAGGAGATATTAGTGTGACGAATCTTTGGCCAGAGTACATGATGTGTTTTAGGTTACTTGGTTTCCTAGTAGCACATGCGATGTCACTATTTGATCTTCAAGATGTATTGCATAGTTATCGAATCTCGAACGACTCTCGATTTACCAATGGTTGTTGATTCGATCGGGATATATGGATGAAGGGACCGTACTGTACGCTAACCAAAATCTATTGGTTCTTGCAGGCACTATCAGTGATACCTAGGGAATCATGGGGCGATGTTGCTAGGCGCTCTTACCATGATTCGATGGGCAAGTCGGAAATTGTTGTTCCGAGTCACAAGGAGTTGTGAGCCCACGGCTAGTTGTATCTCTGAACCATTGAGGGTCACACAAGTAATGGATTTCTAATCCCCGTTGAGATAATTAAATTTAAAGAGTTAAATTTAGTGAATAAAGAAGTGGGACTTCTTATTTAAAAGTAGAGGGAGTAAGATTTCCTAAAATGACATAGTGATGGACATTTTTGGAAACCACTGAATTCGGATTCAGAAAATTTATCTTGACTTTAAAAGATGCAGAAATGGTTTCTGTGCACATTGGTGAAATTGGTTTATCAATCTGAGTCACGATGAATTTTATATTAATTTCTGAACATGCGGGCTTTGCTTGTCAGGCTTGAACTTATGACTAATGGGCTCTAAGCTGTTAGCAGCCCACATTATAAATAAGTTATTGCAGTACAAAAATTAAAGAACATAGGTAATAATTTTCGAAAACCCTAGAGCACTCTCTCTAGAGAATTCGGCCGCCCCTCCTTCCCTACTGTGTTCGAAAATTCAGTCTGTGAATTTTTGAATTTGCAGACTGATTTAACAGATCATATCTGTTCTATCTCTTCGTAGAAACTTCTGATAGACTTTCTAGTGCAGTCTATCAGAGGGATTAAATTTCTGTTCGTGGACCTGATTGAAGAATTGTTCGTTCATCAGTTCCTGGGATATACAACAAGAGCAGTTTAATCTGTTGGTGTCCATAATCTCGCTTCGAGATTTTAAGGTAAAATTTATATTGTTTAAATTTTATATATTATCAATTTTAATCGTAGGAATTTGATACCCATATGGAATCGTTCCATATAAAATTTTAAAACTTCCGCTGCACCGGGTATCACTTTCTTTTTCGATCCGGAGAACGACCATGTTACAACAGTGGTATCAGAGCCAGGTTGCTCTCGGATCATACGATTAAAATTTTATCAAAATTGTACCATGCCTCAATTTTCAAATAATAAATAAAAAAAAAAAAATTTTTTGGTGGGGCTGCCGGCTGCCCGAAAGGGCAGCGGGCAACCGGCGCGCAGCAAAGGCTGCGCGCCGCTGGGCTAGGGCAACAGTTGCCCTAGCCCATCATCTAGCCTGGCCGCTTAAGGCAGCCCAGCGTGCAACTGGGCCGCAGGTGGCGGCCCAATGGCCCAGCGCGCAACTGGGCCGCAGGTGGCGGCCTAGTAGCCCAGCAGCTGGGCTAGGGCAACTGTTGCCCTAGCCCAGCGCTCGGTTGGGCCGAAAGCTAGGCTGGGCTATGGCCCAGCCTAGCAGGGCAGGGCAAAAATTAAATATAAATTTTTTTTTACTATTTTATAATTTTAGAAATTATAAATTTTAGACTAATTGAAAATTGTTTGGATTAGTCCATGAGGCAATGGGTCAAAATTGTTTGAGCCCAAAATTTTAAGAAAATTAATTTTTGGATAAATTTTAAATTTTGAAAATTTATAAATTTAATCCAATAAATCAAATCTTTAATTAATAATTTTGGTACAATTGATAATAAAATATGATTTTATGTATAAAATTGGATTTTATATTTAAAATATGATTTTATGGATAAACTAGATAAAATATGATTTTGTATATAAAATAAGATTTTATATGTGAAATATGATTTTATCTATTTAAATTTATTGCCACTGCATGTTATCCAATTAAATTAATTTGGAATTAAATATTATTGGATAAGGATGATCGATTGCCATGACCAATATTATAGGTGTATGTTAGGTTGTTTACATTTGGCTTTATTATTGATTGTTGGGTTTTATTAATGGGCCTAGTTTATGGCCCAAATTTGATTTTATCATTTGTAATAAAAGTGGGCCTGGTTTATGGCCCGTTCCCACCCCTATAATGTATCCCTTTATTTGTCATAGTAATTTATTGTAAATTCACTAGAAATAGTGGGAGATTTTGAAGATGGAGGTGGGACCAGCAAGCGATGATAAAGACTGAAGAAATGTAAATTGGAAGCACAATGTAATAGGATTGCATTGCATACTTGCATATCACCTAGAATTGGACTTAGACTCGTGATTGGCAACCACGGTTCGATTAGTAATGGAATCGATCATCCTAAAATATAATATATGATATTATCATTGTATGCATGTTTAGACTAAATTGTATGAATCCCGCAAGCATACAAATTTTAAATGATGAGACAAATTTTCAAAATTAAAATCCCTCATTTTAAATATGATTTAAAATTGATATCAAGATAAATAAAGGAAATTTAAATATTTTTTAAATGTTCCTACCTTCCATCAACAATCAATGTATGAGATGCTACCCGCGGATACGGTCCGGCTCATATTATTGGGGGGGCCCGTTCGTCGGAAAGCTGTACATTGGATCGACACATGTTGTAAGTTGGATGGAACTCCCATGGGATTGGCTCATATTATTGGGGATCCACATGGCGACCGTCCATCACAACTTAATATTGATGGGTCATCTTGACATGTCACAATAAACGACGTCATATTATTGGGCCCTTATTGGACATGAGGTAAAAACATGGAGGTTGCTTTGGAAGCAATTGGGCTCTACCTTTTGAAAATTATGGTTGGCTGATATTATTCGGGACTACAGTTTGTCAATTGGACTCCATGTTCCCACTAAAGAAAATGTTTCTCGTTTTCACTAGAGGGTAGTGAAATCGTTAAAATAGTGGGAGTGAGATTCATAAAATAAATTTTGCCTATTTTATGTCTTAGTAAATTAATTAAACAATCACTGATTATTGTCTGTTTCTTTTCAGTATTTCATTAAGATGAATTCGCGCAATCCACTATTCTCTATTCTCGAACAAAACAAACTGATTGGCGCAAACTATACGGAATGGTTCCGTAAGTTGAAGATTGTCTTGACCTCGGAGAAGATGTTCTATGTGTTAGAAAAATCTCCTCCGAAGGAAGCACCAGCTGATATAAGTCCGGAAGAGTTGGCCAAACTTGATAAATGGTGGGACCATAATATCAAGGCTAAATGCTATATGCAAGCTTCGATGTCTGATGAACTCCAGAGGCGATTTGAGGATACCGTGAATGCTGCTGACATTCACGTACAACTCAAGGAACTTTTTGGGGCTCAATCGAGAGCTGAAAGGTTCGCTACTGTAAAAGAGTTAATGACGTGTCGCATGCGTGAAGGGACTTCGGTCCGTGATCATGGGGTACGCGTGATTTGGCTCATTCAGAAGTTGGTAACGCTTGAATTGGTATTGGAGCATGAACTCAATGTGGACTTATTACTTCTCTCTCTTCCTTCATCATTTGACGGTTTTGTGGTGAATTTCAATATGAACAGGATAGAGGCCTCCCTTGAAGAGATGGTCAATATGCTTGTAACTTATGAAGCCACTTTAAAGAAGGATAAACCGGTTCTCTTGGTGGGCTCCTATTCTTCTGCTAAGAAGGGGCCAAGTACAAAGGGTAAGAAACGTTCTGCCCCATCCAAGAAAACCGGACCCGAGAAGAAGAACAAGACAAAGGCTTCAAACATGGAAAAGTCCAAGGATGTTTTCCATCACTACAAGAAACCCGGTCATTGGAAACGTAACTGCAAGGAATATCTAGAGCAGTTGCGAACTGCGAAGGGTATGTTTTATATTGAAATAAATGTTTCACTTAATACTACTTCTTGGGTATTGGATACCGGATGTGGATCTCACATTTGCAATGATTTGCAGGTGATGACAAGAAGTCGCAAACTTAGAATGGGTGAGACCCAGCTGAGGCTCGGAAATGGTTCTAGAGTTGAAGCCAAAGCTGTGGGAGACGTTTATTTAATTTTGCAGAACGATTTTAAGTTACTTTAGAGAGATGTTTTATTTGTTCCAGACTTGATTAAAAACATTATTTCTATTTCTATGCTTGATAGAGATGGTTTTTCTTGCAATTTTGTGAATGGGATTTGCAATATTTACAAGAATGAATGTTTGATTGGAAATGGACAACTTGAAAACGATCTATATAACTTAAAATTAAAAGACGTTCCAATAAATTATGTTGATAAACTGGTAACAACGAACAAAAGGAAAATCGATAGTCAAAACCCGGCAAACCTTTGGCATGCTAGGCTAGGTCATATTTCATCAAGGAGGATGAACAAGCTAGTGGGAGAGGGCATGTTTGATATGTCTGATATTAACTCTCTACCTACTTGTGAGTCCTGCCTGAAAGAAAAAATGACTAAATCTCCTTTCAAAGGAAAATCTGAGCGTAGTCAAAATCTATTGGATTTGATCCATACGGATGTTTGCGGACCATTTAGTATTGGTACAAAATTTGGTCACACCTACTCCATTACCTTTACTGATGATTATTTTAGGTATGGGTACTTATATTTGATGAAATATAAGTCTGAATCATTTGAAAAGTTCAAAGAATTCAAGGCTGAAGTAGAAAACAAACTAGGTAAGAGGATTAAAGCACTTCGATCGGATCGAGGTGGAGAATACTTGAGTACCGAGTTTTTGAGCTATCTAAAAGAGAATGGGATTCTCTCTCAGTGGACTCCTCCTATGACACCTCAGCTTAATGGTGTTTCGAAGCGTCGCAATCGAACTTTGTTGGACATGGTTCGATCCATGATGAGCTTCACTGAGCTCCCACCTTCATTTTGGGGATATGCTCTTGAAACGGCGGTATTGTTGTTGAACAACGTTCACACTAAAGCAGTGAACAAAACACCATACGAGTTATGGAATGGCAAAGCTCCTAAGTATTCGTACTTGAGGATTTGGGGATGTCCTGCTTACGTGAAGCAGACAGTGGGAGATAAGTTGGATAGTCGATCCACCTTATGTTATTTTGTAGGGTATCCGAAGAATTAAATCGGATATTATTTCTATCATCCTACTGAAACAAAAGTGTTTGTTTCAAGGAATGCCACCTTCTTGGAGAAGGAGTTCTTATTGGATAAGAAAGGCAAGATGATGGAACTCGAAGAAATTCGAGAAGAACCCAAGATACAAAATAATGATCCTACGCCTCAGGAACCATTGATTGACACGCCTATTACTAGAAGATCCGAGAGGACTTCTAGGCCTCCTATTAGATATGGTTTTCTTTTTGAATGGGATCAAAGTGAACTCGACATTGGATGTGATCCAAGAAACTTCAAGGAAGCAATTTCTGATGCAGATTCGAATTTATGGCTTGAAGCTATGCAGTCGGAAATAGATTCGATGCATACAAACCAAGTTTGGACTTTAGTAGATCCTCCCGATGGAATTGTTCCAATAGGGTGTAAATGGATCTATAAGAGAAAACTTGGGCCTGATGGAAAGGTACTGACCTACAAAGAACGATTGGTGGCAAAAGGTTATACTCAAAGACAAAGAGTTGACTATGATGAAACTTTTTCACCAGTCGCAATGTTCAAGTCCATAAGAATTCTTATTGCCATAGCAGCATGGTATGACTATGAGATATGGCAAATGGATGTGAAGACTGCATTTCTTAATGAAAACATTAAGGAAGAAATCTATATGATGCAGCCCAAGGGATTCACATCCATGGGAAGCGAGCATAAGGTATGCAAACTTCAGAGATCGATCTATGGTCTCAAACAAGCATCAAGAAGTTGGAACCAGAAATTTGATGAAACAATAAAGGATTTTGGTTTCATCAAGAACCCGGAGGAACCGTGCGTGTACAAGAAAGTAGTTAAGGATGCTGTGACATTCTTAGTACTTTATGTTGATGACATCTTACTCATTGGGAATGATGTAGGGATGTTGCAGTCAACAAAGATATGGTTATCAGGTAGATTCTCGATGAAGGATTTGGGTGAGGCGTCCTATATTCTAGGGATATAGATCTATAGAGATAGATGTAAGAGAATGATAGGACTTACTCAAGCTACCTACATCGACACTATATTGAAAAGGTTTTCAATGGATGAGTCCAAGAGAGGACATCTACCTATGTGTCATGGAGTCTCTCTATCCAAGTCTGTGTCCCAAGACTGACGAAGAGATAGAGAAAATGACACACATACCATATGCGTCAGCCATAGGGAGTATCATGTATGGGATGATATCCACCAGACCGGATGTGGCATTTTCTCTGAGTGTCACGAGCAGATATCAAGCCAATCCCGGTCAAATGTATTGGAAAGCCGTGAAGGATATTCTTAAGTACTTGATAAGAACTAAGAATGTATTCATGGTTTATGGAGGAAGAGAACTGAAATTGGAAGGCTATACCGACTCTAGCTTCCAAAGTGACGTGGATGACTCGAAGTCAACCTCTGGATTTGTGTTCATGCTCAATGGGGGTGCTGTCTCTTGGAAGAGTTCCAAGCAGGACACCACAGCGGATTCCACCACTGGGGCAGAATACATTGCGGTATCAGCTGCTGCTAAAGAGGCCGTTTGGATGAGGAATTTCGTCCAAGAGTTGGGTGTTATTCCTGAAGCTGTTGGTCCAGTCCCGGTGTACTGTGACAACACGGGTGCCGTTGCTCAGGCAAAGGAACCAAGGTCTCATCAAAGATCCAAACACATACTGAGGAAATACCACATCATCCCGAAGATCATGGAAAGAGGAGACATCACTGTCGAGAGAGTGGCCTCTGCAGACAATATCGCTGATCCACTTACTAAGCCCTTGCCAGGACCATTATTTGACAAACATCGCGAAGCAATGGGACTACGTAGTATGACTAGTTGGCTTTAGGGCAAGTGGGAGATTGAAAGAGTGGGTGCCCGGTGAGCCAACTTGTGGCTAAGGGCTTTTATGACTCTATGTATAAACAATCTTTTGTTTAATATAATTTACATTTTTATAATGGCATTTATTTTATCTTTTATCATATTATTATGTTGTGACATACTATAAGATGTTTAGATGAATACCTTGAATATACTATAGTGTATGTAAGATGTGGTAGCACATGGGGATGGCTATCATGAAACACATCTTAAAGTCACTGTATATTCTAAACAGTTCCTAGTCAATTGAGCCGTCCGTTAATAAGGATAAGGATCGCTCAAGATTGAGACTAGCGTTTGCGATGCCGAGTATCACGTTTCATTGGTGTGGAACATAGAGATGTTCAAAGCATGCAAATGGATATTCATATGATGAATGATTGAACTACCCTATCCGGACTTTCCAAGTGGTTATCACTTATCGAGTGGATAAAGTCCGCGGTTTTGGTTGTACACCATTAGTCCTTACTACTTGAAACATCATTGAGACTCTATATGCTAGTACTTTACTTTGACTCGTTTACCGACTCTATTGGGGTCATCAGGTGTCGGGATTGGGTACAGTTACGACACATATGGGAGTCGATGCTTTGTTGTCAAGGATTCACCACATACTTGCGAGTGTGGATATCCTATGCAATCTGAGGAGATATTAGTGTGACGAATCTCTGGCCAGAGTACATGATGTGTTTTAGGTTACTTGGTTTCCTAGTAGCACATGCGATGTCAATATTTGATCTTCAAGATGTATTGCATAGTTATCGAATCTCGAACGACTCTCGATTTACCAATGGTTGTTGATTCGATCGGGATATATGGATGAAGGGACCGTACTGTATGCTAACCAAAATATATTGGTTCTTGCAGGCACTATCAGTGATACCTAGGGAATCATGGGGCGATGTTGCTAGGCGCTCTTACCATGATTCGATGGGCAAGTCGGAAATTGTTGTTCCGAGTCACAAGGAGTTGTGAGCCCACGGCTAGTTGTATCCCTGAACCATTGAGGGTCACACAAGTAATGGATTTCTAATCCCCGTTGAGATAATTAAATTTAAAGAGTTAAATTTAGTGAATAAAGAAGTGGGACTTCTTATTTAAAAGTTGAGGGAGTAAGATTTCCTAAAATGACATAGTGATGGACATTTTTGGAAACCACTGAATTCGGATTCAGAAAATTTATCTTGACTTTAAAAGATGCAGAAATGGTTTCTGTGCACATTGGTGAAATTGGTTTATCAATCTGAGTCACGATGAATTTTATATTAATTTCTGAACATGCGGGCTTTGCTTGTCAGGCTTGAACTTATGATTAATGGGCCCTAAGCTGTTAGCAGCCCACATTATAAATAAGTTATTGCATTACAGAAATTAAAGAACATAGGTCATAATTTTCGAAAACCCTAGAGCACTCTCTCTAGAGAATTCGGCCGCCCCCCCTTCCCTACTGTGTTTGAAAATTCAGTCTGTGAATTTTTGAATTTGCAGACTGATTTAACAGATCATATCTGTTCTATCTCTTCGTAGAAACTTCTGATAGACTTTCTATTGCAGTCTATCAGAGGGATTAAATTTCTGTTCGTGGACCTGATTGAAGAATTGTTCGTTCATCAGTTCCTGGGATATACAACAAGAGCAGTTTAATCTGTTGGTGTCCATAATCTCGCTTCGAGATTTTAAGGTAAAATTTATATTGTTTAAATTTTATATATTATCAATTTTAATCGTAGGAATTTGATACCCATATGGAATCGTTCCATATAAAATTTTAAAACTTCCGCTGCACCGGGTATCACTTTCTTTTTCGATCTGGAGAACGACCGTGTTACAACAGGCCCAAACCCAATAAATATTGGTCAATATCGGGCAAGCCCATATGGAGAAATTAGAGAGTGTCTACCCTAGAATTCAAAAATACACAGCCAATAAAATATAAAGAGGTAAGGGAAGAATTCTCGAGTTCAAGCATCTCTGCACATCAGTAAAATTTTAGAAACATTTGTAACATATTGAACCGTCGGATCAAGCTGAACATTGGACAGCACGTTCATAAGGAAGTGAAATAAATTGTGAACGGTGGAGATCGGGTTTTGTGCTCATTTGGATTAGCTTCTTGTGTTCGAACAAAGCTGCCTATTTCTAGGGTGAATTCTGTGCAGTCTGCGTGCGAAGGCCGTATAAAGAAATCTAACTGTTGGATTGAGCTGCAACTTGGACAAAATATTCAAAACGTCAAAAGGTACATTCTGAACGGTGGAGATCAGAATTAAATATCTCTAAGGATGGTAACCGATTCTGTACAGTGGGCTTTTTGGGTGAGATCTTTCTAATCTCTTGTTATTTCAAGATTGTGATATCTTGAGGGTGACTTGTGATTGTGTATTGGATGTTTCTTGGTTGTGGACAGTTTTTAATCTCATTATTCATTATAGTGGAGATTATTTTGGTGGACTACGGTCCCGTGGTTTTTACTCCTCACACAGGGGAGGTTTTCCACGTTAAAAATCGCTTGTGTGTTTTATTTGATGTTTGATCATTCTTGCTGGAATTTAGTTGTTCTATTTGATATTGTTTCCTTCTATTTTCACACAAGAAGGGATAATTTTTGTCTGCTGCGGGTTTGGTTAATCCGTTTTTATCCCAACAAAGTGGTATCAGAGCCAGTTGGGTTTTGAGCCTTGTAGTGAATATGGAAACTAATACAAGTAGAATGATTAATCTGAATGGTTCTAATTATCATACATGAAGGGAAAAATGGAAGATCTATTGTATGTCAAAGATTATTATTTGCCTTTGTTTGAAAGTACAAAACCAGAAAAGAAAACTGACGCTGAGTGGAATATATTGCATCGGCAGGTGTGTGGTTTTATCAGACAGTGGGTAGATGATAATGTGTTGAATCATGTCAGTGATGAAAAAAATGCACGAACCTTGTGAGGAAAACTTGAGCAGTTATATGCCAAAAAAACTGGAAATAACAAGTTGCATTTGATCAAACAGATGATGGGTTTAAAATACAAGGATGGAACTCCTATGACTGATCATTTGAATACTTTTCAGGGTATTATAAATCAATTGGCTGGAATGAATATCAAGTTTGATGAAGAAGTGCAAGGTTTATGGCTTCTTGATACATTGCCGGACACGTGGGAACATTTCGGACTTCTCTGTCTAATTCAGCCCCAGATGGTGTGATTTACATGGATTTGGCTAAAAGCAGTGTTCGGAATGAAGAGATGAGAAGAAAGTAACAAGGCTCTCATTCACACTCAGATATCCTGGTTACAGAAAAAAGGGTGAGAAGTAAAAGTAGAGGTCCTAAAGGCAAATATAGAAGTAAAAGCAAATCCAACAGATATGCAAATGTTGAGTGGTACAATTGTGGTATCGCTGGACACATAGCGAAGCATTGTCGACGACAAAAGAAAGAAAATAAGAAAGATAAGGGAAAAGAGAAGAAGATTGATGGTGGTAATGATGACGACCAGGTTTCTACTATCACTTATAATTTCCTTATCATTCATGATTATGATTCTGTTAATTTTGCATATAATGAGACCACTTGGGTAGTTGACAGTGGTGCATCTATTCATGCTACATCACATAGAGATTTCTTCATATCCTACACATCTGGTGATTGTGGAAATGTTAGAATGGGTGATAATGGCCTGTCGAAAGCCATAGGCATGGGAGATATATGTTTGCAGACTAGTAATGGTACAATGTTATTTTTGAAAAATGTTAAACATGTACCCAATATTCGTTTAAATTTTATTTCTGTTGGAAAACTTGATGACGAAGGATTTTGCAGTACTTTCTTTAATGATCAGTGGAAGCTTACTAAAGGCTCTTTGGTTGTGGCTAGAGGAAAGAAGTGCAATTCATTGTATTTAATGAAAGCGAAAATTTCTAATCCTTGTATAAATGCAGTAGAAGTTGCAAACAATGTTGAGTTGTGGCACAGCAGACTTAGTCACATCAGTGAGAAGGGATTGATGGTTTTGTCCAAGAAGAATATGATTCCTGAAATAAAGAATAAGAATTTGAAGAAGTGTTCTCATTGCTTAGCCGAAAAACAAACCAGAGTTGCCTTCAAGACATCTACTCCCTCGAGAAAGCCAGGTATACTTGATTTAGTTCATTCTGATGTTTGTGGTCCTATGAAAACAAAAACTCTTGGTGGTGCTCTCTATTTTGTGACTTTTATAGATGATCACTCAAGGAAGTTGTGGGTCTACACACTAAAAACCAAAGATCAAGTGTTCGATGTCTTCAAGCAGTTTCAGGCCTTAGTAGAAAGAAAAACTGGAAAGAAGTTGAGGTGCATTAGAACTGATAATGGAGGTGAGTATTCTTGTTATTTTGATTGTTATTGCAGGCAACAAGGTATTCGACATCAAAAGACACCTCCTAAAACTCCTCAGTTGAATGGGCTTGCAGAAAGGATGAACAGAACATTAGTTGAAAGGGTGAGATGTTTACTTTCAGAAGCAGGTTTGCCAAGATCGTTCTGGGGTGAGGCTTTAAGTACAGTTACACATGTCTTAAATCTTACACCATGTGTTCCTTTAAATTCTGATGTTCCAGATGGGGTGTGGTCTCGAAAGTATGTTTCTTATAAACACTTGCGTGTTTTTGGGTGTAAGGCCTTTGTTCATATTCCTAAAGATGAAAGGTCTAAGCTTGATATCAAGACTCGACAATGTGTGTTTCTTGGCTATGGACAAGATGAGTTTGGTTATAGGTTTTATGACCCAGTGGAAAAGAAACTCATAAGAAGTCGAGATGCAGTGTTTATTGAAAATCAAAATTTGAAGGATATTGAGAAGGCAACAAAATCAGTAAGCAAGCCCAATGATGATTCGATTGATTTGGGTATAGTTCCTCAAAGTAGAGTGCCAGTATAGGTTGAAGATGATATTCAGACTGATTTGCCTGTTTTTGATAATACTGACAGCCACACAGCGACTGAGATAGATAGTGTGGATCAATCAGATATTTCAACATCAGAAACTGATTCTCCGCTCAGAAGATCTACCAGAGCCCATATATATTCAAAACTATATCCTACCAGTGAGTATGTGTTGTTGACTGATGGTGGAGAACCTGAATCCCATGAAGAAGCAGTAGAAGATGTGCACAAAAATGAGTGGGTTGATGCAATGCAAGATGAAATGAAATCTTTGTATGAGAATGACACTTTTGAGCTGGTGAAACTGCCCGAGGGAAAAAGATCATTGAAAAATAAATGGGTATACAGAGTAAAGCCGAATGAACATACTTCTTTACCACGGTTCAAAGCTAGATTAGTTGTTAAAGGTTTAAGTCAAAAGAAAGGTATTGATTTTGATGAAATCTTCTCTCCAGTAGTTAAAATGTCCTCTATCCGTGTTGTACTTGGTGTAGCAGCAAGTCTGGACTTGGAGATTTGAGCAGATGGATGTTAAAACTGTGTTTCTTCATGGTGAGTTGGATAGAGATATATATATGGATCAGCCAAAAGGGTTTGAAGCAAAAGGAAAAGAAAATTATGTGTGCAAACTGAAAAAGAGTTTGTATGGTCTGAAGCAGGCACCCAGATTATGGTATCAGAAATTTGAATCAGTGATGGAAAAGCAAGGCTACCAGAAAACAACTTCTGACCATTGTGTTTTTGTGCAAAAGTTTTTTGATGATGATTTTATTATATTATTGCTCTATGAGGATGACATGTTAATTGTTGGCAGGAATTCTTCTAGAATTGATGAGTTGAAGAAGAAATTAAATAAATCATTTGCCATGAAGGATTTGGGACCAGCAAAGCAAATTCTTGGGATTAGAATTTGTCGAGACAGAGTAAATAAGAAGATATACATGTCGCAGGAGCAATACATTGAGAAAGTGCTGAAAAGATTCAATATGAACGAAGCTAAAGTGGTCAGTTCCCCTCTTGCTTCACACTTTAGGCTTGGTTCTCATCATAGTCCTACTACTGATAAAGAGAAAGAAGAAATGAGAAAAGTTCCCTATGCATCAGCATTAGGAAGTTTGATGTACGCACTGGTGTGTACACAACCAGATATAGCTTATGCAGTTGGTGTTGTTAGTCGTTATTTAACCAATCCTGGGAAAGAACATTGGAATGCTGTGAAGTGGATATTGAGATATCTACGCGGTACTTCTAATTTAAAACTCACATTTGGAATTGGAAGACCAGTGTTAGTTGGTTGCACCGACTCAGATATGGCAAACGATGTGGATACTAGAAAATCTACTTCAGGATACTTGATAACTTTTTCAGGTGGTGCTGTATCATGGCAATCAAGATTGCAAAAATTTGTTGCACTTTCTACAATAGAAGCAGAGTATATTGCAGCGACTGAAGCTTGTAAAGAGCTGCTCTGGATGAAAAAGTTCGTGCAGGAAATTGGTCTCAAGCAAGAGCGATACGTATTATTTTGTGATAATCAAAGTGCTATACACATTGGTAAGAATTCTACTTTTCATTCAAGATCAAAACATATTGATGTTAGATATCATTGGATTAGAGATGTAATCAATGATAAATTGCTTGAACTTGAAAAGATTCACACTGATGATAATGGTGCTGACATGATGACAAAAATATTACCAAGGGAAAAGCTTGTGGTTTGTCGTTCAATTGCCGGTATGGCGAATCACTCCACATAGTCGGAAAAGGGAAGATTTATTGGGTGGGTTTCCTCATGTGGAGACGGACAAAACCCAATAAATACTGGTCCATATCAGGCAAGCCCATATGGAGAAATTAGAGCGTGTCTACCCTAGAATTCAAAAATACACAGCCAATAAAATATACAGAGGGAAGGGAAGAATTCTCGAGTTCAAGCATCTCTGCACATCAGTCAACTTTCAGAAACATTTGTCACATATTGAACCGTCGGATCACGCTAAAAATTAGACAGCACGTTCATAAGGAAGTGAACTAAATTGTGAACGGTTTAGATCGGGTTTTGTGGTCATTTGGATCAGATTCTGGTGTTTGAACAAAGCTGTCTGTTTTTGGGTTGAAATCTGTGCAGTCTGCGTGCGAAGGCCGTATAAAGAAATCTAACTGTTGGATTGAGCTGCAACTTGGACAGCATATTCAAAACGTCAAATGGTACATTCTGAACGGTGGAGATCAGATTTAAATCTCTCTAAGAATGGTAACCGATTCTGTACAGTGGGCTTTTTGGGTGAGATCATTCTAATATCTTGTTATTTCAAGATTGTGATATCTTGAGGGTGACTTGTGATTGTGTATTGGCTGTTTCTTGGTTGTGGACAGTTTTTAATCTCATTATTCATTATAGTGGAGATTATTTTGGTGGACTACGGTCCCGTGGTTTTTACTCCTCACACAGGGGAGGTTTTCCACGTTAAAAATCGCTTGTGTTTTTATTTGATGTTTGATCATTCTTGCTGGAATTTAGTTGTTCTATTTGATATTGTTTCCTGCTAGTTTCACACAAGGAGGGATAATTTTTGTCTGCTGTGGGTTTGGTTAATCCGTTTTTATCCCAACATTCAACTCAGTGAGCTCTCTGTCGTGGAACCTATGGTAGTTGTAATACCTGTCAACAGCCCGGACATTTTGTAAGGTCCAAATCCACTAAACTCACTTACGATGATTTTAAAATAATTTTTATGATTTTATGCCATAAATTGTTTAAGTTATGATTTAATGATTATGGTTTCATGATATAATTATTTTATGTTTAACGCTTTCGATTAAGTTAATGGTTTCAGGTCGAGTTTGATTTTGGAATCATGGGACGAGGCTAACCTACGAACGAGATGATAGAGCGTAGTTTTACGAACGTTTTAAGTATAATATTGATATGTTTTTGATGCATGAGTCGGGGGATGGTATTTTTATCAGACGAGTCGGGACGGGTGACTGACTGCATTTTAGAGATGAACACACATTATGTATTGAATGATCATTATCCTATCTATCTACCCGATTCCCCACCCCATTACTTCCCATGTCCCCTTGTTCCCTTGACTCTCTCTTCTTCCCTATCCTCTACACGATTCTTTCCTCTTCTCTCCATTCTATCATCTTCTCCTTCTTGTTTCTTTATTAAACCTTTACGGTTCTTCAAGAAAGTCACAAGACAAAGTTCCAAATCTCGTTCTTGGTGTGGTTAGCTCGTTGCCAAGAATCCGAATCAACTTCGTCTTCATTTCAAGGCAAGTACAAATTTAAAAGATTTTGAAACCCATTCAAGCTATTATGTATTTTGATATGAATTTTTGTGAGTTGAAATATGTATGCATGATTTTCATGAATTTCAAGAACATGAAGTTATGATTTTACGAGATCGTGAAGCGCAGGTTGTTCTTGTCAAGTACTTGAGTTGATTCAAGAGGTTCATGTTCTTTTAAGATTTTAATGTTTTGAAGTTAGTTAAACCATGTTCAATTACAAGAAAATGAGCTTTGATGATTTATGTAGTTAGGATTTTGATTAAAAGAAGTTTATGTTTGAAGTTTGAAGTGTTGAAATTGTGTTTGGTGGCACCGAATTACCTATACTTGTTATGATTTTGAGGATAACAATTAGTGTAGTAATCCAAATGATATGAGGCCAATTCTATTTGAAAGCTAGCTTATTTATCTACAACTTTCATGTTTTGAGTTTTTTCAAAATAATTTTGAAAGATTGGTCAAAATCACCCCAAAGTGTGTAGAGTGTTTTGATTTCCCGGCAGTGACACATTTGGGGAGAATGAGCATAACTTTTTACTGCAAACTCCAATTGAGGTGAGGTTTTCGGAATTAGAAAGAAAAGATCCAGAGCTACAATGTTCATGTTTACCACTGTTTCAAATTCTGACTTAAAAATAGAGTTTCAGAGCGAGCAAGATGAACCATTTGCGCAGGTCAGGCGCGCCCGCGCCTAGAAGTTGAGCGGCCGCGCCTTTCCTTCGAAATTCATGATTTGTTTATGTTATTTTAGGGTCCTAAATTCATGATTATGATCTTAAAAGACTTATAAAATATATTTAAGAGTTTCTATGCAAAAAGTTTTAAGTTTTAAGTCAAGAACGACAAGAACGACTTACGTGGATCGATTACGCTATGTGATGCATGTAAATGTCTAAGTTTCATTCATGAAACCTATGTTCAATATGAAAGTATGATTTTTATCATCTATGACATGCATGAAGTAATGGAGTAAAGTTTTATGTTCATGAAATGAAAGTTATGACGGAATTTACGATGAAACAATGATGTTTCATAATGAATGAAATGATATGATGAATGATGTTAAGATGAAGCATGATATGATATGTTGATGCATGAAAAGATTTTGATGTCTTATGTGTCTTCGTGGTGGCAAACACGGGATTGGTGCTCCGGTTTGGGCTCCGGAGAGGGCCTTTCCAAACATGGCTCATGAGACAGATAAGTACACGGGACTGGTGCTCTGGGATGAGCTCCGGAGAGGGCCTTTCCAAAGAACGAATGTTATGAGGCTTAGTGCCATATGCTTGTTGATCAACAAGAAAAGGATGAATGTGCCCATTATGACGGTTGCCACAATTTCGCATAATTCGTCACCAAATGATGAGTTTATGTTATGTTATGTTACGTTTAAATGATATTTGAAATCTCACGATTTTTACTGCATATACTTGCTGAGTCTTTAGACTCAATATACTTGAATGGTGCAGGTAATGAGGATGACATTTATGCATATGTCGACGAGTTTAATGTCGGACATGAAGAAGAGCAAGGAGTCGGACCGGCGGGCAATGCATGAGTGTGTTATGTGTTGAGTGTGATATGCTATGTCTTGAGCTATTTGCAACTTTATGATGTATTTTAAGGTTGTAAACAAGTTTTATAAATTTTAAGGTTTGGATTTGGTTTGTAAACTATTCTGAAATGTTTTAAGTAAAGTTTGATGTATGCATACATCTTTCAAAAAAATTTCTTTTCCGCGTTATTGTAAGGTTATGTTAGTTTTGTAACATCTTCATCGGTTGAGGGTGTTACAGTTTGGTATCAGAGCAGTTCGCTCTGGGTTTTCTTGAAACATTCATGCATACTCGCCACGACTCCAACGCTCCGTCTTCATGTCTGTAAGTTATGATGTTTATTCGATTATGTGTATGATAATGCGATGAGATATTGTATGCATGTTACATGTTAAAGTATATTTACGTATTGAATCGTGACTGAGCGGTGTGGATAATATTGGACTTTAGGACTATGGCATCACGTAGGGGAAATAACACCAACGCCAACTCCAATGCCGCTAACAACAACCATAATGATTGCAGGCCAGATAGTGAGAACAATCAAAACAACCAGTTTTTGGCGGGATTAACTGCTCTGCTTCAAGAGCAAAGCCGTGCTTAGGGAGCTCAAATCCAACAGTTGCTTCAAGCCCAGACAGCTAATGCCGGAAATAACCATCCTGCGGCTAATCAAAACCCTATGTACAAAAGGTTCTTAGAGTTGGGACCACCTGAGTTCAAAGGAGAGACTGATCCTTTGATTGCGGAACAATGGTTCCAAGCTATGGAGACTGCTTTTGAATTCATGCAGATCACGGATGCGGATAGATTGAGATGTGCTACCTATATGTTCCGTTATGACGCTCGTGTTTGGTGGAATGGAGCCAAAGCAGCGTTGAACCTAACCACCCTTACTTGGAATGGATTCAAGGATGTGTTCTACGGCAAATATTTCACGGTGAGCACCCGAAACAGGTTGGCTAGAGAGTTTTTGGAGATCCGTCAAGGAAACATGTCAATTGCGGAGTATGTAAAGAAGTTTGAAAGGGGAAGATACTTTGTACCGATGATTTCTGGTGATCCTGCTGAAGAGTTGAAACATTTTACAGAAGGGTTGAATGCCTTCATCAGAAAGGATGTTAGACTAAGTGGAGCGAAAAATTACAAAGAAGCGGTAGATCAGGCCATGCTGTCCGAAAAGGACAGAAACGATATTATCAGAGAGTCACATGCAAAGAGATCTAACTATCAGGGTCGAGACCAACAAGGAAATTCTAACAGAAAGAGGCCGTACCAAGCCCCTCCCCAACACCGACCGTACCAACAACAACAGCCTCGACCTCAAGGGAAGAAACAGTTGGCTCTGCCAGCACCAAAACCGGAAAATGCACCAACATCTTGTCAAAAATGTGGAAAACTTCATTCAGGCCAATGTATGATGGGAACTGGTGTATGTTACTTGTGCAAACAACCAGGATATTTTGCAAAGAAATGTCCCCAACAAAGAGGACCGGTCAAAGGCCGAGTGTTTGCCATGACTCATGAGCAAGTGGACACAAACTCAGCCATCGTCACAGGTATGATTAATGTTTTTAGTATTCCTGCTCATATCTTAATTGATACTGGAGCTACACATTCATTCATATCTATTGAATTTGTTAATAAATCGGGTTTGGTACCGGATAAGTCAATTTCGAGGTTTAGTATATCTTTGCCTTCAGGGGAAGAATTGAGTAGTGATTTGATTATCAGAGGATGCAGTATACAGATGCAAGGTCATGAGTTGTATGCTGATTTTATTATCCTCAAAATGTAGGACTTTGACGTGATATTTGGTATGGATTGGTTGTCTTGTTACGAGGCTACCATAGACTGTAAACGGAGGACGGTTTCCTTGAAAACTAAGGATGGAGAAACGTTTCTATTCCATGCCACACCGAAAAATAATTCATCTCTTTTAATTTCAGTAGGTAAGGCATGGAAACTGTTGAATAAAGGATGTGAAGGTTTCCTCGCAAGTGTCACTTGCGACCAAGAATTACCTCGACCGAAACTTGAAGACGTCGAGGTAGTGAGAGATTTCCCAGAAGTATTTCCTGATGATATTGCAGGATTACCTCCAGCTAGGGAGGTAGAATTTGGGATTGAATTAATGCCCGGAACCCAACCAGCTTCCAAAGCACCATACAGATTAGCACCGACTGAAATGAAAGAATTGAAGGAGCAACTACAAGAGCTACTCAATAAAGGCTTTATTAGACCGAGTATATCGCCTTGGGGTGCACCGGTATTGTTTGTCAAGAAGAAAGATGGGTCTATGAGACTGTGCATAGATTATAGAGAGCTGGATCGAGTAACAGTGAAGAACAAATATCCACTGCCAAGGATTGATGATTTGTTTGATCAGTTACAAGGGGCAGTAGTATTCTCCAAGATCGATTTGAGATCAGGTTATCACCAATTGAAGGTGAAAGATGAAGATATTCATAAGACGGCTTTCAGGACTCGTTATGGCCACTACGAGTTTTTAGTCATGCCATTTGGAGTTACCAATGCACCGGCTGTATTCATGGATCTTATGAGCAGAGTGTTTCAGCCTTTCTTAGATCAGTTTGTCATAGTATTCATAGATGACATACTGATATACTCTCGTAGTTCAGATGAGCATCGTCAACATCTAACTACAGTCTTGCAGATTCTGAAAGAAAAACAATTGTTTGCTAAGTTCAGTAAGTGTGAATTTTGGCTGGAACTGTTGGAGAACGCGGCGATCAGATCAATCAGAATTGATACCCGGTGCAGCGGAAGTTTAAAAATTTTATATGGAACGATTCCATAATGGGTATCAAAACTTAAAGATTAAATTGTGTGTGTAAAAATTAAATAACAATTATAAATTTTTACCTCCAATCTCGAAGCGAGATTATGGACACCAACAGATTGCTCTGCTCTTGTTGTATATCCCTGGAACTGATGGACGAACTGTTCTTCAATCAGGTCCACGAACGGATAATTAATCCCTCTGATAGATTGCACTAGAAAATCTATCAGAAGTTTCTACGAAGAGAATTAACGAATTTTATCCGTTAAACCAGACTGTAATTCAAAATTCACAGACTGGATTTTTCCGAGCAGAGGGGAGGGGGGCGGCGGCCACACTCAATAAAATTAGGGTTTTTCGAAAATAATTTTGTGACCTGTTGTGTGTCTAATTTCTGTACTGCATTAACTTATTTATAATGTAGGCCCGCTAACAGCTTAGGGCCCATTAGTCATAAGTTCAAGCCCGACAAGCAAAGCCCGCACGTTCAGAAATTAATATAAAATTCATCGTGACTCAGATTGATAAACCAATTTCACCAATGTGCACAGAAACCATTTCTGCACCTTTTAAAGTCAAGATAAATTTTTCTGAATCCGAATTCAGTGATTTCCAAAAATGCCCATCCCTATGTCATTTTAGGAAATCTTACTCCTCTACTCTTAAATAAGAAGTCCAACTTCTTTGTTCATTAAATTTAACTCTTTAAATTTAACTATCTCAACGGGGATCAAAAATCCATTACTCTGTGTGACCCTCAATGGTTCAGGGATACAGCTAGCCGTGGGCTCACAACTCCTTGTGACTCGGAACAACGATTTCCGACTTGCCCATCGAATCATGGTAAGAGCGCCTAGCAACATCGCCCCATGATTCCCTAGGTATCACTGATAGTGCCTGCAAAAACCAATAGATTTTGGTTAGCGTACAGTACGGTCCCTTCATCCATATATCCCGATCGAATCAACAACCATTGGTATATCGAGAGTCGTTCGAGATTCGATAACTATGCAATGCATCTTGAAGATCAAATAGTGACATCGCATGTGCTACTAAGAAACCATTTCTTAAAACACATCATGTACTCTGGCCAGAGATTCGTCACACTAATATCTCCTCAGATCGCATAGGATATCCACACTCGCAAGTATGTGGTGAATCCTTGACAACAAAGCATCGACTCCTATATGTGTTGTAACTGTACCCAATCCCGACACCTGATGACCCCAATAGAGTCGATAAATGAGTCAAAGCACAGTACTAGCATATAGAGTCTCAATGATGTTTCAAGTAGTAAGGACTAATGGTGTACAACCAAAACCGTGGACTTTATCCACTCGATAAGTGATAACCACTTGGAAAGTCCGGATAGGGTAGTTCGATCATTCATCGTATGAATATCCATTTGCATGCTTCGAACATCTCTATGTTCCTTACCAATGAAACATGGTACTCTGCATCGCAAATGCTAGTCTCAATCTCGAGCAATCCTTATCCTTATTATCGGACGGCTCCATCGACTAGGAACAATTTAGAATATACAGTGACTATAAGATGTGTTTCATGATAGACATCCCCATGTACTACCACATCTTATATACACTATAGTATATTCAAGGTCTTTATCAAAACAACAATAGTATATCACAATATAACAATATGAAGAAACATAAAGTCATTGCCATTAAAAAAAGTGTAAATTATATTAAACAAAAGATTGTTTATACAAAGAGTCATCAAAGCCCTTAGCCACAAGTTGGCTCACCGGGCACCCACTCTTTCAATCTCTCACTTGCCCTAAAGCCAACTAGTCATACTACGTAGACCCATTGCTTTGCGATGTTTGTCAAATAATGGTCCTGGCAAGGGCTTAGTAAGTGGATCAGCGATATTGTCTGCAGAGGCCACTCTTTCGACAGTGATGTCTCCTCTTTCCACAATCTCCCGGATGATGTGGTATTTCCTCAGTACGTGTTTGGATCTTCGATGAGACCTTGGTTCCTTTGCCTGAGCAACGGCACCCGTGTTGTCACAGTACACCGGGACTGGACCAACAACTTCAGGAATGACGCCCAACTCTTGGACGAAATTCCTCATCCAAACGGCCTCTTTAGCAGCAGCTGATGCTGCAATGTATTCTGCCTCAGTGGTGGAATCCGCTGTGGTGTCCTGCTTGGAACTCTTCCAAGAGACAGCACCGCCATTGACCATGAACACAAATCCAGAGGCTGACTTCGAGTCATCCACATCACTTTGGAAGCTAGAGTCGGTATAGCCTTCCAATTTTAGTTCTCTTCCTCCATATACCATGAACATATTCTTAGTCCTTCGTAAGTACTTAAGAATGTCCTTCACGGCTTTCCAATGCATTTGACTGGGATTAGCTTGATATCTGCTCGTGACACTCAGAGCAAATGCTACATCCAGTCTGGTAGATATCATCCCATACATGATACTACCTATGGCTGACGCATATGGTACATGTGTCATTTTCTCTATTTTTTCATCAGTCTTGGGACACATAGACTTGGATAGAGAAACTCCATGACACATGGGTAGATGTCCTCTCTAGGACCCATCCATTAAAACCGTTTCAATATGGTGTCGATGTAGGTTGATTGAGTGAGTCCTATCATTCTCTTAGATCTATCTCTATAGATCAGTATCCCTAGAATATAGGATGCCTCACCCAAATCCTTCATCGAGAATCTACCTGATAACCATATCTTTGTTGACTGCAACATCCCTACGTCATTCCCAATGAGTAGGATGTCATCAACATAAAGTACTAAGAATGTCACAGCATCCTTAACTACTTTCTTGTACACGCATGGTTCCTCCGGGTTCTTGATGAAACCAAAATCCTTTATTGTTTCATCAAATTTCTGGTTCCAACTTCTTGATGCTTGTTTTAGACCATAGATTGATCTCTGAAGCTTGCATACCTTATGCTCGCTTCCCATGGATGTGTATCCCTCAGGCTGCGTCATATAGATTTCTTCCTTAATGTCTCCATTAAGAAGAGCAGTCTTCACATCCATTTGCCATATCTCATAGTCATACCAAGCAGCTATGGCAATAAGGATTCTTATGGACTTGAACATTGCAACTGGTGAAAAGGTTTCATCATAGTCAACTCCTTGTCTTTGAGTATAACCTTTCGCCACCAATCGCGCCTTGTAGGTCAATACCTTACCATCAGGCCCAAGCTTTCTTTTGTAGATACATTTACACCCTATTGGAACAATTCCATCGGGAGAATCTACTAAAGACCAAACTTGGTTTGTATGCATCGAATCTATTTCCGACTGCATAGCTTCAAGCCATAAATTTGAATCCGCATCAGAAATTGCTTCCTTGAAGTTTCTTGGATCATATCCAACATCGGGTTCATCTTGATCCCCTTCAAGAAGAAGACCATATCGAATAGGAGGTCTAGAAGTCCTCTCGGATCTTCTAGGTATAGGCGTGTCTATCAATGGTTCCAGAGGTGTAGGATCGTTATTTTGTATTTTGGGTTCTTCTCGAATTTCTTCGAGTTCCATCATCTCGCCTTTCTTATCCAATAAGAACTCCTTCTCCAAGAAGGTGGCATTCCTTGAAACAAACACCTTTGTTTCAGCAGGATGATAGAAATAATATCCGATTGAATTCTTCGGATACCCTACAAAATAACATAAGGTGGATCGACTATCCAACTTATCTCCCACTGTCTGCTTCACGTAAGCAGGACATCCCCAAATCCTTAAGTACGAATACTTAGGAGCTTTGCCATTCCATAACTCGTATGGTGTTTTGTCCACTGCTTTAGTGTGGACGTTGTTCAACAACAATACCGCCGTTTCAAGCGCATAGCCCCAAAACGAAGGTGGGAGCTCAGTGAAGCTCATCATGGATCGAACCATGTCCAACAAAGTTCAATTACGACGCTCCGATACACCATTCAACTGAGGTATCATAGGAGGAGTACACTGAGAGAGAATCCCATTCTCTTTCAGATAGTCCAAAAACTCGGTACTCAAGTATTCTCCACCTCGATCCGATCGAAGTGCTTTAATACTTTTACCTAGCTTGTTTTCTACTTCAGCCTTGAATTCTTTGAACTTTTCAAATGCTTCAGACTTATATTTCATTAAATATAAATACTCATACCTAGAATAATCATCAGTAAAGGTAATGAAGTAGGTGTGGCCATATTGAGTACCAACTCTAAATGGACCACAAACATCTGTATGGATCAAATCCAACAGATTTTGACTACGCTCAGGTTTCCCCTTAAAAGGAGATTTAGTCATTTTTCCTTTCAGGCAGGATTCACAAGTAGGTAGAGAGTTAATATCAGACATATCAAACATGCCCTCTCCCACTAGCTTGTTCATCCTCCTTGAGGAAATATGACCTAGCCTAGCATGCCAAAGGTTTGCCGGGTTTTGGCTATCGATTTTCCTTTTGTTTGTTGTAGCCGGTTTATCAACATAATTTATTGGAACGTCTTTTAGTTTTAAGTTATATAGATCGTTTTCAAGTTGTCCATTTCCAATCAAACATTCATTCTTGTAAATATTGCAAATCTCATTCACAAAATTGCAAGAATAACCATCTCTTTCTAGCATAGAAACAGAAATAATGTTTTTAATCAAATCTGGAACAAATAAAACATCTCTCAAAAGTAACTTAAAACCGTTTTGCAAAATTAAATAAATATCTCCCATGGCTTTAGCTTCAACTCTGGAACCATTTCCGAGCCTCAGCTGGGTCTCACCCATTCTAAGCCTGCGACTTCTTGTCATAACCTGCAAATCATTGCAAATGTGAGATCCACATCCGGTATCCAATACCCAAGAAGTAGTATTAAGTGAAACATTTATTTTAATATAGAACATACCCTTCGCAGTTCGCAACTGCTCTAGATATTCCTTGCAGTTACGCTTCCAATGACCGGGCTTCTTGCAGTAATGGCAAACATCCTTGGATTTTTCCATGTTTGAAGCCTTTGTCTTGTACTTCTTCTCGGGTTCGATTTTCTTGGGTGGGGCAGAACGTTTCTTACCCTTTGTACTTGGCCCCTTCTTAGCAGAAGAAGAGGAGCCCACCAAGAAAGCCGGTTTATCCTTCTTTAAAGTGGATTCATATGTTACAAGCATATTGACCATCTCTTCAAGGGAGGCCTCTATCTTGTTCATATTGAAACTCATCACAAATCCGTCAAACGAAGAAGGAAGAGATAGAAGTAGTAAGTCCACGTTGAGTTCATGCTCCAACACCAAATCAAGGGTTACCAACTTCTGTATGAGCCAAATCACTCGTACCCCATGATCACGGACCGAAGTCCCTTCACGCATGCGACACGTCATTAGCTCCTTTACAGTAGCGAACCTTTCAGCCCTCGATTGAGCCCCAAAAAGTTCCTTGAGTTGTACGTGAATCTCAGCAGCATTCACGGTATCCTCAAATCGCCTCTGGAGTTCATCAGACATCGAGGCTTGCATATAGCATTTGGCCTTGATATCATGGTCCCACCATGTATCAAGTTTGGCCAACTCTTCCGAACTTAGGTCAGCTGGTGCTTCCTTCGGAGGAGATTTTTCTAACACATAGAGCATCTTCTCCGAAGTCAAGACAATCTTCAACTTACGGAACCATTCCGTATAGTTTGCGCCAGTCAGTTTATTTTGTTCGAGGATCGAGAAAAGTGGATTACGCGAATTCATCTTTATGAAATACTGAAAAAAAACAGACAAATATCAGTGATTGTTTAATTAATTTACTAAGACATAAAATAGGCAAAATTTATTTTATGAATCTCACTCCCACTATTTTAACGATTTCAATACCCTCTAGTGAAAACGGGAAACTGTTTTCCTTAGTGAGAACATGGAGTCCAATTGACAAACTATGGTCCCGAATAATATCAGCCAACCATAATTTTCAAAAGGTAGAGCCCAATTGCTTCCAAAGCAACCTCCACGTTTTTACCTCATGTCCAATAAGGGCCCAATAATATGACGTCGTTTATTGTGACATGTCAAGATGACCCATCAATATTAAGTTGTGATGGACGGTCGCCATGTGGATCCCCCAATAATATGAGCCGATCCCATGGGAGTTCCACCCAACTTACAACATGGGTCGATCCAATATACAGCTTTTCGACGAACGGGCCCCCCCAATAATATGAGCCAGACCATATCCGCGGGTAGCATCTCATACATTGATCGTTGATGGAAGGTAGGAATATTTAAACAATTTTAAATTTCCTTTATTTATCTTGATATCAATTTTAAATCATATTTAAAATGAGGGATTTTAATTTTGAAAATTTGTCTCATCATTTTAAAATTTTGTATGCTTGTCGGATTCACACAATTTTGTCTAAAACATGCATACAACTATAATATCATATATTATATAGGATGATCGATTCCATTTCTAATCGACCCGTGGTTGCCAATCACGAGTCTTAGTCCAATCCTAGGTAATATGCAGTATGCAATGCAATCCTATTATATTGAGCTTCCAATTTACATTTCTTCTGTCTTTATTGTCTGCTGGGCCCACCTCCATCTTCAAATCTTCATCTCCCACTAAGTCTAATGTATTTACAATAAATAACCATGACAAGTAGGGGATACATTTCAAGGGGTGAGAACGGGCCATAAACAAGGCCTACTTTTATTACATATGACAATTCATATTGGGCCATAAACCAGGCCCATTAATAAATCCAACAACAATAAAAACAAATGTAAATTCCTAACATACACCTACAAAATTGGTCATGGCAATCGATAATCCTTATCCAATAACATTTAATTCAAAATTAATTTATTGGATAACATGCAATGGCAATTTAAATTTAAAAGGATAAAATCATATTCCATATATAAAATCTTATTTTACATACAAAATCATATTTTATCTTTTTATCAAATAAAATCATATTTTATCTATAAAATCCAATTTTATACATAAAATCATATTTTACTCAATATATCCATAAGATCATATCTTATCATCAATTGTACCAAAAATAATTAATTTCATAAAATCTGATTTAACGGATAAAATATATAAATTTTCCAAAAATTCAAATTTATCCAAAAATCGATTTTAAAATTTTCGGACTCGAACAATTCGATCCGACGCCTAGTGGACCAATCAAAAATAATTTTCGATCGGACCAAAAATAGAATTTTAACATATTAAAATTTTAATTGAAAAATTAAAAATAATTTTTTTTTTTTTTGCGGGCCGACCGGGACACTCCCGGGCTGCCCGCGCCCCAAAGGGCTCAGGCCGGGCAGCCCGGCTGCCCCTAGGGCAGCGACGTGCGCTGCCCTGGATCGCTGCCCCCCCCCCCCGGGCAGCGATCCAATCGCTGCCCGGGTTTTGCCCGAAAAAAAATTTTTATTTTTAAAATATTTATTTTGTTTCAAAAACCGAGGCTTAAAAATTTTTGTACAATCGATTAATTTAATCGCTTGATCTGAGCAACTTGGCTCTGATACCACTGTTGGAGAACGCGGCGATCAGATCAACCAGAATTGATACCCGGTGCAGCGGAAGTTTAAAAATTTTATATGGAACGATTCCATAATGGGTATCAAAACTTAACGATTAAATTGTGTGTGTAAAAATTAAATAACAATTATAAATTTTTACCTCCAATCTCGAAGCGAGATTATGGACACCAACAGATTGCTCTGCTCTTGTTGTATATCCCTGGAACTGATGGACGAACTGTTCTTCAATCAGGTCCACGAACGGATAATTAATCCCTCTAATAGATTGTACTAGAAAATCTATCAGAAGTTTCTACGAAGAGAATTAACGAATTTTATCCGTTAAACCAGACTGTAATTCAAAATTCACAGACTGGATTTTTCCGAGCAGAGGGGAGGGGGGCGGAGGCCACACTCAATAAAATTAGGGTTTTTCGAAAATAATTTTGTGACCTGTTGTGTGTCTAATTTCTGTACTGCATTAACTTATTTATAATGTAGGCCGCTAACAGCTTAGGGCCCATTAGTCATAAGTTCAAGCCCGACAAGCAAAGCCCGCACGTTCAGAAATTAATATAAAATTCATCGTGACTCAGATTGATAAACCAATTTCACCAATGTGCACAGAAACCATTTCTGCACCTTTTAAAGTCAAGATAAATTTTTTTGAATCCGAATTCAGTGATTTCCAAAAATGCCCATCCCTATGTCATTTTAGGAAATCTTACTCCTCTACTCTTAAATAAGAAGTTCAACTTCTTTGTTCATTAAATTTAACTCTTTAAATTTAACTATCTCAACGGGGATTAAAAATCCATTACTCTGTGTGACCCTCAATGGTTCAGGGATACAGCTAGCCGTGGGCTCACAACTCCTTGTGACTCGGAACAACGATTTCCGGCTTGCCAATCGAATCATGGTAAGAGCGCCTAGCAACATCGCCCCATGATTCCCTAGGTATCACTGATAGTGCCTGCAAGAACCAATAGATTTTGGTTAGCGTACATTACGGTCCCTTCATCCATATATCCCGATCGAATCAACAACCATTGGTATATCGAGAGTCGTTCGAGATTCGATAACTATGCAATGCATCTTGAAGATCAAATAGTGACATCGCATGTGCTACTAAGAAACCATTTCTTAAAACACATCATGTACTCTGGCCAGAGATTCGTCACACTAATATCTCCTCAGATCGCATAGGATATCCACACTCGCAAGTATGTGGTGAATCCTTGACAACAAAGCATCGACTCCTATATGTGTTGTAACTGTACCCAATCCCGACACCTGATGACCCCAATAGAGTCGGTAAATGAGTCAAAGCACAGTACTAGCATATAGAGTCTCAATGATGTTTCAAGTAGTAAGGACTAATGGTGTACAACCAAAACCGTGGACTTTATCCACTCGATAAGTGATAACCACTTGGAAAGTCCGGATAGGGTAGTTCGATCATTCATCGTATGAATATCCATTTGCATGCTTCGAACATCTCTATGTTCCTTACCAATGAAACGTGGTACTCTGCATCGCAAATGCTAGTCTCAATCTCGAGCGATCCTTATCCTTATTATCGGACGGCTCAATCGACTAGGAACAGTTTAGAATATACAGTGACTATAAGATGTGTTTCATGATAGACATCCCTATGTACTACCACATATTACATACACTATAGTATATTCAAGGTCTTTATCAAAACAACAATAGTATATCACAATATAACAATATGAAGAAAGATAAAGTCATTGCCATTAATAAAAGTGTAAATTATATTAAACAAAAGATTGTTTATACAAAGAGTCATCAAAGCCCTTAGCCACAAGTTGGCTCACCGGGCACCCACTCTTTCAGGAACAGATTGCATTTTTGAGTCACATAGTTTCGGCTAAGGGAATAGAGGTTGATCCAGCAAAGATAGAAGCAATTAAAAATTGGTTTACTCCAAAGAATGATATAGAGATACAGAGTTTCTTGGGATTAGCGGGTTACTATAGGAGATTCATTCAGGATTTCTCCAAGATAGCGCTGCCACTAACGTCATTAACTCGCAAAAGTGTGAAGTTTGAATGGTCTAATCAGTGTGAGAAAAGCTTTTTAGTGTTAAAGAAAAAGTTGATGACAGCACCAGTACTAGTCATACCAGAAGGAACAGGTCGATTCGTAATTTATACAGATGCTTCCAAGAGTGGATTAGGGGCTGTCTTGATGCAAGATGGAAAGGTGATAGCATATGCTTCACGACAGTTGAAGATTCATGAAAAGAATTACCCTACCCATGACCATGAATTGGCAGCAGTTGTCTTCGCACTCAAACTGTGGAGACATTACCTTTATGGTGAGAAGTGTCAGATTTTCACTGATCATAAGAGTTTGAAGTACTTCTTCACCCAGAAGGAGTTGAACATGAGGCAGAGAAGACGGATCGAATTGGTGAAAGATTATGACTGTAATATTAGCTACCATCCGGGTAAAGCTAATGTAGTAGCAGATGCTTTGAGTCGTAAATCTGCAACCTTGAACAGAATGACAACTCAACAAGAGTTGATTGCAGATTTTGAACGACTCAGATTGGAAGTAGTTGAGCCGATGGAAGTTTGTGCCCTATCAGCCTTAACAATGGTTCCAAGTTTGCTCGACAAGATTCGAACAGGTCAGGCTTCAGACCAGCAATTATTAACTTGGAAACTTAAAGTTGAAGCTAAAGGGGGTGCATTGTATACAGTGAAGGATGGGATCGTGCATCACAAAGGGCGAAAGTGGGTACCAGCAGTAGATTCACTGAGGGAAGATGTGATGACTGAGGCTCACACTGTACCATATTCTATTCATCCAGGGAGTACAAAGATGTTCAAGGATTTACAGATGCTATACTGGTGTCCAGGTATGAAGAAAGACATCGTTAAGTTTGTTAGAGAATGTTTGACATGTCAACAGGTCAAAGTTGAACATCAAAGGCCAGCAGGACTTCTGAAACCATTATACATTCCCACTTGGAATGGGAAGATGTCACCATGGACTTTGTGATTGGACTGCCAATTACACAACGAAGAATGAATTCAATATGGATAATAGTTGACAGGTTGACGAAGTCAGCTCACTTTTTACCAGTTAGAAACAACTTCTCGATGAATCAATATGCAGAGTTGTATATTCGAGAGGTAGTTAGATTACATAGAGTTCCAGCAAGGATAGTCTCTGACAGGGATCCCAGGTTCACATCAAACTTTTGGAAGAGTCTACATCATGGATTGGGGACAAAGTTAGCCTTCAGTACAGCTTTTCATCCAAAAACAGATGGACAATCTGAGCGAGTGATTCAGATACTGGAGGATTTACTTAGGGCTTGCATGATTGACTTCGGAGGAAATTGGGAATCGAAGTTGCCTTTAGTGGAGTTCACATATAACAATAGTTATCAAACTACTATTGGAATGGCTCCTTATGAGGCTTTGTATGGGAGAAAGTGTAGGACTCCATTGCATTGGGATGAAGTGGGAGAAAGAGCTGTATGGGGACCAGAAATAGTGCAACAGACAATCGACATGATAGCAAAAATCAAAGACAGAATGTTGACAGCACAGAGTCAACAGAAAAGCTACGCCGATAAGAGGCGTAGAGACTTGGAGTTTCAGGTAGGTGATCATGTGTTCTTGAAAGTGTCACCTTGGAAAGGAGTTTTGAGATTTGGGAAGAAAGGAAAGCTGAGTCCGAGATATATAGGGTCTTTCGAGATCCTAGACAAGATTGGAGAAAGAGCCTATCGATTAGCATTGCCTCCAAATCTAGAAGGAGTACACGACGTCTTCTATGTCTCGATGTTGAGGAAGTATATCTCAAATCCTTCCCATGTCATTTGTCATGAACCAGTTCAGTGGATGCCAGACTTATCATATGAAGAGGTACCTATCCAAATTTTGGATACACAAGTCCGGAAGTTGAGAAACAAAGAGATCAAGATGGTAAAGGTCTTATGGCGCAATCAATTAGTGGAAGAGGCTACTTGGGAGACTGAACAAGATATGCGTAGCCGATACCCAGAATTATTTGGTGAGTCGAATTTTGAGGACAAAATTCTTTTAAGGAGGGTAGAGTTGTAAGGTCCAAATCCACTAAACTCACTTACGATGATTTTAAAATAATTTTTATGATTTTATGCCATAAATTGTTTAAGTTATGATTTAATGATTATGGTTTCATGATATAATTATTTTATGTTTAACGCATTCGATTAAGTTAATGGTTTCAGGTCGAGTTTGATTTTGGAATCATGGGACGAGGCTAACCTACGAACGAGATGATAGAGCGTATTTTTACGAACGTTTTAAGTATAATATTGATATGTTTTTGATGCATGAGTCGGGGGATGGTATTTTTATCAGACGAGTCGGGACGGGTGACTGACTGCATTTTAGAGATGAACACACATTATGTATTGAATGATCATTATCCTATCTATCTACCCGATTCCCCACCCCATTACTTCCCATGTCCCCTTGTTTCCTTGACTCTCTCTTCTTCCATATCCTCTACACGATTCTTTCCCCTTCTCTCCATTCTATCATCTTATCCTTCTTGTTTCTTTATTGAACCTTCACGGTTCTTCAAGAAAGTCACAAGCCAAAGTTTCAAATCTCGTTCTTGGTGTGGTTAGCTCGTTGCCAAGAATCCGAATCAACTTCGTCTTCATTTCAAGGCAAGTACAAATTTAAAAGATTTTGAAACCCATTCAAGCTATTATGTATTTTGATATGAATTTTTGTGTGTTGAAATATGTATGCATGATTTTCATGAATTTCAAGAGCATGAAGTTATGATTTTACGAGATCGTGAAGCGCAGGTTGTTCTTGTCAAGTACTTGAGTTGATTCAAGAGGTTCATGTTCTTTTAAGATTTTAATGTTTTGAAGTTAGTTAAACCATGTTCAATTACAAGAAAATGAGCTTTGATGATTTATGTAGTTAGGATTTTGATTAAAAGAAGTTTATGTTTGAAGTTTGAAGTGTTGAAATTGTGTTTGGTGGCACCGAATTACCTATACTTGTTATGATTTTGAGGATAACAATTAGGGTAGTAATCCAAATGATATGAGGCTAATTCTATTTGAAAGCTAGCTTATTTATCTACAACTTTCATGTTTTGAGTTTTGTCAAAATAATTTTGAAAGATTGGTCAAAATCACCCCAAAGTGTGTAGAGTGTTTTGATTTCCCGGCAGTGACACATTTGGGGAGAATGAGCATAACTTTTTACTGAAAACTCTAATTGAGGTGAGGTTTTCGGAATTAGAAATAAAAGATCCAGAGCTACAACTTTCATGTTTACCACGTTTTCAAATTCTGACTTAAAAATAGAGTTTCAGAGCGAGCAAGATGAACCATTTGCGCAGGTCAGGCGCGCCCGTGCCTAGAAGTTGAGCGGCCGCGCCTTTCCTTCGAAATTCATGATATGTTTATGTTATTTTAGGGTCCTAAATTCATGATTATGATCTTCAAAGACTTATAAAATATATTTAAGAGTTTTTATGCAAAAAGTTTCAAGTTTTAAGTCAAGAACGACAAGAACGACTTACATGAATCGATTACACTATGTGATGCATGTAAATGTCTAAGTTTCATTCATGAAACCTATGTTCAATATGAAAGTATGATTTTTATCATTTATGACATGCATGAAGTAATGGAGTAAAGTTTTATGTTCATGAAATGAAAGTTATGACGGAATTTACGATGAAACAATGATGTTTCATAATGAATGAAATGATATGATGAATGATGTTAAGATGAAGCATGATATGATATGTTGATGCATGAAAAGATTTTGATGTCTTATGTGTCTTTGTGGTGGCAAACACGGGATTGGTGCTCCGATTTGGGCTCCGGAGAGGGCCTTTCCAAACATGGCTCATGAGACAGATAAGTACACGGGACTGGTGCTCCGGGATGAGCTCCGAAGAGGGCCTTTCCAAAGAACGAATGTTATGAGGCTTAGTGCCATATGCTTGTTGATCAACAAGAAAAGGATGAATGTTCCCATTATGACGGTTGCCACAATTTCGCATAATTCGTCACCAAATGATGAGTTTATGTTATGTTATGTTACGTTTAAATGATATTTGAAATCTCACGATTTTTACTGCATATACTTGCTGAGTCTTTAGACTCACTATACTTGAATGGTGCAGGTAATGAGGATGACATTTATGCATATGTCGACGAGTTTAATGTCGGGCATGAAGAAGAGCAAGGAGTCGGACCGGCGGGCGATGCATGAGTGTGTTATGTGTTGAGTGTGATATGCTATGTCTTGAGCTATTTGTAACTTTATGATGTATTTTAAGGTTGTAAACAAGTTTTATAAATTTTAAGGTTTGGATTTGGTTTGTAAACTATTCTGAAATGTTTTAAGTAAGGTTTGATGTATGCATACATCTTTCAAAAAAATTTCTTTTCCGCATTATTGTAAGGTTATGTTAGTTTTGTAACATCTTCATCGGTTGAGGGTGTTACATATTTCCCTAGAATATGTCCTCAGCGAGGTGCTGAACGATCTCAGAATGTTCACTCCTTTCAGCCACCTCAACAGAATCTATTGGGAGTTAATCAGAATTTGAATCAACCTCAGAGGCATCATGCATTGATTTTTTCTCTTACCGAAGAACAGACTCAGGCTGCACCTGATGATGACTCAGCAGGTAACCATCGATTTTAGTTTTCTGCTCTTATTTTGATATGTTCTGTTATGTCCTTATTTTCTTATTGAGAAATTTATTTTGATGCATCTCTGCTTGTTGAGTTTTTTATTACTGTAATTGCCACTCTTTGTTTTTGAGAGGAGGAATAGTTTGCGGAGTGGTTAGTCCGAAATTCTGAACTTTGATTTATAAGAATTTGAATTGAATTGAGCAGTATTGTACTACGGTTATCAGATTTTGATTATATTGTCTGTATAGATGATTTAACCGAGTACAGGACAACCGAGTATTGATTTCAGATAGTTGTTAGATTCTGATTCGAACTGGTGGACGAGTGAAAATTTTTCGAGGAATTCTCGGTATTTGCAGTTGAGGTCTTGGAAATCAGCCCAAATTGGTTTATATGTCAGAGGCTGTAGAGTTTGCTAACGTTGTTCCGAATGAGATTCCAGGTATGCCTTTAATCCGTCAGATTGAATTTAGCACTAACTTGAGATCAGATATCAGCAGCTGATAATTCGAGAGGAAAATGTTCCTAAGATCGGATTTAGAGCGAGGTATGGTCGTTTCGAATTATAGTCATGCCGCTTTATTTGTTAAACGCTTCTATAGTGTTTGGGATCTGAGGAACCGAATCATTCAGAAGTAATTAGATGAATCCGTGATTATTCTTATCGATGATTTCCTTATCTATTCGAAGAGTAGTACTGAACATTTAGAGAATTTGAGAGTTGGTTGTAGACTTTGTGTGCCGAGCAGTTGTATGCCTTTTATCAAAGTCTGAATTTAGATGGGATTTCGGTTGATCACCGCAAGACCGAAGCTGTTAGGAATTGATCTAGACCGACACATGTACCTGAGATTGAAGATGTATGAGTACAGTGGGTTTCTATCACATAATTATTGAGGGATTATTATCGTTGTGAAGCCGAATACTCAGCTAACTCCGAAGAATGCATCTTTTTTCCTGAACCGAATCTTATGAGATCAATTTATCGATCTGAAGAAGGGATTGACCAGTATTTCAGTATTCTTTATTTCTTTCTATAATGATGATCTTACAGTTTATCGAAATTCTTCTTATCGAGATTTGGAATATATTCTTATTCAGAAGAATCACTTAATAGCTTAGGCATTATGGCATTTGAAGACGTACAAGACTCAATGTTCGAGTCTTAATTTTGAGCTCACAGCGATCTTATTGCGTGGAAGATCTGGAGGCATTCTCTTTACTAGGAGATTTCCGAAATCATTTCTGATCTTAGAAGTTGAAGTTTTGTTTTCGCAGTCTGAACTGAATATGAAACAGAGGAGATGACTAGATATGCTGCAGACTCTGACTGCAAAATCTAATTCTATTCGCGGAAATTGAATACAGTAACCGATACTCTGAGCCAAAAGATTTGTTCTCTATCTTATCTACTATCGATAATTCTCTTTGGATCGATGATTTTGGTATTTCTGATTTAGAATTTGAAGCAGATAGGAGGTCTATCAGAATCTAGGTTGTTGAGCCGAACCGAAGTTGACTATGAAGATTCAAGAAGTACAGAAATCTGATTCGATTTTTCAAAATTCGATGAACAAAAGGCAGAACTAGACACCGTCTGAGTTTCAAATGAACGAAAGATGTTTGATGAATTGAAGAATCGGTTCTTTAGAAGCCGATAAAAGAATGATATCACGAGGTTTGTTTTCCGACGTTTTGAAATGTCAGCAATCGGAAGCAGAGAAAACGACCGAGGGTTTGTTGTACAGTTTATTCTGATTCAGAATGGAATAGGGATCACGTCTTGACATATTTTTTCACAAAGTTACCGATCAGTTTGAGATTGTGATGCTATCTGAATAACAATTGACTGATTGATGAAATCTGCTACCGCATTTTGTACAGAATGACTTTTAGTCATGATCAGGTGATCGATATTTTATCAGAGATGTTGACAGATTGCATGATTTGCCGAAGTCTGTCAATTAGACATAGGTCCTCGATTCAATCGTTCTTTTGGCATCTGACTTCGAATAGGCTTTTGTTATTCGATTACATTTGAATACAGTTATTGTCCTCATAACGACGGACAGCCAGAGCTCTTGAATCAGACTTTAGAGGATAAGCCAGGAGCTCTAGTGCTTGATTTTAGCACTAGTTGACAGAATCCTTGATTCTTGTGGATAATTCGTACAACGATAGCCATCAGATGATGATCTTGATGGCATCTTTTGAAGAGTTGTACGAGAAGAAAAAGGAAATTTCATTTGTACTGAGATGAATTTTCTGAGTCACCTGATTTGGGACCAGATTTGATTCGAAGCATGGTCGAATAGGTGAAGATTTTTTGACGAGAATGAAGACGACTCTTGATAGACAGACGTAGTATACGAATTTCAGACGCAGATCTCTATATTTTGTTCAGGGAGACCGAGTAGTTCGGAAGGTTCTACTTTCAAAGGCTTTGTCAGATATGAGAAAAGAGAGAAGCCATCTCTGAGATTGATCGATTCTTAAGAAATTTTGGAGATGATAGGCGATCTTGCCTATAGATTTGCTTTTGTCCAACCTTCTTTCCAATATTCACAATGTGTTTCACGTCTCTTTATTGTTGAATTACCCAACCAGATACTTCGTATGTTCTTTAGCCGATGGAACTGAATTTTATGAGAAACCAAGTTGCCTTGAAACGACCGATTCCAATTCTTGATCGAAAAGAGAAGTAGCTTCGAAACAGACCATTTCAGTTTGTGGAAGTACAGTGGATTTGATATGGATTTTAAGAAGAGACTTGAGAGACAGATTCCGATATGGTACAACCATTCCAGAATTATTTCTGGGAGGTGAATTCTTATTGCAGTCTTTGATTCTATCTCTTATCTTATGTGATTGAACCGTTTTCGATTTCGAGGACGAAATCAGTTCTCAGAGGGGGAGAATTGTAACGCCCCCAAAAAATAGCCTAATTGAGATTATAGGAGTTTATTATTGATAATCAGAGTTTATGAGATCCGAGGTTGAATTGATATTTGATCAGGGACTGAATTGCGAATTTGGAAAAATTCAGGGACCAAAGTGCAAATATGAGAGTTTGACTTGGTCTTTTTATATTTAAGGGCTTGACTAGGCGTGTCATCATTATTCTTCTTCCTTCTTCATCTCCATGGCCGATCAACACCATCAAAACGCCCCTTTGAGCTTTTTTATTTCAGTTCTTGCTCGATCCGTCTGTTAGAAACTCAATCTGAAGGTATATTCGCGATCAAGGCTTCGAAGTCTTCGTTCTACCGCAAGTATTTCTCCGATCAGTTATACTTCATTTTTTCGAACGTTGTTAGAATCGTATGATTTTCGGATATGTTGTTCTTGAGCTAGGTTAGATAGTATATTCGAAGTCGCATCGAAAAAAGAACGTCGTTCGAATTTGTTATGAATTTTTAGGCTAAATTCGAGAGTATTCAGTATTCTCCACCCCTCTAGGGTCTCGCCTCATTCATGCCTCGCCCTGACTTGTAGCAATTTAATGTTTGGGCAGTTTGTAAAACCATCACAAGTTCGTTTAATTAATGGACAGTTACAAAAGTTAAGTATGAATTAGCTGATGAAAAAAAAAACTTTAAATGAGACTAGATAATATTAAAAATTAAGTTCTTGTGCAGTATGATGGGTAGAAAATCATATTATAAATATAAATTAAATCTACTATATTATATTATTATGTCTATGATAAATATAAACGAGATTATTTCATTGATTTAACATAACCACATTTCATCAAATAAATTACTTTTATAATAACTACATTTAAATCGACGCAGACATACACAGTCATCTATTTCTGTTTTGTACAATGCAAATATAAAAGAATTTATTTCTAATAGAGTAAATAATTTATTAACACCAAAATTTTATGATAGTATTATGAATTTCATGCCAAATACCAATTAAATACAAAATAACTCCAGTTTTCCAAGTAAAAATAGATTTTCTTTAAACCAAGTAAAATAAAATATGCGAAATAATATTTTTTTAAAAATGGCTTAAAATCCAGACAATCGAAAACAAAAGGATATGAACTGGTATGTTTTTGTTTTTAGCAACATGTTACCTTGTTCCAACACAGAATCATCGGTTTATCTTGGTTTCTCCTCGGTAAATTAAAAGCTCATCAATTGAAAGATTCGGACCAGATATACATCCGGGATTACCGATCAAACCAACATTCTGCACTGGTTCGGTTTTTAAAACTAATTTGAAACATCATAACAATGGTAAATGTGATATTCAAGAAAAATTACGAACACTAACTCGATGACTAATGTTTTCTACTTCTCCCCTTCATGAATAACTGAAAACCCAAAGAATTCGAAGTTATGACTAATGCACTCCAAATAAAAAAACACTTGCCATTAAAAGTGCAATCTTCAAACAATCTACAGATCATTAAATGATTAAGTTCAATTGATGCCTCAGAAAATCACCTAAATTCACCTTCTCATGAGTCCTCATCACAAGCCTCAGCAGCAGCTATTGCCGAATCCAAGTCATTTATCAACTGCTCACTAACATGTTTGGCAACCGATATCATATCCATTATGGTGCTTGGACATAATCCCGCACCCCCTCTTTTTGTTAATCCGCATATCCGTCCGTGCCTATTGACAGAAACAGAGACAGCGGAACTCATTTGGGATTCCTCTTCCAAAGTTGCATCTACTATATAAGGCCTTCCAACCTGAAATTTTGGGTAAGAGAACAAGTTGGCTGTGTTTAAAGATATCACGTCAAAGACAAAACTACCAGATATTTGAACTAGCTTGCCTTTGTTAAGGTGATAATAACAGGGACTCCAGTTGTATCGAACTGAAGAAATTCCTCGTCGCTTACATCAACCTCTGGTTGATCATCAGAAGATGCCTCTGCTGAAACTTGGACTTTCGGAATGGCCGTATTGCTTAATGCGGCCTACAAGTGCAGTATATATGAGACAAAGCAAATAAGAACAATAAAACACTAAAACCACAATACTGTAATTTAAAGAATCTCCGAATCTGGTACAATACAAAAGAAAGAAGCATAAACCTTAACAGCAGCTCCCAAGGCATCCAGCATATTACCATCGGAACTAAGGACAAGGCCATCAATATAAAGATCCCAACAAACCTTCCCCTCAATGATAGATAGAGACGATAGATCAATTCCAGCCCCTGTAGCACAATGATGATGAATACCAAGTTTTGAAACTGTCAAAGTTATACATAAACTCTCCCTGACACATTGCTTAATTATACCTGCCCCACTTTTACCACCCAATAGACATATCTGAAGTGCTGAAGAGAGCTCTGAGGCTAATTCCTCGCTGCCTCTGCCCTGTGATTTGGGACGAAGCAAAATTACAGCAAAACCTACTGATGTGTAGTGCATTGAATGTACAGAGACATGCATGAATTAGGATATCTTAGGAAAGAGCAAGAGTAGTCTTTAAGACTAAAGCTCGGGAAAATATCTCGTTTCAACAATAAGCTTTGCAATCACAGAACAAAAACATACTTTATTTTAGACTTCAACATTTGTTTTAACAAATGCTAAATATTGTCTTTTTAATCCTTTTTCTTGCATGGATATTTCAAAAGGCTCACCCAAAAAAGACAGTATCCTAATTCACATGATGCAACAACATGACATCACCAATAGACAAGCAATAAAAGCAAAAATTTAACATATGACAATTCTGTAAATCGGTAACACAAATTATCAAGGTCACCTTATATGCTTCTTGATTCTACACCTCAAGGCCTCCTTGAGGTTCATGTGAGATAGCAAATAGCCTAAATAATAACACTACCATTTCAAGCATGATAAATCAATGAAGCATTTCGATAGACCTCTATTTAGCACATAAATGCAACTGTACCATCAAAAATGTTAAGAAGAAAATGGGGCTTTTTATCATTATCGCAATTCTAGTTGTATGCATAATGGATCTCCATAACTGAACAATAGAAGCATCAGGTTATCTCCCCCATGAGGAAGAGGTACACCATAAAGATTACTAGCGAGCTAACAAATATCCAGTATCTAAAGGCCACAATAAACAAAAACCTGAACAAATTCATGTTTTAACATAGCAACAATATTATCTAACAAAAAGCATAAAATCCAATCTGTAAAGCATAACCTTCAAGTGGACGGTGGAAAACCTTATAAGATACTCCAGATGTCAAGCATTAACGATAACCAGAAGATGATGAATGGTTAAGTGTTCATCTACTTCAGTAACATCGTAGATATATAAATGAATGATGCCCTTTTATTTCGAGGCAACTCTATTAGCCACAACTTCTTATAAATTAGTTGGAAGAAATCTTCACCTAAAAAATCTAAAATTCTAAACCATGTAAAGTATCATAGGTGAATTCCAATGTTCTAACTATCAGCATAAATCAATAGAAATATGAAAGATTTTAAACCTCGAATGTCGGCTCAGCTATGGAGCTGCAATCAACAAATATCGAAACCTTTCCTTTGTCAGGATGAGATGGATGGGGCTTGCCAAGCTCAGCCTGCAAAAGAAATTATGTATTGCACAAGATACGAATTGTAACAGAGAAAATGACTGAAGGATAAGATCTTAAATTCCCAAAAACCATGAGAAATTCAATACCTTAACACTTGCAATAACAATTGTTGCACCTATTGTCACTCTTGCTGAGCCGCTAGCCTTTTCATGTCCATGAGCAGAAATAAGCAAACATGACAATATATTTTGACATACAAGAAGATTTCAAATCCGGATACCTGAGGAATCACACCAGTTTCCACATGGATGGGCCGGTAAGCTAATCTTTTCCTTCCATCTGTACGTAGGTCCTGAGCTATTCCGCCCTTTATGAAATTTTTCTCTCCAAGAGAAAGACCCACCATAGCTGTGAAGATATCCGTGGAAATTCATGAACTTACTTTCGATGCAATCACCACAAAATTGTTTTAAAAAATATATATATTCACAATAAATACAGATTATAAAACAAAGGCTGAGAGGGGAGATTCGGAAAAACAAATCTTCAATCTGAAAAACTTCCTAAGAGCGTTGTCAACCTACAAAAATCAACAGAGAGCTGCAAAATGAGATGGTCGGAACGCAGAAGACGGGGGGAGATATCAAAATGTGGAGAGAGTACAGACGGACTGTGGGAGATGCGGCGGAGAGAGAAAATGAATTGGATATAAATGTAGAGTAAAACAAATATTATTAATAAACGAGGTTAATCATAGTCTATTTGCTATATGTGTTTCCAAATCTTGTGCATATACGTTATTATAAAATTTTGAGCATTCACTCTTTTGTCCATATATGTTTACAGGGATGTTATTACTTAAAAAAATTTGAAAATACATGGAGTTAGCTGTTATAGAAGGTTTTCAGCAATCTCGTGATTTCAAAACCATAAAATATGTCATTATTAACCCTAAAGATATATACTTTAAAAAAAACTACTTAAAAGTTGTGAAAGACTTGCAAACCATCGAACAAAATAATTTAGGCTTAAGTTTCATAATTTTGAATACAAATCAATCTTTTTCAAACTTACTCAAAACGATTGTGGCTCAGCTAGATTCATTTACATCCCTTCATAAAAGAGGTTAGCATATAGCGAAACGCATACATGCCTTGCATATTTGACATGGGGATACAACATCAAGGCTTCGGCTAGATTGCAATTGCATGAATTGATATGAGAAATATGCTTTGGGAGACTTCATGCCCCATATATTTACTAAGTTCGATCAGGTCCAGACCAATGTGGCAGCCTGAGGAGAAGGAAAAAAAAAAAGGAAGTTAATAGTCCAAGATAAATGGTGAGTATATGGTTGGTTTGGGGCCATAAGCTATTGCCAACAATTTCTCCCTTTTTGGTTTTTGACCAAACCAAGCATTTTTCATCTTTGATAGATATATTTAGGGAGTATTTGCAATCATTAAAAAAAAGTGATTGTTAGCTTTTGGCTTAAAATATTATTTTTGTGTGTTTCTTAAACCTAAATTATGTATTAGCTTATGCTTAACTTAATTAAAATCCAAAAGCTAGTCATGTGGTGATTATGATTCTCCAAAAGTGATTCTAATAAGAAGGTCATTGTTAAAATCAATCTAATCACTTATTTATCAAACACTACCCAACTTTGATTTTTAGATTTTCACATTTGTTTCCAAACACTACCAACTTTTGATTTTTCTTAACTTTTTTATAATCTATAAATTAATCACTTCTACAAAAGCACAATCTATTGCAAACACTCCCTTAGTTGATTCTCTTTCATTCAAACAATTACTCCTTAATGTGATGTATGGTATCTTCAACTGTTTTTCTCAAAATTCTTAATCTGATGACTTAAAGATCTTGTTTTTCAAAATATTGAATACGCCTCTTCGATTTCCTGAAATTTTATCGGAAAGAGTTAGTATGAATGACTCTTTAAATTCTCGAAATAGATATATAAATAGATATGAATTGTATAATTCTGAACATATCAGCAAATTCTTAGAATAGCAAAGTTATCATGGAGGCGATTATAAGAGAGTATGAGAATGTTGTTTAACAGAAGATGATTTCTCTCAAAGCTAAAGTGGAGATGCTGCAAATGTTGGAACACAGTCGTTCTCCGGATCGAAAAAGAAAGTGATACCCGATGCAGCGGAAGTTTTAAATTTTTTTATACGGAACGATTCCATATGGGTATCAAATTCCTACGATTAAAATTGATAATATAAAATTTAAACAATATAAATTTTACCTTAAAATCTCGAAACGAGATTATGGACACCAACAGATTAAACTGCTCTTGTTGTATATCCCAGGAACTGATGAACGAATAATTCTTCAATCAGGTCCACGAACAGAAGTTTAATCCCTCTGATAGACTGCACTAGAAAGTCTATCAGAAGTTTCTACGAAGAGATAGAACAGATATGATCTGCTAATTCAGACTGCAAATTCGAAATTCGCAGACTGAAAATTCTCTAAGACAGAGAGAGGGGGGCGGCCGAAATTCCTAGACTGGAGGCTAGGGTTTTCGAAAATCTGAGTGTAAGTTGTGTGTAATTTCTGTACTACAATAACTTATTTATAATGTGGGCTGCTAACAGCTTAGGGCCCATTAGTCCTAAGTTCAAGCCTGACAAGCAAAGCCCGCATGTTCAGAAATTAATATAAAATTCATCGTGACTCAGATTGATAAACCAATTTCACCAATGTGCACAGAAACCATTTCTGCATCTTTTAAAGTCAAGATAAATTTTCTGAATCCGAATTCAGTGGTTTCCAAAAATGTCCATCACTATGTCATTTTAGGAAATCTTACTCCCTCTCTTAAATAAGAAGTCCCACTTCTTTATTCACTAAATTTAACTCTTTAAATTTAATTATCTCAACGGGGATTAAAAATCCATTACTTGTGTGACCCTCAATGGTTCAGGGATACAGCTAGCCGTGGGCTCACAACTCCTTGTGACTCGGAACAACAATTTCCGACTTGCCCATCGAATTATGGTAAGAGCGCCTAGCAACATCGCCCCATGATTCCCTAGGTATCACTGATAGTGCCTGCAAGAACCAATAGATTTTGGTTAGCGTACAGTACGGTCCCTTCATCCATATATCCCGATCGAATCAACAACCATTGGTAAATCGAGAGTCGTTCGAGATTCGATAACTATGCAATTCATCTTGAAGATCAAATAGTGACATCTCATGTGCTACTAAGAAACCATTTCTTAAAACACATCATGTACTCTGGCCAGAGATTCGTCACACTAATATCTCCTCAGATTGCATAGGATATCCACACTCGCAAGTATGTGGTGAATCCTTGACAACAATGCATCGACTCTTATATGTGTCGTAACTGTACCCAATCCCGACACCTGATGACCCCAATAGAGTCGGTAAACGAGTCAAAGTACAGTACTAGCATATAGAGTCTCAATGATGTTTCAAGTAGTAAGGACTAATGGTGTACAACCAAAACCGCGGACTTTATCCACTCGATAAGTGATAACCACTTGGAAAGTCCGGATAGGGTAGTTCGATCATTCATCGTATGAATATCCATTTGCATGCTTTGAACATCTCTATGTTCCATACCAATGAAACGTGGTACTCGGCATCGCAAATGCTAGTCTCAATCTCGAGCGATCCTTATCCTTATTAACGGACGGCTCAATTGACTAGAAACTGTTTAGAATATACAGTGACTTTGAGATGTGTTTCATGATAGCCATCCCCATGTGCTACCACATCTTACATACACTATAGTATATTCAAGGTCTTCATCTAAACATCTTATAGTATGTCACAACATAATAATATGATAAAAGATAAAGTAAATGCCATTATAAAAGTGTAAATTATATTAAACAAAAGATTGTTTATACATAGAGTCATAAAAGCCCTTAGCCACAAGTTGGCTCACCGGGCACCCACTCTTTCAATCTCCCACTTGTCCTAAAGCCAACTAGTCATACTACGTAGTACCATTGCTTCGCGATGTTTGTCAAATAATGGTCCTGGCAAGGGCTTAGTAAGTGGATCAGCGATATTGTCTGCAGAGGCCACTCTCTCGACAGTGATGTCTCCTCTTTCCACGATCTCCCAGATGATGTGGTATTTCCTCAGTACGTGTTTGGATCTTTGATGAGACCTTGGTTCCTTTGCCTGAGCAACGGCACCCGTGTTGTCACAGTACACCGGGACTGGACCAACAGCTTCAGGAATAACGCCCAACTCTTGGACGAAATTCCTCATCCAAACAGCCTCTTTAGCAGCAGCTGATGCCGCAATGTATTCTGCCTCAGTGGTGGAATCCGCTGTTGTGTCCTGCTTGGAACTCTTCCAAGAGACAGCACCGCCATTGAGCATGAACACAAATCCAGAGGTTGACTTCGAGTCATCCACGTCACTTTGGAAGCTAGAGTCGGTATAGCCTTCCAATTTCAGTTCTCTTCCTCCATAAACCATGAATACATTCTTAGTTCTTCTCAAGTACTTAAGAATATCCTTCACGGCTTTCCAATGCATTTGACCGGGATTGGCTTGATATTTGCTCGTGACACTCAGAGCAAATGCCACATCCGGTCTAGTGGATATCATCTCATACATGATACTCCCTATGGCTGACGCATATGGTATGTGTGTCATTTTCTCTATCTCTTCGTCAGTCTTGGGACACATAGACTTGGATAGAGAGACTCCATGACACATAGGTAGATGTCCTCTCTTGGACTCATCCATTGAAAACCTTTTCAATATAGTGTCGATGTAGGTAGCTTGAGTAAGTCCTATCATTCTCTTAGATCTATCTCTATAGATCTGTATCCCTAGAATATAGGATACCTCACCCAAATCCTTCATCGAAAATCTACCTGATAACCATATCTTTGTTGACTGCAACATCCCTACATCATTCCCAATGAGTAAGATGTCATCAACATAAAGTACTAAGAATGTCACAGCATCCTTAACTACTTTCTTGTACACGCACGGTTCCTCCGGGTTTTTGATGAAACCAAAATCCTTTATTGTTTCATCAAATTTCTGGTTCCAAATTCTCGATGCTTGTTTGAGACCATAGATCGCTCTCTGAAGCTTGCATACCTTATGCTCGCTTCCCATGGATGTGAATCCCTCGGGCTGCATCATATAGATTTCTTCCTTAATGTTTCCATTAAGAAATGCAGTCTTCACATCCATTTGTCATATCTCATAGTCATACCATGCTGCTATGGCAATAAGAATTCTTATGGACTTGAACATTGCGACTGGTGAAAAAGTTTCATCATAGTCAACTCCTTGTATTTGAGTGTAACTTTTTGCCACCAATCGTGCCTTGTAGGTCAGTACCTTTCCATCAGGCCCAAGTTTTCTCTTATAGATCCATTTACACCCTATTGGAACAATTCCATCGGGAGGATCTACTAAAGTCCAAACTTGGTTTGTATGCATCGAATCTATTTCCGACTGCATAGCTTCAAGCCATAAATTTGAATCTGCATCAAAAATTGCTTCCTTGAAGCTTCTTGGATTACATCCAATGTCGGGTTCACTTTGATCCCCTTCAAGAAGAAAACCATATCTAATAAGAGGCCTAGATGTCCTCTCGGATCTTCTAGTAATAGGCATGTCAATCAATGGTTCCTGAGGTGTAGGATCATTATTTTGTATCTTGGGTTCTTCTCGAATTTCTTTGAGTTCCATCATCTTGCCTTTCTTATCCAATAAGAACTCCTTCTCCAAGAAGGTGGCATTCCTTGAAACAAACACTTTTGTTTCAGTAGGATGATAGAAATAATATCCGATTGAATTCTTCGGATACCCTACAAAATAACATAAGGTGGATCGACTATCCAACTTATCTCCCACTGTCTGCTTCACGTAAGCAGGACATCCCCAAATCCTCAAGTACGAATACTTAGGAGCTTTGCCATTCTATAACTCGTATGGTGTTTTGTTCACTGCTTTAGTGTGAACGTTGTTCAACAACAATACCGCCGTTTCAAGAGCATAGCCCTAAAACGAAGGTGGGAGCTCAGTGAAGCTCATCATGGATCGAACCATGTCCAACAAAGTTCGATTGCGACGCTCCGAAACACCATTAAGCTGAGGTGTCATAGGAGGAGTCCACTGAGAGAGAATCCCATTCTCTTTTAGATAGCTCAAAAACTCGGTACTCAAGTATTCTCCACCTTGATCCGATCGAAGTGCTTTAATCCTCTTACCTAGTTTGTTTTCTACTTCAGCCTTGAATTCTTTGAACTTTTCAAATGATTCAGACTTATATTTCATCAAATATAAGTACCCATACCTAGAATAATCATCAGTAAAGGTAATGAAGTAGGTGTGACCAAATTTTGTACCAATACTAAATGGTCCGCAAACATGCGTATGGATCAAATCCAATAGATTTTGACTACGCTCAGGTTTTCCTTTGAAAGGAGATTTAGTCATTTTTCCTTTCAGGCAGGACTCACAAGTAGGTAGAGAGTTAATATCAGACATATCAAACATGCCCTCTCCCACTAGCTTGTTCATCCTCCTTGAGGAAATATGACCTAGCCTAGCATGCCAAAGGTTTGCCGGGTTTTGACTATCGATTTTCCTTTTGTTCGTTGTTACCGGTTTATCAACATAATTTATTGGAACGTCTTTTAATTTTAAGTTATATAGATCGTTTTCAAGTTGTCCATTTCCAATCAAACATTCATTCTTGCAAATATTGCAAATTCCATTCACAAAATTGCAAGAAAAACCATCTCTATCAAGCATAGAAACAAAAATAATGTTTTTAATCAAGTCTGGAACAAATAAAACATCTCTCAAAAGTAACTTAAAATCGTTCTGCAAAATTAAATAAACGTCTCCCACAGCTTTGGCTTCAACTCTAGAACCATTTCCGAGCCTCAGCTGGGTCTCACCCATTCTAAGCTTGCGACTTCTTGTCATCACCTGCAAATCATTGCAAATGTGAGATCCACATCCGGTATCCAATACCCAAGAAGTAGTATTAAGTGAAACATTTATTTCAATATAAAACATACCCTTCGCAGTTCGCAACTGCTCTAGATATTCCTTGCAGTTACGTTTCCAATGACCAGGTTTCTTGCAGTGATGGCAAACATCCTTGGACTTTTCCATGTTTGAAGCCTTTGTCTTGTTCTTCTTCTCGGGTCCGATTTTCTTGGATGGGGCAGAACGTTTCTTACCCTTTGTACTTGGCTCCTTCTTAGCAGAAGAAGAGGAGCCCACCAAGAGAACCGGTTTATCCTTCTTTAAAGTGGCTTCATAATTTACAAGCATATTGACCATCTCTTCAAGGGAGGCATCTATCTTGTTCATATTGAAATTCACCACAAAACCATCAAACGATGAAGGAAGAGAGAGAAGTAATAAGTCCACATTGAGTTCATGCTCCAATACCAATTCAAGCGTTACCAATTTCTGAATGAGCCAAATCACGCGTACCCCATGATCACGGACCAAAGTCCCTTCACACATGCGACACGTCATTAACTCTTTTACAGTAGCGAACCTTTCAGCTCTCGATTGAGCCCCAAAAAGTTCCTTGAGTTGTACATGAATGTCAGCAGCATTCACAGTATCCTCAAATCGCCTCTGGAGTTCATCAGACATCGAAGCTTGCATATAGCATTTGGCCTTGATATCATGGTCCCACCATTTATCAAGTTTGGCCAACTCTTCCGGACTTATATCAGCTAGTGCTTCCTTCGGAGGAGATTTTTCTAACACGTAGAACATCTTCTCCGAGGTCAAGACAATCTTCAACTTACGGAACCATTCCGTATATTTTGCGCCAGTCAGTTTATTTTGTTCGAGAATAGAGAATAGTGGATTGCGCGAATTCATCTTAATGAAATACTGAAAAGAAACAGACAATAATCAGTGATTGTTTAATTAATTTACTAAGACATAAAATAGGCGAAATTTATTTTATGAATCTCACTCCCACTATTTTAACGATTTCACTACCCTCTAGTGAAAACGAGAAACATTTTCTTTAGTGAGAACATGGAGTCCAATTGACAAACTATAGTCCCGAATAATATCAGCCAACCATAATTTTCAAAAGGTAGAGCCCAATTGTTTCCAAAGCAACCTCCATGTTTTTACCTCATGTCCAATAAGGGCCCAATAATATGACGCCGTTTATTGTGACATGTCAATATGACCCATCAATATTAAGTTGTGATGGACGGTCTCCATGTGGATCCCCAATAATATGAGCCAATCCCATGGGAGTTCCATCCAACTTACAACATGTGTCGATCCAATGTACAGCTTTCCGACGAACGGGCCCCCCCAATAATATGAGCCAGACCGTATCCGCGGGTAGCATCTCATACATTGATCGTTGATGGAAGGTAGGAACATTTAAACAATATTTAAATTTCTTTTATTTATCTTGATATCAATTTTAAATCATATTTAAAATGAGGGATTTTTAATTTTGAAAATTTTTCTCATCATTTAAAATTTGTATGCTTGCGGGATTCATACAATTTAGTCTAAACATGCATACAACGATAATATCATATATTATATTTTAGGATGATCGATTCCATTACTAATCGACCCGTGGTTGCCAATCACGAGTCTAAGTCCAATCCTAGGTGATATGCAAGTATGCAATGCAATCCTATTACATTGTGCTTCCAATTTACATTTCTTCAGTCTTTATCATTGCTTGCTGGTCCCACCTCCATCTTCAAAAACTCCCACTATTTCTAGTGAATTTACAATAAATTACTATGACAAATAAATGGATACATTGTAGGGGTGGGAACGGGCCATAAACCAGGCCCACTTTTATTACAAATGATAAAATCAAATTTGGGCCATAAACCAGACCCATTAATAAAACCCAACAATCAATAATAAAGTCAAATGTAAACAACCTAACATATACCTATAATATTGGTCATGGCAATCGATCATCCTTATCCAATAATATTTAATTCAAAAATTAATTTATTGGATATCATGCAATGGCAATAAATATAAATAGATAAAATCATATTTCATACATAAAATCTTATTTTATATATAAAATCATATTTTATCTAGTTTATCCATAAAATCATATTTTACATATAAAATCCAATTTTATACATAAAATCATATTTTATTATCAATTGTACCAAAATTAATAATTAAAGATTTAATTTATGGGATTAAATTTATAAATTTCCAAAATTAAAAATTTATCCAAAAATTAATTTTCTTAAAAATTTTGGGCTCAAACAATTTTGACCCATTGCCTCGTGGACCAACTGAAACAATTTTCAATCGGGTCAAAAACTGGGCCCAAAACCATTTTGGGCTAGAATTCATAATTCACGAAAAAATTTAATTTTTTTAAAAAAAATATTTCTGGGCAGCCCGGGACAATCCCGGGCTGCCCGCCCGTCGCTGGGCTGAACTCGTCCAGCCCAGCCGCTGGGCCGCTCCATGCGGCCCAGCTGCGCGGGCTAGGGCAACGCTTGCCCGAGCTCGCGCAGGGCTGCTGCGTGCAGCCCATCTGCGCGCAGCCAAGCTGCGCTGCTCGCTGCCTTCGGGCAGCGGGCAGCCCGAAAATATTTTTTTTTTCTTTTCCGTTTTATTTTTCTGAAAAATCGAGGCTTTGTACAATCGATAAAATTTTAATCGTAAAATCCGAGAACAACCTGGCTCTGATACCACTGTTGGAACACGGTCGTTCTCCGGATCGAAAAAGAAAGTGATACCCGGTGCAGCGAAAGTTTTAAATTTTTTTATATGGAACGATTCCATATGGGTATCAAATTCCTACGATTAAAATTGATAATATAAAATTTAAACAATATAAATTTTACCTTAAAATCTCGAAACGAGATTATGGACACCAACAGATTAAACTGCTCTTGTTGTATATCCCAGGAACTGATGAACGAACAATTCTTCAATCAGGTCCACGAACAGAAGTTTAATCCCTCTGATAGACTGCACTAGAAAGTCTATCAGAAGTTTCTACGAAGAGATAGAACAGATATGATCTGCTAATTCAGACTGCAAATTCGAAATTCGCAGACTGAAAATTCTCTAAGACAGAGAGAGGGGGGCGGCCGAAATTCCTAGACTGGAGGCTAGGGTTTTCAAAAATCTGAGTGTAAGTTGTGTGTAATTTCTGTACTGCAATAACTTATTTATAATGTGGGCTGCTAACAGCTTAGGGCCCATTAGTCCTAAGTTCAAGCCTGACAAGCAAAGCCTGCATGTTCAGAAATTAATATAAAATTCATCGTGACTCAGATTGATAAACCAATTTCACCAATGTGCACAGAAACCATTTCTGCATCTTTTAAAGTCAAGATAAATTTTCTGAATTCGAATTCAGTGGTTTCCAAAAATGTCCATCACTATGTCATTTTAGGAAATCTTACTCCCTCTACTCTTAAATAAGAAGTCCCACTTCTTTATTCACTAAATTTAACTCTTTAAATTTAATTATCTCAACGGGGATTAAAAATCCATTACTTGTGTGACCCTCAATGGTTCAGGGATACAGCTAGCCGTGGGCTCACAACTCCTTGTGACTCGGAACAACAATTTCCGACTTGCCCATCGAATCATGGTAAGAGCGCCTAGCAACATCGCCCCATGATTCCCTAAGTACCACTGATAGTGCCTGCAAGAACCAATAGATTTTGGTTAGCGTACAGTACGGTCCCTTTATCCATATATCCCGATCGAATCAACAACCATTGGTAAATCGAGAGTCGTTCGAGATTCGATAACTATGCAATGCATCTTGAAGATCAAATAGTGACATCGCATGTGCTACTAAGAAACCATTTCTTAAAACACATCATGTACTCTGGCCAGAGATTCGTCACACTAATATCTCCTCAGATTGCATAGGATATCCACACTCGCAAGTATGTGGTGAATCCTTGACAACAAAGCATCGACTCCTATATGTGTCGTAACTGTACCCAATCCCGACATCTGATGACCCCAATAGAGTCGGTAAACGAGTCAAAGTACAGTACTAGAATATAGAGTCTCAATGATGTTTCAAGTAGTAAGGACTAATGGTGTACAACCAAAACCGTGGAATTTATCCACTCGATAAGTGATAACCACTTGGAAAGTCCGGATAGGGTAGTTCGATCATTCATCGTATGAATATCCATTTGCATGCTTTGAACATCTCTATGTTCCATACCAATGAAACGTGGTACTCGGTATCGCAAATGCTAGTCTCAATCTCGAGCGATCCTTATCCTTATTAACGGACGGCTCAATTGACTAGGAACTGTTTAGAATATACAGTGACTTTGAGATGTGTTTCATGATAGCCATCCCCATGTGCTACCACATCTTACATACACTATAGTATATTCAAGGTCTTCATCTAAACATCTTATAGTATGTCACAACATAATAATATGATAAAAGATAAAGTAAATGCCATTATAAAAGTGTAAATTATATTAAACAAAAGATTGTTTATACATAGAGTCATAAAAGCCCTTAGCCACAAGTTGGCTCACCGGGCACCCACTCTTTCAGCAAACTCATAGATCTGTTATCCTTCAGCTGGAGCCGAGAGACTGGATAGAATAGAAACAAAGTTCAAACAACGGCTTGGTACGTCCAGGTCTGAGGACATCTTCACTTCTAAATGTGTTTCTCTCTTGAAGCTTATGAAAGAGCTTCAGACCTTGGAGAAAATCTTAATCTCTTCAATTTTTCAGGAGACATTATCTGGTGAACTGATCACCTGGATGTCTTTCTGGAGAATGGCTGTTGAGTGGGAGATATATATTGTAAAACATGGTCTTTGAATAAAATGTATTTTATATTTTTATATTATTGTTCATTTTTATTTTTGTGCAAAACATCATTATTTTATCTCTCTAATGCTTAAAAAATCATCAAATATTAAACATATAATCATAGGTAATAAAACAAATATGAGAATAAGAAAGCTGTCTTTGTTTGTGGCGTGTCAAATGGTTGCAGTTATTCTTCGAAAATCATTTAATTCATCCAACAGTTTTCTTTTGTAAATATTCCCCATTTCTTCAATTCCTCCTGAGATTGAATATCTCTTCCTTTGTTCCTGTCTCCTGTAAATGCTAATACAAGCTGAACTATGGTAACCAAATTTACGCGGGTCCTTGATGGATTAGACATTTGGGAATCTAGACTTGAATCAATTTGACTGATCGATTATTCACTGTATCCCATAAAGTTTTTGCTTTGTGTTTGTGTGCTTGTGATGTGTATAATGTGCATTAGACTGTGATCAAAATTTAGTATGTGTTGCAGTATGCGGTTTCACCTTTTTTGCATTATTATATTGCCTATATCTATTTTGAACTGTCCTTTCATGAGATATGTGGTTGTGTTTTCTTGTTATGGACATGTGTTTGGTTTGACTGGAATTTCAGTATTCCCTTACACAAGAACTCTAAGGAACATAACTGATTTCAAATTTTTGGATATTATTCCAGTTCTTGACTGTTTCAACATTCTATGAAGAAATACTATTCATGGATTTGACAAAATGAATATACTTTCTTTTACACATATTTAGTTTTGTTCTAGTATCGACTTCATAACTGCTTATCTCTTCTTTAAATCCTATACCAGTCTTATCATTAAATGGTCTCTGCAGTTCATGTATTGTGTTTAAAGTGACCAAAGATTTATTCCAGGTTTGATCAGCTCACTTAGTTTCATATTTTTTCTGATTTTATGTTCTGTTTCTCAACTTGTAGCTCATTATTTTCAATTTTAAGCTTAGAAATCTCTGCCTCTAGATTATCTTTGTTAGGCAGTTCATTTTTCTTTGTCATAACTTCTTCAAATGCTAAATCTAATTTTTTATATTTATTAGCCATTTCGTGCAATGTTGTAATAGCCTGTATCCAAATTAATTTAATCAAGGCCTAATTATTTTTAATTGGCTAAAACATGATTAAGAGATTCTCAAATTAGTTTAAGGAGTTGAAAATGGATTCAGAACGATCAGAAATGGTCTGCAGGATTTTGAGTTTTCGGGTGGATCGGATGATCCGAACCGGGGTTCGGAGGGTCCGAACAGATCGAAAGATAAGTTGGGTTCGGAAGCTGCGTAGGGATTGGACGATCCGAACTCCACTAAAGTCAAGTGTCCAAAGTGAGTAAGCAAGATGATTTCATATAGTGAGATCGAACGATCTGAAGCTAGGATCGGACCATCCAAACTCTGTCGGCAGAAAGCTTTCAGGATAAGAGGACACGTGTTCGGAGAGGGTTGATTGGGGGAGATCGGATGATCCGAACTAGGGATCGGACCATCCAATCTCTAGTCTATATATAGAGGCCGAGAGACCCTCTTCATTTGCACCATCTTCTTTTCTCTCTCTCCTTTCTAACTTGGTTTTATGGCTTTCTTAGCGTCCTACTGGAGGGACGAGAGTGGTGGAGTGCTGCGGGGGTAGTAGGGGAGCTATGCCTATGTTTTGAGGCAGTCTCCATCAGTGGGCTAACGACAGACGCAGGTATAATACTAGAATTAGATTAGCTTTTGTGAGTAGCTAATAGTCTGTTAAGGTTTTTAGAGTATTATAAGTGATATGATGATTATTGCTTATAGGCTTGGTTTTTGAGTACCTAGACTGCTAGATTGCTAGGGTTCTTGAGTTGTCTGGATAGAGGTACGGACGTACTATCCGAGATATCCTGGTTGAGTATACATGTTTTGTGTTTGCAAGGTTTATGTGATTTATATGTGCATATATTTATGTCACGGTTATTATGCGGCATGCATGATCACGTTGAGCCTATACTTTGTTATAGCCAGTAGTGGGGTCGCTCAGCCCCGGATATTTTAGTGGACGGTTTGGATCCATGGACTTGGATTAGGTCACCGTTATCCATGTTTCTTTTGGTATTGGAGTCAACTCCTAATGTGACGGCCCATCGTGCAACATACCATGGCGCCAGTTGACTGAGCAGATTTGTAACTTTGATTAGGTTTTCGGTACCCATTCATTTGCATTGCTTTCATGGCATGTGTATACTCATACTTTCGTACTGGATGTTTTGTGCTCATGTCCTTAATGTTTGTGTTGGACACCCTATTCTATGGGGTAGGGCTTAGGTTGTATGGACCCGGAGGTAGCGGTCGTTGAGCTGCAGTGGTTCCATTGGTTTTATCTGTATCAGATTTCCATTGGTTGATTTTAATTTTCTGTATCAGATTTCCATTGGTGGATTTTAATTTTCTCCTTTCGATGGGGTTGTATTATATTATTCCGTATTAGTCTGATTGTTCTGTCGGTTATAATATATTAATGGTTTAAGTTTTTGCTGTATTTATTTATTTGTGCTTTAATATTTAATTGCAGCTTAAGACTCTGTTAGTAGTTGATTCCGAGACGGGTCACTACAAATGCATTGGTTAATTTTTCTTGTGTAAAATCAGTGGAGTTAAAACTTAATACATGTTCACTTGTAGATGAAAGAATATGCACATGTTTACTGGTATAAAGCTGATCTTCATGAGTTATGAAACAACTATTTCTTCTTCAATTGAGCTTTATGAACAACAAGATTTTTCAATTTCTTTTATCAGAGGATTCTTGACCTGCTCTGTAGTGACCAAGACCGGAAACGACTACCAACAGAGTCTTAAGCATGCAATTAAATCTTAAAACACAAATAATTAAATCCTACAAAAACTTAAAACATAAATACAAAATCATCGGCAGAACAGCCGGGCCCAAATTGAATAATATTTTACAACCCCATCGAATATAAAGCACTAAAATTCAACACTAGCAACCTGATACAGAAACAGGAAAAAAAAAAACCACGAAACCACTGCAGCTCAACGACCGCTACCTTCGGGTCCGTCCAACCTAAGCCCTGCCCCATTGAGTATGTCCAACACAAAATACTATGGACGTGAGCATAAAATGCTAAGTACAAAAGTACAAATATACATATACCATGCATGCACATGCAATATGACGGGGCACTGAAAAAACCTATCCAGAAGACTACTCAGTCAAGAAGTCATATGTGGGGCCTCGGGTTGCTAATCTCAATCTTAGGGCCATTAGTAAATAAACATGATTAAAGGACCAAGGAGAAGAAGCAATCAAAACAAATTTTTTTTTATTCAAGGGTGGGTGCGCTCGGTCGGTTAAAAACAGCCGACCGAGCGCCCCAAAATCTCCAACCTTCGGGTTGGATGAAATGGAGCTGCGCTCGGTTTGTTCTTTTTTGCAGACCGGGCGCTGCTCTGGGCAGATTCATGCTCTGTTTTTGCAGCTCAAAGTTTGATCCTTCCTTTCCCTCAAATACATCATAATCAATTCCAAAACAAGTCTAAATATATAGAACAAAATCTAAACATGATTACAAGAAGTTGATACATCAAACTAGAGGTTTAGAATCCAACAAAAGCATGAAATTATACAAGTGTTCACCAACTTCTCAAGAACAACATTCATAAGTGTTTTTTAACATGCTTGCTACTCTTCTAAGTTCATCAAATCAGCTACACAACCCGAGTCCACATATTTAGACTCTCTCATGAGCTACCCTCGTCAACTTTGGTCAGCTCCTTCCCCATATGTCGTCATGCACACATACAAAACAAGACAACAGCCGAAAATATCCGGTTACAATTCTCAGTATAAGAAACATATACATGCGTTAAATAAATTCATATCGACTCTAAACATTTCAACTCAAGAATAGAGTAAACGCATATATAAAGAATTGATTCCTATCACACTCTTTTCCATCAAGATTCGTATACGATATTGACATGGATATCCATATCGTCGTCTCATCAAACTCGAAAATAAGGTCGCCTCAGACCTTGGCATAAGAATCAATTCATATCTCATATCACATCATATCAAATAAAGATCCACTACCTGAAATGGATCGAAAAAATCAATTCTAAATAAAAAATAAACAGTAATCAAGTACGTGATTTGCTCGGGACAACTCAAGAAGCTTCATTCTTGAGTTTCAAAATCCCTGACTTTCGATGTCATCTTATACCTTCTCGTTTTGTCGGTTATTGCGGCTTCAAATCTGAAACACAACAATAAGAACACATATATCAAACTCTAATCAACTTCCCAACAAAATCTTCATCCACTCTTCACAATCAAACAACTTCAAACCTAGCTCAACTCCTTCGTCGGTTCGAAAATGTCAATCTCGAGTCATCAACTCTTATCAAGTGCTGAAATGAAGTGTTCATAACAAGATATATCAGCAAGTCATCATATCAAACTCAGCTAAATCAAACAATATTCAACTCGATCAAATTCGTGAACCGGCGACGTAGCGATTGAAAATCGGTAACCGACACAATATCGAAACCAATTCTAATCATTCAAAATTATCCATAACCATCATATACTAGCTAACTAACATAAAAAATCAGCAAAATCATATGCCTAAATTTCAAAACATTTGCTGGAAAACATATTAAACTCATACGACACTTGTTCTTCGATCCGGTTTCGATACGATACAATACATAATCTCAAGAACACGTGCATAGCTGCAAATTATGATCTCTGTCATATTTCAATCTTCAAAACATGCTGAAATAAATAAATACTTAAAACAAATCGAAGCCCTCATCGTAAGGATTTCGGAACTATGCTCGAAACTAAATTCAAAAAATCGGATCAAAATTTACAAAGGTTTGAAAATCAAATCCAAAGAATAAAATGAGGTCTCGGTCTTCACTTCTGAATTTCTGAATAAAGTAGTCTGCTTACACGTGAAGGTGGATGACTAATCAATTCAGATTTGGATAAATTCAAGTTTAATTGCAATTTAGCCCCTAGAAACCTCCAAATTTGCAATTCAATCCTCGGCCCTCTTTTTAATTCAATTTCAATCCTAAATAATTTAAGAATATTAGAATTTAAATCTAAACTCTAAAAATTCTCAAATTAAATATTTCCGGATTAAAATTAAATAATCTCGGATTAAATCAAATAATAATCCTGGGCCTTAAATTTCTCCCCCACTAAGACATGAGTTCGTTCTCGAATTCATAAGCAATCTGTGCACACATAAGATAAAGACATAACAGAATACTAAATAAGAACTCACATCAATGGAATAGATAGGGAAATCTCTGTCTCATGTCTTCTTCAGTCTCCCATGTCACTTCTTCAACTCCATGCCGACTCCATTGAATCTTCACCAATTGAATGGTTTTGTTTTGGAGTTTTTTTTCCTTTGAACGAGAATCTGAAACGGATTCTTGAAATAGATAAGAGTTTCATCCAGTTCTGCTTCATCAACTTGGATAATATGAGATAAATCAGGCTGATACTTCCTCAGCATCGATACATGGAAAACATCATGAATACCAGATAAAGCTGGAGGCAATGCAAGTCGATAAGCTAGATCGCCTATCTTTTCTAAAATCTCATACGGTCCAATAAAACGTGGAGACAACTTCCCTCGTTTTCCAAATCGAACAGTACCCCTGAAAGGTGAAATCTTCAAGAATACTCCGTCTCCCTGCTCAACACTCAAAGGTCGACGTCTCACGTTCGCATACTTTGCCTGTCTGTCTTGGGCTGTCTTCATTCGCTTCTGAATGAGTTTCACTTTGTCAGTCATTTCTCTAATCATATCGGGACCAATATTCGGTACCTCTGTAACATCATCCCAGTACAACAGTGATATGCACTTCCTACCATACAATGCTTCGAATGGAGCCATCTCAATACTAGTTTGATAACTGTTGTTGCAAGAGAACTCCACAAGTGATAACGAATTTTGCCAGTTAATACTCAAATCAAGTACTACAGCTCTCAGCATATCCTCAAGAGTTTGAATCGTTTGTTCTAATTGTCCATCAGTTTGAGGATGATAAGAAGTACTCAAATTTAAACGTGTACCTAAAACTTGCTGTAGGCTATGACAAAAGTGCGATGTAAATCGAGGATCTCTATCTGATACGATAGACTTTGGTACTCCGTGCAATCTTACCACTTCCTTGACATATAAATCTGCCATCTGATCATGTCGATATGTCATTTGGTATGGAATAAAACAAGCTGATTTCGTAAACCTGTCAATAATCACCCAAACCGCATCACAACCTCGAGATGATCGTGGCAACTTCATCACAAAGTCCATATCAATATGATCTCATTTCCATTCAGGAATTGACAAACTCTGTAACAGACGACCAGGCTTCTTTCTCTCTGCCTTCACCTGTTGACAATTCAAACATCTAGACACGTATTCAGTTACATCTGATTTCATCTGTTTCCACCAGTAATGATTCTTCAAATTATTATACATTTTCCTGCCACCAGGATGAATACTATATGTACTACAATGCGCTTCTTTCAATATCAGCTGTTTCAAATCAGAAACATTTGGAACAACAAGTCGGTTATTCATATATAAGATATCATCAACACTGACCTTATATTCAGATTGATGTCTAGATTTAACCATTTCAACTGATTTCTGAATATCCTGATCTTCTTTCTGTGCTCCTTAATTCGAAACAACAATTCAGGCTCAGCTCGAATCGCACAAACTTGAATAGGCCTCATATCTGTCTCAAATGTAAATCCAGAAATGCAACAATCTTCAATCAAATGAGATACACCTACAGTAGATAAGGGCAAAGCACATACCTTCCTACTTAGGGAATTTGAAGTAGCATTTGATTTCCCTGGATAATATTTGATTTCGCAATCAATGTCCTTCAACAAATCTAACCATCTTCTTTGTCTCATGTTCAATTCAACGTAAATAGATATTTCAAACTCTTATGATCAGAATAAATTTCAAACTTCTGACTGTACAAATAATGATGCCAAATTTTCAATGCAAAGACGATGGCTGCCAATTCAAGATCATGAATTGGATATCTCGTCTCATGTGGCTTCAACTATCTCGAAGCATAAGCAACAACATGATCTCACTGCATCAGCACACATCCTAGTCCCCTGTGAGAAGCATCACAATAAATGGTGAAATAACCAGTACCTAAAGGGATAGTCAAAACTGGTGCACTTGTCAGCCTCTTCTTCAATTCAATGAAACTCTCTTCACAAGCCTCAGTCCAGATATACGGTGCATTTTTCTGTGTAAGTTGGGTAATAGGTTTGGCAATACTCGAGAAATCTTTAATAAAGCGACGATAATACCCTGTTAAACCCATAAAACTCCGTATCTCTGGTACAGACGTCGGTCTAGGCCAACTGATCACTGCTTCAACCTTACTCGGATCAACTGAAATACCGTCTCCGGATATAATATGACCGAGAAATACTACCTTTTGCAACAAAAATTCACATTTAGATAGCTTGGCATACAGTCTTTCTGCTCATAAAGTCTTCAAAACTGTTTTCAAATGGTCAACATAATCACATAGATTCTTGGAATAGATCAAAATATTGTCAATAAATATGATAATGAAATCATCAAAATATTTCTGAAACACTCGATTCATAAGACCCATAAAGATCGCTGGAGCATTCGTCAAACCAAACGGCATTACAATGAATTCAAAGTGACCATACCTTGTTCAAAAAGCAGTTTTCGATACATCTTCATCTCTTACTCTCAATTGATGGTAGCCGGATCTCAAATCAATTTTCGTATATACCGAAGAACCCTGTAACTGATCAAACAAATCATCAATACGAGGTAAAGGATAAAAATTCTTTACCGTTGCCTTGTTCAATTGTCGGTAGTCAATGCACAATCTCATTTTTCCATCCTTTTTTCGTACAAACAATACCGGTGCACCCCAAGGAGAAACACTCGGTCTAATGTACCCTTTGGCTACCAAATCTTCTAACTGTTCTTTCAGTTCTTTCAGTACAACTGGTGTCATTCGGTAAGGTGGTTTCGAAATAGGTTGCGTACCTGGCATCAATTCAATGCTGAAGTCTATCTCTTGATATGGTGGCAATCCTGGAATCGTTCATGCATATAAAAGAAAACCCTTTGCTCCTTTCTGCAGTAAACATGTCATGGATAGAACAGATATCAAAGGAATACGAGATTTTGAACCTTTACAATAAAATCTCCATTCATCAGCCATCTCAGGTCTGAACTGTACAACCTTCTGAACACAATCTGAAACGTCCCTATCCTCTATACTTAATTAAATAATAAAAGAAAATACGGATTTTTTTAAAAAAATTTCCATGACTTGTTTGAAAATAAGCAAACCACCCTGTCTCACGCAGCAGTTCTAACATAAAGGAGTAAAAGCGATAAAAGAAATCCAAGCTGCGATAATCATAAACTTCAAAAATGAAAAGGCAACCCCACACGGTTGCAATAATAGCGATAACAAACTTCAAATCATAAAAATTCAAGCACAGGGAAACACATCCTGGCTAATACTGAAAGTACTCATAGACAAATTCTTTATTTCAAAACAGAGTCTTATGCGGAACTTAAAATAAAACAGCGACGGTCATAGTGCCTTGCACCGCCAGCATCCTCAAACTCGAGGATCCTGCCCCTCGGTCCCTAGGAACTCCTCCTCACCTGGCAAACAAACAAGCATAGTGAGTCTAATGACCCAACATGTATAAACAGTGTAATAACAAGGGTTTAAAATAACTGCAGTAATACTCAAAATACGGTACATAATATACTTGAAACATAAGCTGTAAGAATGTGCATGCTACAAGAGAATGAGACAACATGTAAATGATGAACACACGCCAACTCACACTATGAAACTCTTGAACTTTCTTAACTTAACTGAAACTCATGCATGACTGAAAACTGAATGCAATAAGACGAGTCAAACTGATACTGAAACTGAGACTGTAAACTGTAAACTGTAAACTTAGATCCTTGAATTGTGACCCTCTGTTTTGATCGTTCAATTGCTGCAGTGCACTATGCCGGCAAGACGCCGAGATTTGTACCAACGCGACTTACCCCTTTATCTGTCATTTGGTAGGGATCCCGAGATTTCTCCCGATCTCTCACTACCCGTCTATTTTGGTAGGGATCCCGGGATGTCTCCCGATCTCGATCTACCCGTCTATGGTAAGTGAGAGAGGCATCCCCCACCCATCAATACCCTGTCTCGTCACAATCAAATCAATTCGTTTAAAAAAAAAATATGTTTTCTTTTTTCTTCTTTGACTCAGCTCAAAATACTTAGCATGCATGGTTAAATGCGACTTCCTTTATAAACATTTTCTCGGCTCAAAGGCGAGACCCAAACATACAAGTATGCAACTTTAGGAAATGAGAATCAACACAAAATTGTGGACATAGGGTGGGAGAGTGGCTGCCCCTAGGTGCTAAGATCCATACTTAACTCTATTGCTCACAACCAAGGAATAACCCGAGCAATCGCTCCCAAAAGCCCATATCTCATTCTTACCCTTAACCGAATTCAACCCCGCTCGAACCGACACTCACCATACACTACCAACAACCACTAGGACCAGATTGTATCCTCATTTGACAGCTCAAACAATGCATACACAACTCAACTTTGGACAGCCTCTTATTTCTTCCAAAAATTCTTCACCGACACCTCAACTTCAAAGACCCATAACTCATTGAATACTTAACCGAAACAAGCCCATGTTATACCGGTGCGACCACAACATCATAACCTAGACTAGGACCAGACCTAACCATGCCCAGATCTCGTTCAGTTCCTCCCCTACCCCGAAACAAGACTGCCCTGCCCATGGAGATCACACCTTACAACCCTTCTACTTGGAGGAAACCATCCCAAGACCTTTTTCCTTGCCTCTAGCTCCTTCCAAACCACCAAACAAACCTATATACATGTCTTAGGACTTTTCACAAACACTTAGGCAGCCTTAGACCACACTATAACTCCACATTTCAAAAATCACGTGATCATGCACCAAAATGCGTCAAACTCATGAATAATCAATCAAGACAAATGCAAATCATTAAAATGATTCAAACTCACTTCAATTCCAGCCCTTACACATGAAAACTTTTGAATTCTAGGGCACACAACTTCTGGAAAAATCGAAATTACATCAAACATTCAAAATACCTCATGCCTCCAATCACAAATCACCATTCAACAACTTAAAACCCAAGATAAAGCATACATTCAAATGAAAATTTGAATTTTCAGAGGTAAAATCGAGCCTACATGTTGAAAAATCACCATCATTTCGAAATTTAAGAAAAAGCTAGGAGCAAGAACATAATAGCTAGCGTGAATGCCCAAGGAATGCTCATACTTGCCTTGCCTACCAAAAACCCAAAAAAATCAAAATGAGAGGGATGAAGACTGGAAACACTTGACTAACTTCAAGAACAACCTCCCTAGGCGGCGGCTGGAGCTTGGGGAAGGGGACGACCGAAGGGAAGGGAAGAGAAGGAAATGAGAGGGGGAAGGGGGGGAATCGGCTCTTTTGATAGAAATGGGGTAGGGTTTCCCAAAAATGTTTTAATTTGTGTTTAAAAATTGAGTGTGTAGTGTGTACATATGTGTGTAAGCATAGGTGTAAGTAATTAAAAGTAGGTGTGAGTGTTGCTTTAAAAGTACAACTTTTGCCTACTAACTTACACTAATAAAATTTCTAAGTTTAAAAACCCCAAATTCAAAATATTAAATTGGGTTTTATTAATCCGGGTTTATGAAAATTCTAACTTTTGAAAACGTTAAAGAATAAGCCCAATATTGAAATAAAAAGAAAAATGCTTTCTGATACCCGAAAACTTCTAACTTTTGAACTCTCATATAAATTCCTCCTACCTCCCTACTAAACTTTTAAAATAACAAATCTTGGAATTCACAGCCGAAATCCACCATCGCCAAACGCCGGAACCGAAAGTCACTGTCTCAAAAAATTTCAATAATAAATAACTTAAAATATTTGAGCACTAGAACTTTAAAGGAAACTTAAGTAATTAATTCCAAGCAATTAAAATCATAATTATTTAAAATGAATTTAGGCACTATCTTAGGAATTAAAATCAACACTTTAAATATTTTGATATCGCAACGATAATTAAGATTTTTTAAATAATAAACAGAGCGATTAAAATAATTTAAACAAACCAGACGAACGTTTAAAAGTAATTTAAATAAATACAAGAGCAGAAATAAAAACCATAAAATGATTTGGACAGATAAAATATTTTAAATAAATAAACTAAGCATTAATATAATTTAAAATAACTAACCACTAAATTTAAGTTATTTAGAATAAATAAATTGGGCAATCAAAAGTATTTAAATAAATAAGCTAAACAGTTAAAATAATTTTAATGAATAAACTAACAATTAAAATCATTTAAATATGCAAGCTTAAACCTTTAAAATATTTAAAGCAATTTAAATTGCACAATAAAATCATTTGGACAGATAAACCTAAACAATAAAAAAAATATTAATTAAATAGATAGTAAAATAAAATCATTTGAATAAATAATAAAAATATTTATTAACACATAATTCACATAAAAAATTTAAATCAATTAAACTTAAAAATAATAATCCTAATATTTATTAAATTAATTCATGCGATTTAGTAGATTGGATTTTAGGCGTCACAATTCCTTCCTCCCTTAAATGGAATTTCGTCCTCGAAATTCAAGGATTTACTAACTAGGTTTGAATGCCTTAGACCAGATCAACACTAAATTTCCAGCTTTGCACCTACATGAGTTGGCCCAAAACAGCTTTCGCTGCGCGCTCTGATGCTTACTGCTATCTATATCATCAAGGAATTGACTAACTCTTATTGTAATATAAAATTTACAAATTCCTATTTATCCCCAAATGATTGTAATCTAAGAAAATTTCTAATCACTGTTCTCATGTGACTGTAAGAGTTTCAATTCGCCACCTAAAATCCTAAAATATCTGATACCTTCAAGAACAACCTAACATCCAATTTGAAATTCTAAAGGTCTACGCCACTTATTAGCAATGACTTGCTTAATGCTCTTGGACTATGCTCAATCCCTTATTAGTTACTATAACTCGCAATGCTTCGAGGATGCTTAAAGTTCTCTTAAGCAATGACTCTAGCTCAGTTAAACTTCAAGTGGGACAAATGACTCTCTTCAACTTAGGATTGCTTGGCCCATTTCTATAAATAAATCCAATCTAATCCTTGAAAAGAAAACATAACCATAAAATCCATTGCTGTTCAGTCTCAAGGTAATAACCGATAACATATAGAATCCAAATAGGTGACTAAATAGATCCCAATTATCCACTCACCAATTTATACGTTCATCTCTAGCATCTTTGATTCTACCGAAAGTTCAACTCTTAGTTAAAGTTCCAACAGATTAATCCACCTTTTTTTTTATCCCAGACGCAACGACTAAGAAATCTATATTTACACCTCAAGTAAAAATATACCACGAGCTATTATCCACTTATTGGGTTAGACGTTCTCTAAGTACCAAATAATTCTAACATATCGCCTGAAGACATGTTTCAAATCCCTAGTTCAACTTGACAGCAAGTCTGAAAATCCAAGAATTCCCAAATTATTATATGTGAAACCTGAATTCATAATTCAAGAACTTAGTATACAATTGGACACCTCGAATAGTTTGTAACCTGGTCGAAAAGGCTTTCTAATTGATCCTCCAGTACCTCAGTATTTTACCAATAAATAAATCTATAACTTATCCAGAAAACTACCTGAATGTTCTATTCAGCATTCTATTCCCATAGTTGGTGCATTAGTCTTACCGGTCGACAATCACAAAGTCTTAGAATGCAAATGTAAAGTACTCTAAAGTATTCTAGGGACAACTCTATTTCCTATCTCGCAACTGTTTACCCATTCAGCTCACAAAAATCATCTATTTACTTTTAACGATCACGTTTAAAATTTGAAACAACCCATTCAATTAACCCATCAACAAGTAGTCTTCCCGTTAGAACTTGATATAATTGTTAGTCGTCATCCCTCGGATCACCACAATAACTTAGGATTTTATCTTAGTACTAATACTAAATTCAAACGTCCTAAACACTTATTAGGCGGCTACGAGCCAATTCTCTACACAAGAATTTGAAATAATAATTGAAATTATGATCCACCCAAATCCTCATCATGATGGATCATGAAAGAAAACAGACATACAAGTAATGCTGCTTAATGTGAGATGAAATAATGCAAGCATTACAAACAAACGAGCTTAAAATAAAAACCTAGATAAGTGAAAATAACTCACTCATAGTTCAATTCTAGGGGTGAATGAATAATAATGGAGGCTCCATAAATAATGAACATGGGCCAACAAGATCCAAATCTCGTAATCATTCATCCATGGTAATGAAATGATGCTCAAACAATCAAAGCACAATTAAGAGCAATCAGTATGATTTCAGTCGAAAGTAGTCCACACAAGTCAATAATCAGGAAGAACAACGGTCTCAAATTAAAATCAGATGTCAGTCACACAACGTGAGTAGATTACCAAAAAGAAAGACAGTGAATCTTACTCACATCAACATGTGGCTCTAGTACCAAATAAAATTTCAAAAAGTGTGAAACCTAAACAAGATTTTACTAAGAAGTTTAACCAATGCCAAAGTGGCAGAATTCAACGCTGATTAATGTCATACAAATCCATAAATGCTCAAAGGAAGTGCAAAGAAATTTTGGACATTCGAAAGTAGATGTTACAATGGATACAAGCACAAATGAAGAATAAGGAAATAATGATCGAAATATTAGTTCTCATAATTGAAAGGCTCATAGTAACCGACTCACTATTTCCCAAAATCATAGTTGCCCAAATAACCAAAAGAAGACTCAAACTATCCATAACAATATAAAGCAAAGTACGTATCCCAAGTCTTAGCACGAATTCGATTCACTAACTTAACCGACTAAACATACGTCTATAAATTTCTAAGCAAACTATACACTTAGTTTTATCCGACTTATCCATCCATAAGAGAGTAAATTACTACAAGGACACATCAATTAATATTTCCTAATTCGCAAGTTTAATGTTTCCGACAAATTCCTATTATCACACCAAATATTATTAACACCACCTAATAACTCAAACAACATCCACGTACTGTCCAAAACTGGAAGGAATTTTTGTACACCAACTCCGTTTAACTTGAAGTCGCATGCTATAAAAAAAAATAAACATTTGAATGGTACACTTTAAACTACTAAAAGAAATTTTTAAACAAAATTAAACACTAAAATTACACATTTAAAGGATTTAAACATCTATTATAAAAAAAATCTTAAAAATATGACATCAAAACATTTAAAGCAATAAATCAATTACGACTACCATATAAAATTCATTAAAACTTACAGACCTTGAGGCGATATCCCTTGAGTTTCGGCAACCGGCAGTAGGCTCAGCCCAAACCAAGACCATGCTCTGATACCAACTGAAACTTCCCTATCCTCTATACTTAATTAAATAATAAAAGAAGATACGGATTTTTTTAAAAAAAATTTCATGACTTGTTTGAAAATAAGAAAACCACCCTGTCTCACACAGCAGTTCTAACATAAAGGAGTAAAAGCGATAAAAGAAATCCAAGCTGCGATAATCATAAACTTCAAAAATAAAAGGCAACCCCACACGGTTGCAATAATAGCGATAACAAACTTCAAATCATAAAAATTCATCCTGGCTAATACTGAAAGTACTCATAGACAAATCCTTCATTTCAAAACAGAGTCTTATGCGGAACTTAAAATAAAACAGCGACGGTCATAGGGCCTTGCACCGCCAGCATCCTCAACCTCGAGGATCCTGCCCCTCGATCCCTAGGAACTCCTCCTCACCTGGCAAACAAACAAGCATAGTGAGTCTAATGACCCAGTAATTATAAACAGTGTAATAACAAGGGTTTAAAATAACTGCAGTAATACTCAAAATACGGTACATAATATACTTGAAACATAAGCTGCAAGAATGCGCATGCTACAAGAGAATGAGACAACATGTAAATGATGAACACATGCCAACTCACGCAATGAAACTCATGGATGAGTTTCAGTTAAGTTAAGAAAGTTCAAGAGTTTCATAGCGTGAGTTGACGTGTGTTCATCATTTACATGTTGTCTCATTCTCTTGTAGCATGCGCATTCTTGCAGCTTATGTTTCAAGTATATTATGTACCGTATTTTGAGTATTACTGCAGTTATTTTAAACCTTTGTTATTACACTGTTTATACTTGCTGGGTCATTAGACTCACTATGTTTGTTTGTATGCATGAGTTTCAGTTTAATTAAGAAAGTTCAAGAGTTTCATAGCGTGATTTGGTGTGTATTCATCATTTACATGTTGTCTCATTCTCTTGTAGCATGCGCATTCTTGAAGCTTATGTTTCAAGTATATTATGTACCGTATTTTGAGTATTACTGTAGTTATTTTAAACCATTGTTATTACACTGTTTATACTTGCTGGGTCATTAGACTCACTATGCTTGTTTGTTTGCCAGATGAGGAGGAGTTCCTAGGGACCGAGGGGCAGGATCCTTGAGGTTGAGGATGCTGGCGGTGCAAGGCCCTATGACCATCGCTGTTTTATTTTAAGTTCCGCATAAGGAGAAGTTCCTAGGGACCGAGGGGCAGGATCTTCGAGGTTGAGGATGCTGGCGGTGCAAGGCCCTATGACCGTCGCTTTTTTATTTTAAGTTCCGCATAAGACTCTGTTTTGAAATAAAGGATTTGTCTATGAGTAATTTCAGTATTAGCCAGGATGTGTTTCCCTGTGCTTGAATTTTTATGATTTGAAGTTTGTTATCGCTATTATTGCAACCGTGTGGGGTTGCCTTTTATTTTTGAAGTTTATGATTATCGCAGCTTGGATTTCTTTTATCGCTTTTACTCCTTTATGTTAGAACTGTTGCGTGAGACAGGGTGGTTTGCTTATTTTCAAACAAGTCATGGCAAAATTTTTAAAAAAATCCGTATTTTCTTTTATAATTTAATTAAGTATAGAGGATAGGGACATTTCACAATCAACTGGGGTCCTGTAATTGGTTATTGGTTAAGATTTCTATGCCAATAATACAATCAAAGTCAGATAAACCAAGCACAATGCAATCTAATTCAAGCTCATTACCGTCATACTGCAATGAACAGTTTCTCACTGACTTCATGGATACTATACCTTGTCCCAAAGGTGAGGAAATAGATACAATAGCAGATAATGACTCAACAGGTAATGAATGCAATAACGCAAATTGTTCAGAAATAAAAGTATGAGAAGCTCCTGTATCAACTAGCACATAAGCAGGATAACCGCAAAGAAAACAAGTACCTGCTATCACATCATCGGGTGATGCTTGTGCTTGCTCCTTGGTCAAAGCAAACACTCGAGCTTGCTGTCTCGGAGGTTGACTCACAGTCTGACTTTCTCCTTGTCTACCTTGCTGCTGAGTATGTGGTTGGAACGAATGAACAGAATATGCAGATTGAGCCACTGTTCTTGATGATCCCGCACCTTGTGAACCTCCAACACCCCGCTGTGGGCAGACTCTCGCAAAATGTCTGGTCTAATTATAGATATGAAAATTTCCAAACACTCCTCAACACTGGTCGCTGGCATGACGACCTCCACACTTGTTACAGTACACCTCAGAACCACTAGACTTCTGTCCAGCTCTAAAAGGTTTGGATCCACTCAAACTTGAAGAACTACCTCTAGACTGCTTAAACTGTTTTGCTTTCCCTTTAAAGAAATTCTTCTTACCACTGCTAGAACCTCCTCCTTCAAATCGAGGTGGTGGTGGAATCTGTGGCTGTTGTTGGGGTTGTCTCACTGGTACTGGCACAAATGGTGCTCCTCGTTGTCTAAATAACCCAGATTCAGGCCTTTTGCACGATCAAGAGCATCAGCAAAGTTGTTCGATTGTCCCGCATTCACGAGAGTAAAAACATCTGGATTCAACCCATTAATGAATTGGTCAGCTTGAGCTTCATCATTATCTGCTATATGGGAAGCAAATTTTAGCAGACTCGTAAATTTGGCAACATACTGTTCAATGTTCAATTGCCCTTGCTGCAAGCTAGCAAATTCCGCTCCTTTCTCCTTTCTATAAGACACTGGGAAGAATCGTTGATAGAAAGCAGTTTTAAAAACAGACCATGTAATGACTGTACCTTGATGCTCTAGTGCTCTTCGTGTTGCTATCCACCAACCTTTTGCAACTTTGTGTAGTTGGTGTATAACAATTTTGACTCGAAGATCGTCTGCATAGTCAAGAGATTCAAATAACTCTTCAATATCCTCGAGCCAACTCTCACATTCCATAGAATTTTCCATTCCTTTCAGTGTTGGCAGTTTAAACGACTGAAAGCGTTTCAACAGAGTTTCCACCGGAGTAGAAGTCATATCCCCCATATCTCTCAAAGTACTACCCTGTTCAATTCTAGGCATTTCTGTTGTCGGTGGTACTATCGGTTCTACTCTCGGTGCTTCTATTGCTTGTTGCACTGTCGGTGCTATCACTGCCTGTTCTGGAAAAGGAACTGTACCACTCCATCTAGTCTCTGGTCTTCGAGGCATATCTGATCATCAAACATATTAGTACACAATTCAATCTCAAATATAACAAATCTATTTCAGTCCTCCTCTGATTAGCACGATAATGCCTTCTCAAGAGATTGAGTTCTGATTCATTCTCAGTCAAAACATGCTTCCAATAAAATGTTATAAGCAGGTAGCATGCAATTCTAAAAGCTTTAAATCAGTTCAGATAATAAACATGCTTCAAGAATAAATAAACAATCAGATAGTAGACTCGATCTACCCCGCTTATTCTAGTTCAGTTCAAGAACTAACTTCGCTCTGATACCACCTGTTGTGGGGCCTCGGGTTGCTAATCTCAATGTTAGGGCCATTAGTAAATAAACATGATTAAAGGACCAAGGAGAAGAAGCAATCAAAAAATAAAAATTTATTCAAGGGTGGGTGCGCTCGGTCGGTTAAAAACCGCCGACCGAGCGCCCCAAAATCTCCAACCTTCAGGTTGGATGAAATGGAGCTGCGCTCGGTCTGCTCTTTTCTGCAGACCGGGCGCTTCCCGGGGAAGATTCATGCTCTGGTTTTGCAGCTCAAAGTTTGATCCTTCCTTTCCCTCAAATCCATCATAATCAATTCCAAAACAAGTCTAAATATATAGAACAAGATCTAAATATGATTACAAGAAGTTGATACATCAAACTAGAGGTTTAGAATCCAACAAAAGCATGAACTTATACAAGTGTTCACCAACTTCTCAAAAACAACATTCATAAGTGTTTTCTAACATGCTTTCTAGTCTTCTAAGTTCATCAAATCAGCTACACAACCCGAGTCCACATATCTAGACTCTCTCATGAGCTACCCTCGTCGACTTTGGCCAGCTCCTGCCCCATCTGTCGTCATGCACACATACAAAATAAGACAACAACAAGAAATATCCGGTGAGAATACAATTCTCAGTATAAGCAACATATACATGTGTTAAATAAATTCATATCGACTCTAAACATTTCAACTCAAGAATAGAGTAAACGCATATATAAAGAATTGATTCCTATCCACTACAACAAATATGTTAATTAACCACAATAAAAGACAACGGTTTTATATATAAATTGTTGTCGTTTGGTCTTTAACAACGGTTGTCGTTGGCCATATTTTAATTAAAAAAGACAACGGTCTTTAACAAAGCGTTGTCTTATATATGTCAAAGACAACGGTTTTTAAAAACCGTTGTCTATTAGCGGGTTTTTTATGACCTAAGACAACAGTTTTAATTAACCGTTGTCTATGTGCGTACTTTTTGGGGTCTAAGACAACATTTTTTGTAATCCGTTGTTGTTGTTATTTTTTATTTATTTTTATTTTTAAAAAAAATATACACATTACATGATATGATAATAACCTACTACTAAACGCTTGAACTACACGCTTGAGGCTTATATTTCTCTCTACCCGCTCATTCCTTTCTCTATGCGCATCGTTTCTTCTCGCTCCTCCCGAGAGCCATTTCCGATTCGAAGCTAACGCCGCCAATATCTCCGTCGTCGGCTGCCCATTTCGCAAACGGTAAGTAGATCTGGAATCCTTTCATCCAGGGCTACATTTCCATACCATTTTCCCCAATTTTCGACTCATTTTTTTTTCGGAAATTTGCAGCTGCCGCCGCCGACTGCCAACCGCCAATTGGGAGTTTTTTCCTACACTATAAGGTATATTTTGAATTTGAGGGTTTATAAATTGGGTTTTTTTGTTCAATTCAAAAATTTTGAATTTTATATGTTATTGTAATTGGTTGTACGTAGAATATTTTACCCGATTGGATATGTTTGTAATTTTGTGGACAATTAGAAGCCCTTATTTTGAATTTTTTGATATCAGTCTAGCTAGATTGTAATTTAGCCAATTTGATGAGTTGGTTAATTTTTTTGGGAATTTCTAAGATTAATTTCGAATTTAAAAATTAGGTATATCGATTTATTTTAATTTTAGAGCTCGCTGGTACAAAAATTAAATGAGAAAATTTATTTTTTATAAATATTTTTAGAGCCCAGCTGAAGTCGATAATCGCTGAGGAGAAGCTCAATGCTCCGTTCGATTTCCCTAGATTCCTCGACCTTCACTTTTCTGTACCACAGGTTTGTAAGTGTATTTAGAGCACAAGATGTGTGAATTGTTTTGATTATTAGAAGGATAAAATAACACTGAAAAAAATCAAACTTTCCAGTTTAAAATCATTTAAAAAAAAATTTATGAACAAAAAATTGCATAAATAAACGTGTCTCATAGTCTATTTTGCCATTGATGTAATTTGGTTTGATGAGATTCATTTATCTCAAGAACCTGACTTCGTAGTCTTTACTAGACCTACGTGGGAAGGTGGGCAGTATGACGGTGATGAAAAAAGTCGTTTGGTGCACTTCGAACTACCATGGAGTTGGGAGCTGACCACATTGATATCGAGCTCAAGGTCCCTTTTCCTATTTAATGTTTAATTATTTAAGTATGCCACTATTGTTATATGGCTAAAGTTTATTTCTTGAAAAATTTTTGAACACTGGTACCAGTTGTTTAACCAAACAAGGAAAAATTCAAGTATTGTTCACAAAATAATCTGTGTCAGTTTTGAATTCTCTAAAAGATCTGTAGAGATCTTATACTGTCAATTTCTTTGAAGGCTGCCGATCAGTTCAACAAATTTATGAATGGAAATAAGCCTGGAAAGTGCAAAGTCATAGTTTCGTCGCACAACTACGATTTTACCCCTTCAGCAGAGGACCTGGGGAACCTTGTTGCCCGAATACAAGCTGCCGGAGCTGACATAGTAAAGTTTGCTACTACAGCACTAGATATCACTAATGTTGCACGAGTTTTTCAAATAACTGTTCATTCCCAAGTAAGTGTGAAGGCCAGATAAAGAAGTTATCATGGACTTTCTGTTCACCTTTATTTTTTGCTTTGAGATGTTTTCACTAGTTGTTATTATTCTCTCCTCGTTTTTTTAATCAATATATATAACTTTTTCTAATTAAATGATAGGATACTACTTTATTTATTGCTTTGAAAATGAGACAGACACATGTGCTAAAGTTTCGTGATCTTTAGGTGCCCATCAATGGGCTGGTTATGGGAGAAAGAGGATTGATTTCAAGGATACTTTGCCCCATATTTGGTGAATATCTCACGTTTGGTACTCTGGAACCGGGAAATGTATCTGCTCCTGGGCAACCAACAATAAAGGACTTGGTTAGTTTATACAACTTTAGATCAATTGGTCCTGATACAAAGGTATTTGGGATCATTGGGAAGCCTGTCGGTCACAACAAATCACCATTACTTTACAATGGAGCTTTAACATCATAAAACATTAATGGAGTGTTTGTATATTTGTTAGTGGACGATGTTGCAAAATTCTTTGAAACCTATTCCTCAACAGATTTTACTGGCTTCAGGTAACTATTGAACTTCTGAATTGTCAGCTCTATGAATTAAACAATGTATGGGAAAGAGTCTCCATTAAATCTCAATGAAATTACCACATTTTTCTACATCATTAGAATTTTTTCTGTCATTGATTCTCAAACCAACTCACGGAGTTGATATTATTATTACCCCACCATAGACATAGACTCTTAATATGTTTTGGTTCCTCGTCTTCATTTAAATTGCTACGGTCAGTTCTTTGCATCTGGCCCTAAAGTTGATTTGTTGACTAAATATCTAAGCTTAATGAAATTGGAATATCACAACTGTACTATTCCTTATAAGGAAGTGGCACTTTCCTGTTGCGATGAAGTTTATCCTGTTGCAAATGTAGCCAATGAAATCTATACCAACCTACTTAATCATGAGGATTCATGTCATTGAATATATTGCATTTTTCTTGCATCTAAATTTTCACGTGAATATTTTGCTAGTCGATAGGTGCAGTTAATTTCATTGTCAGGCGACCCGATGGAAAGCTGTTTGGTTGTAATACCGACTATATCGGTGCAATTAATGCTATTGAGAATGGACTTCAAGGTTCTTTCCTTATTTGCTGGCTAAAATGTTTTAACATGACATGAAGAGCTCAGTTTGATACGTTTGTATTATATTTCTTAGGTTCGCATAATATTTCCAATGAGTCACACTTGGCGGGAAAACTGTTTATTATCATTGGTGCTGGTGGTGCGGGCAAGGCACTTGCTTATGATGCAAAAGAGAAGGGAGCAAGGGTCGTTATTGCTAATCGCACCTATGGTTAGATTCCCTTTTACATGCAAGATTTCTAGTTTAAGTTTAGTAATACACACTACAGTTGTGTCACATGGATTGACAAAGAACCTTTTAGTTCCTTCCGAGTCTACTTTAATTAATGGACTTTGTGTGTTTCACTGAGTTTAGCACCAGTGAAAACCGCTCATTCTCAGAGGGTTTGAGTAGGTTGACTACTAATGGGATGTGAAGTTTGAACATGTGTATATTTTTAATTTTTATAAAAGCGTTCTACCTGTTTAAATTTTGCAAGATCGAGCTAGAGAGTTGGCTGAGCATGTTGGAGGGCAAGCTCTGTCTCTTGCAGAACTGGATAGTTTCTATCTTGAGAGTGGAATGATACTTGCAAACACAACTTCTATAGGAATGCAGCCTAAGGTCAATGAGACGCCTGTTACCAAGGTTGGTGAACTATGTCTTTCTTATTTCACCAATCTTGTCTGTCAAGGTGGAACCGATAAATTTTTTGGAATATTGTAAGCTACTTATTGGGCATGCTTGGAAAATTTCGTGTTAATATGTTGTCCAAATTTGAAGATTGTTGTAATCACTCATTTGCTTCAGTAATGCCAGATTATTAACCCTTTGTCTGTTTTTTCAGGAAGCTTTGAGAAATTACGAGCTTGTTTTTGACGCTGTATACACCCCCAAAATCACTAGGCTTCTGCGAGAAGCTGAGGAAATGGGATCCAAAATCGTAAATGGAGTAGATATGTTTGTTGGACAGGCCTATAGGCAATATGACAGGTTTACTGGATTACCAGTTTAGAAACAATATACTTCTTTTATGAAGGTTGATACCTCCTGGAATTCTGGCCACATAAAAGTCCAAGTTCATGACTAAACGTCCAAGTTTTATGGCAGAATATTTTAAATGTATAAGAGAAATCACATCTTTGCTGACATACTACTATCTGATTGCAGCTCCAAAGGAACTATTTAAAGAAATCATGAAAAACTATTGATGGCAAGGTCATTAATATATTTTGAAACCGTATTTATTGTTTCATTCGTGTTATTCAAGTAGAGATTAAGAAGAAATGATTGGATTATTTGGATTTTTTTGACCCAATTTAATATTTTTTGGTTGATTAAAGCAGAAACAAATTTTGGGCTCTTTCGCCCTAGTCATTTATGGAGGAAGAACATGATGCGACGATCCTATGATGTTTGTTTTTGGTGTTTTGTTCATCGAATTTTTTCTTGTTGTTATTATCAAGATTTTGTCCCTTTCTATTCTCTGTTGTAAATTTCAGGATTCATGTTTAGATCTTATTTTAGCATGAATATGCATGATTATATGCCACATTATGCTATTATTTTGAACAACCAAATGTTCGTTGAACCTTGATGATGACTAGCATCTCCAATGTTGAGAGTTGAGACTGGGTATCTTTTGCAAAAATATGATATCGGTCCTTGGATATGCATTGTTATAATTTAAGAAAGTATAATTTGTTTTGGTGGCTTTAGAATCACCGTCATTCAATATTTCTGATTTATTGTGTATCCTTTTTGTGTCATTAGAAGTTTCTTTTTTTTGGTGCATCTAGATATGGGATTTAGCTACTGGGAGACTGAAACTTACGCTTACTGGTCACATTGATCATGTGTGAGGTAGCTTATTTTCTTGGTCTGTTAAACTTATTTTTTAATTAGATTACAATGTGTACATATATTGACCAATTTTTCGTGTAGGCCTGGCTGTTAGTAACAAGCTTACTTGCATGTTCTCAGTTGATGATGACAAATTAGTTAAATGCTGGGATCTAGAGTAGAACAAGGCTGGTGTCATATTACCATATCTGTTTTAGTTCAGGTAGCTCTATCTACACATCCAGTAACACTGGTCACTTTTCTTCAGGTCATTAGTTCTTATCATGGTCATCTGAGTGGTGTTTATTGCTTGGCTCTCCACCCAACAATTGATATTTTTCTTACTGGAGACTGAGATTTTGTGTGTCGGGTATGGATATAGTAGTATAAATACCATTTATCTGCATATGTGTTTTAGCTTCAGATAAGTACTTGATGCGAAAATATATGAATCCGAATGAAAAGCTTCGAACTTTTCAGCCATACTTTGTGATGATTTACATCTAAAAAATGCTGACTTTGTATCAACTAATCTCTAATTTGTGTTGCCTGCCGTTAAGCTATACTCTCTCTAAAGTTCTCACTATCTTGTTTACAGGCTAAACGAAGTTGTTATGCATTTTGGGGAGAGCATTAAGGAGATCATAAATGAGATATTTGGCGATGGCATGTAAGTAATTTTTCTTTATTTTCTGAAGTAAAGATTCAATTTTGAATAATTTTAGCTTCCTGTTAGAGAAACTGGCAACTGCTTCATATTTATTTATGTTGGATGGTGTCTTGAATTAGTTGTGACATGAAATATCATACAAATTACAACTCCATTTTCATGTTGTTTATATATGCCATAGAACGAGCAATATCATTTGAAAAATGTATTAGATTGCTTCATTGTGGATAGACTGTCTCTTATGTCCTTTTCCAGCTTCCCTGAAATTATTTTTAAACTTTGACCTTTCACCATTGAGTTTTTAACTTTTTATGTATATTTGAATTTCTGATAAAAAATGATTATTTGGAATATTCCCATGTTTTCTATGATTTCTATCATATCCCCAATCCTATACAAGTTATCAGCTTATCATTAAGCGGGAGAATCTCTCTATCTTTCTGGTCTATTATAATTATAACATAGTTCCTGTAAATAAGGTATTCACAATCAAATTCCTTTTACAAGTTTAAGAAGCAGGACCTTCTCTTTTCTGTCAAGAGGAAGTGCAATTACCATTCTCAAGAAACTGAATATGAAGATCTTTATCTTGTATCCAAAAAATTGCATAATTTATTTAATTACAGGGCTAGTGTTAATGCTAAATAGTCACTGATGAGTCTTAGTTTCTAACATACTGCCTAATCCTGCAATTAATCGTAAGAGCACTGTCCATTAGGAATTTTTCTACGGCCCTCTTTGCGTATTTTTGTTTATTACATTTTATAGTCTCGTAATCAATTCATTTCCTTCACCATTTGTTGGTTTCACGTTATTGAGGCTATAGAATTTCCTTTTATATATTTGTTTGTGAGTTTTTTTGCATCTTTACATGTGGAGATTTTACAGAACTCAAAAAGCCACATTTAGCACAAGTTGATTTGATACTTGATATATATATATTGATAATCCTCACCGAGCAAAAAAGAAACAAGGATGCTACTTGTTGTTCGATTTCATACTTATCTTCTGCTTCCTTTTTCTTCCCATCGTGTTTCTTCCCCTCTTGCTGTATTTGAGGTCCATTACTCAGTATTTGAGGTCCTCCTGATTTGGAATTTATGCTTATGATCCGAGAAGTGCTAATGGGTGTAATGAACTGAAATTAAGTTTTGAGTTTTCTTCCTTTTACATCGGGATTTTCATGCATTTTCAATGCTAAATAGCTTTAATACTTGAAATAGATCGTATAGTTTGGCTAAAACTTCATGTAAATTTTGGTGCAGATGTTCCAGAACCTGTTGCAAAGAAAGGCTCGAAAGGATCCCTTGATAGAGGTGTCTACATGGTCATGATTTTATTTATGCAAAAAGTGTGAAAAACATGGTGGCACTAATACACAAATAGGCAAAAAAGAAGAGAGACATGGTTGAAGCTACACGTAAAAATGAGATATTCAAGGCAACGGAGGTGGTTAATACATGCATACCGTGCAACCAAGCAGATTCTTAAGAAATATTTTCGATGCTTTTAAGGTGAAATGTCTTGTGTTTAGCAAAGAATGAACTGCAAAGTTTTAGGATTACCTTGTAAAGTTTGTTGCTTTGATATGATGTTTTGTAATATTGGAAAATTGTATATTAAATTTTATTTTTAAATTTTTAAATTTTGATTGATTTATAATATTAAAAAAATTTATATTAATTTTTTTTATTTATTTAAGAAACGAAAACGGATTTAACCTGTTGCAAAACTGTTGTCGTAAGCCTCAAATGACAACGGATTTAAACTTTGCAGAACTGTTGTCGTATACCTACATAAGACATCGGTTTTAAAATGTGGTTGAATAGTGTCAACATACGACAACGGATATAAAATGTTGCAAATCCGTTGTCGTATGTCAACATAGACAACAGTTTATAACTGTCGTAAAAGGCAACTTAAGACAACGGTTATAAACCATTGTCATATGTTGGAATCCACAACGGATATAAACCGTTGTTGTATGTTATACTTTCGACAACACCTAAAAGTACAACGGTTTTTCTTGTAGTGATCACACTCTTTGCCATCAATATTCGTATACGATCTTGACATGGATATCCATCTATCGTCGTCTCATCAGACTCGAAAATAAGGTCGCCTCAGACCTTGGCATAAGAATCAATTAATATCTCATATCACATCATATCAAATAAAGATCCACTACCTGAAATGGATCGACAACATCAATTCTAAATAAAAAATAAACTGTAATCAAGTATATTTGTGATTTGCTCGGGACAACTCAAGAAGCTTCATTCTTGTGTTTCAAAATCCCTGAATTTTGATGTCATCTTATACCTTCTCGTTTTGTCGGTTCTTGCGGCTTCAAATCTGAAACACAACAATAAGAACACATATATCAAACTCTAATCAACTTCCCAACAAAATCTTCGTTCACTCTTCACAATCAAACAACTTCAAACCTAGCTCAACTCCTTCGTCGGTTCGAAAACGTCAATCTCGAGTCATCAACTCTTATCAAGTGCTGAAATGAAGTGTTCATAACAAGATATATCAGCAAGTCATCATATCAAACTCAGCTAAATCAAACAATATTCAACTCGATCAAATTCGTGAACCGGCGACGTAGCGATTGAAAATCGGTAACCGACACAATATCGAAACAAATTCTAATCATTCAAAATTATCCATAACCATCATATACTAGCTAACTAACATAAAAAATCAGCAAAATCATATGCCTAAATTTCAAAACATTTGCTGGAAAACATATTAAACTCATACGACACTCGTTCTTCGATTCGGTTTCGATACGATACAATACATAATCTCAAGAACACGTGCATAGCTGCAAATTATGATCTCTGTCATATTTCAATCTTCAAAACATGCTGAAATAAATAAATACTTAAACCAAATCGAAGCCCTCATCGCAAGGATTCCGGAACTATGCTCGAAATTAAATTCAAAAAATCGGATCAAAATATACAAAGGTTTGAAAATCAAATCCAAAGAAGAAAATGAGGTCTCGGTCTTCAATTCTGAATTTCTGAATAAAGTAGTCTACTTACACGTGAAGATGGATGACTTATCAATTCAAATTTGGATAAATTCAAGTTTAATTGCTATTTAGCCCCTAGAAACCTTCAAATTTGCAATTCAGTCCTCGACCCTCTTTTTAATTCAATTTCAATCCTAAATAATTTAAGAATATTAGAATTTAAATCTAAACTCTAAAAATTCTCAAATTAAATATTCACGGATTAAAATTAAATAATCTCGGATTAAATCAAATAATAATCATGGGCCTTACATCATGGTATGTAGCACGCTGGGCCGTTGCATCTGGAGGTGGCTCCCATACCATAAAACTGTGGATATATCCGAACCCAAATCCATGGAATTCATCCACTAAAATATGGGGCTGAGCGACCCCTACTACGGCTATGCAAATCAAGGCATAAAGAACAACATATTCATGCATGCAGCATAATATCAATGCATATAAAAATGCCACAAAAAACATGCAAACATAGTACATGTATATTCAACCTGGTATCTCGGATAATACGTCCGTGCCTCTCTCCAGAAAATCAAGCACCCTAGCAATCTAGCAGTCCAGGTACTCAAAGTCCATTACTAAAGCTCTCATCATATCCTCTAACGTCTGAATAGTCCTCTTAGACTGACCGTCAGTCTCTGGATGATACGTTGTGATGAGACTCAAGGTAGTCCCCAAGTGTTGCTGAAAACTACCCCAAAACCGTGAGGTGAACATCGGATCTCTATCACGGACAATACTCAGCATGAAAACGCACAAACACTTGAATGTACAATCATGCCATGGGATCAAAACTAAACTCGCAATTGTACGGAAGAAAATGAGCAGACTTGGACAATCTATCCACCACAACCCAAATGGCATCACACTGCCTGGAAGACATCGGCAAGTGGGTGACAAAATCTATCGTCACATGCTCCCACTACCACTCAGGAATTTACAAGCTATGCATCAGACCACCCGGTCAATGATGCTCCATCTTAACCTGCTGACAAACAAAGCATCGGGACACATACTGGTAAAAACTACACATCATCCCTTTCTACCATAATCTCGTACGTAGATCCTTGTACATTTTAGCACTGCTTGGGTGTACGATGAATCTACTATGATGGGCTTGAGACAAAATCTCTTCACGCAGAGATGAATCATCAGGCACAACTTCTATACCTGACAAACACAACAAACGATCAGACTGAAAATGGAAACCAGAGGTATTGTCTCCCTGAGCAATCCAAGCTAAATTTTGCGTCTTCGGGTCAGAAAGTTGAATCTTTCGGATATGAGCAAACAAAGCTGGCTCAGTTAACACTAAAAATACTCGAATCCCTTGCTGATCCCTCTTGTGGCAAAAACTGAAACCCAAAGAACATCATTCAAGAACAGTACTAGACACAACACTAGTATGAACAAAACTGACATAAACCTTACGGCTAAGCGCATCTGCAGCTGGATTTGCGGAACCCGGATGATATTTGATCTCACAATCATAATCCTTGAGAAGATCCATCCAATGACGCTGCCTCATGTTCAACTTAGTCTGAGTGAACAAATACTTCAAACTCTTATGGTTAGACTAGATTTCAAAAAGCTCACCATACAGATAATGTCGCCAAAAAATGTGTGCAAATACTATCGCAGCAAGCTCTAAGTCATGCACTGGATAATTCCCTTCATGTGCCTTCAACTGTCAGTGAAACGACCCTGACTTCTATTTTAAATTGATTAAAAAAGAAAATGCGATTTTTTAAAAAAAAATTTGGCATGACCTCTCTATAAATATTCAAACCCGCCTGTCACAGCCAGCAACTAAAAAAAATACGACCAACAATACCAAAAGGAAAAGACTAGACCGAGAAAGGAACGAGAACCAGAGATCATGATCTGACAGTCCAACCATCACAATAATTAACACTTTGATATTTACATGCCCAAAGACGGTCAATAAGTCATTGCATTTACATTTGTCCAAACAACAAAATAAATAGCTATAAAGTGGTTAAAATAAACTTCTGCAGAAGACTAGCATAGGTCGGAGGGATGTGCCGTGCCCGCATCGCATTCCACTCGATAATCTTGCCCCTCGATCTCAATGATAACTTATACCTGCACCAAGTAGATGTAGTGAGCCTAGGGGCCCAACAAGAATATGGGAAAAATAACGAGGGTTTAAAAGTACATGCTTAATACTTAAAATATTGTACTTATAATACTTTGGAACTTACTCAGACAAGCTGAATGATAAAAGAGAATGGGACTTACTGCATGCAATGAACTCACACATAACTCACACTTTTAAACTTGGAACTTTCTTAAACTTAATTTGAACTTCATGCATAACTTAAACTGAATAAACTGAACTGAACTGAATAAACTGAACTGAATAATATTGTGCCCTTTCTTTAAACAAAATAGACTTCCCAAAAGGGAGAACTTAAATATAACATATGCATTGCTAAGTCCAACATAATGAATGTAACTGAATAAACTGTACTGAAACATAGTCATATATATTTTGAACTGTAACTGTGAACTTAGATCCTTGAATTGTGACTCTGTACTTTCGATCATGATCATGGCTGCAGTGCACTATGCCGCAAGGAAGTCAGGATAACCCCCAACTCGTCTTGCCCATACTTGGTAAGGGAAGCCAGGATTTCTCCCAACTCGTCCAAACCCATACTTGGTAAGGGAAATCAGGACGTCTTCCAACTCGTCAAAACCCATACTTTTCTATACTCACAACCATCTCACTTCGTTCTAAAAAAATAAAATACTTTCTTTCATTCTTTCTTGCCTTGATATAAGAACTTAGCATGCATATTATGGAAATGACTTTCTTTGAAAATATTTACTCGATTACTCGATTCACAATTAAATGATGAAAGATGGTTGACAAGGATGGTGATTTAGGTGGCAAACCATAGCTAAGAATCTAGACTTTACTTTTCTTTGGCTCTTAGGAAGTAACCCGAGCAATCCAATCGCAAAGGCTTATAACATAATCATTACTTACTCAAATCGCCTTACACTAAAAGAAAACCACGGTTCCCATGTCTTGTATAATTAACTAAAAATAAATTATCTTCAAGTATCATTCCTCCCAAATCATTTCTAGTAATAGAGTTTTCGGGCTGCACACTTAATTCCTAAAACCCTGCCCTTAGAATTTATAGCCTAGGATTCAACCCAAATACTTAGTCAAATTAGGACCCGTTTGAAACGACATTTTCTAAGCTTCCTAGGCTAATTCTAGACTCGGACACTTAGCCAAAAAATTGAGCACAACACTTGTTTGTACAACAACCTCCGGACAGCCCCCGACTCTTTGACAATATATATTTTTCTTTCGTTCAACACCCATCCCCTCCAATACATGCACGCCTAGATCCTCCAAATTAATAGCCTATGATCTAGGCCTAAATAGCCCCTTAATTTTGCCTAAACCTATAAGACAAAATCCCTCACAACTAGGACATCCCAGCTCAAGCTCAGCCCCTGTCCAAGAACAAGTTCTCAGCTCGAGAAGCTGACCCTGACCTGGACCGAACCCTTATCAACAATCCATTACTCAGTCAAACGCCCATTCACCGCAATCCTATGATGGCCATATCAAAAACCTAGGTGCTACCATGTGAGCTACGTTCTCACCCATGGTATCCCCTATACCACCATCCAAACAACAATATAACTCAAGCAACGTATACTCAAATTTTGGCAGAAGAAATCCAAACAGGGGAGGGCGAAAATGCAACAATTTTGGAGACTCAAATGAATAACATCATTCATCATCAGGACCACTGTAATACAACCAAGAATACGCATATAAATCTCTACAGGCACCCTTAGAGGACATGAGCAGCAAATGAAGGAAAACAAAACAAACAGAGGTGCCGATCCTATGTGAAAATCAGTCAACCAACAACATAGCTTCAAATAACAAAAAAAATAGAAATGCATAAAGGAATACAATCACACAGTATATCATCCACTTGGTGGCCAAAAAAGCCCATGAATCTTGCCTCACGCTAAACAAATCAAAAATGGGGGGAAAAGCTCGGCCGCTGGAATCGAGCTGAGAAAAGACGAGTTGAAGCTCGTGCAGCTCGCCTAGAGGAGAGCCTTGCCGGAAAATGGAGCTGCTGCGGAGGCCGAAGTCCGTAAATGGAAGGGAAAATAAGAGAACGCCGAACACGAGAGAGAGATGGAGAGAAAAGAGGGAAAAAAAAAAGTGCCCATCGGCTTAAGCTTGGAGAAGGGAAAAATATAAATGGGCTGGAACTTGGGCTATGAAAGATCCCTTCTTTTGGGCCGGTCCACATATTTTTAAGTGTATAGGTATGAAATATATAAAATGCAGTATTTTATATGGTGCGAGTAAAGATGTTAGGTCCAAATTCTCGCAATTACTCAAGTTTAAAAATCCAAGAATTTAACACTTTAAATATCCTGATATCACGACCATGAGTAAAATATTTAAATATCAAGTAGAACGATTAAAATAATTTTAAACAAACTAGACAAACATTTAAAAGAATTTAAATAAATTCACGAGCGAAAATAAAATCCTTAAAATGATTTAGACAATTAAAAAGAATTTAAATAAATAATCTAGGCATTTAAAATAATTTAAAATAATTTAAAATAACTAACCTCTAAACTTAGGTTATTTAAAATAAATAAGTTGGACACTCAAAAATATTTAAACAAATAAGCTAAACAGTTAAAATCTTTTAAATGAATAAACTAAATAATTAAAATCATTTAAATATTCAAGCTTAAACTTTTAAAATATTTAAAACAATTAAATTGCACAATAAAAATCATTTTGACAAATAAATTTAAACAAATAAAAAAACATTAATTAAATAGTTAGTACAATAAAAATTATTTGAATAAATAATAAAATATTTTATTAGCACATAATTCAAATAAAGAATTTAAATCAATTAAACTTAAAAATAATAACCATAATATTTATTTAATTTAATATATGCGAATTAGTAAATTGGATTTTTGGTACTACAATTTCTTCCCCTCTTAAATGAAATTTCGTCCTCGAAATTCAAGACTGACTAACTAGGGTCGAACACCTTAGACCCGATCAACACTAAGTTCTCCAACTTCGCACCCACATGAGTTGATGCTAATTGACTTACTCTGTGCACTATGATGCTTACAGATATCTATATCACCAAGGGCCTAACTAACTATTATTGCAATATAAAATTTACAATTCTTACATGTTCCCTAGTGGTTTTATCCTCAATGAAATTTTATCACTCCTCAAATTTACTAATCTAAATTTAAAAACTCCGAAACGTCATCTTACTGCAACTGATAATTTCTCCATCCTATAAATTCTTAGATCTCTAAGTTATTGCACAACCTACATTATGCTAACCTTATATCCTACGTCGGAATTCCAAGCTATAGAGTCCATATAACCAATATAATTTATGTCGACCCCGACCAAGACTTAAAACTTTCTAACAACGAAACTACGCTTATCGTCTATTTATCAATTAAACTTAACTAGCATGCTATACAACTTGAGCTCTTAAAAAATTCACAAGTTCCCATAATACTTGGTAACTAAACACTAAAACTCTTCTAAATATGATAGCTAAGGGACTATACAATTATACCTCGTTAGACCTCGAAATAAGATATGAATTTGACTCATACTTCCCCAACATCGATACATGAAACCCATCATCTATCACTAACAACTCTGCGCCAGCTCAAATGATAAAACAAATTACCTATCTCCTCAACAAACGCATAAGGACCGACAAATCAAGTTAATTTTTCTATATTCCCCAAATCATTAGTATTACGGAATAATGATACCTCAAGAACAACCTAACAACCATTTTGAAATTCTAAAGGTCTATGACACTTATTAGCTTAACTCTGCTTAATGATCCTGAACTAAGCTCAATTCTCTTATTAGTTACTACAACCCTCTACGCTTCTAAGGATGATTAAAATTTTTTTAAGCAACGACTCTAGCTCAGCTAACCTTCCAGTCAAATTATACCACAATCTATTATCCACTTATATTGGATTAGATGATCTCTAAGTACCAAACAATTCTTACATATCGTCTGAAGACATATCTCAAATCCCTAGTTCAACTTGACAGCAAGTCTGAAAAATCCAAAAATTTCCAAAACTATTATATGTACAACCTGAATTCATGTTTCAAGAACTTAATATACAATTAGACACCTCGAAGAGTTTGTAGCCTGATCGTAAAGGCTTTCTAATTGATCCTCCAGTACTTCAGCATTTCACTGGTAAATAAATCTACAGCTTATCTGGAAAAACTTCCTAAATATTCTATTCGTCATTCTGTTCCCATAGTTGGTGCATTAGTCTTACCGGTTGATATTCACAAAATCTTAGTATACAAATGTAAAGTACCCAAAAGTCTTTAGGGGCAACTGTATTTCCTATCTCGCAACTGTTTCACCCATTTAGCTTACCGAAATCATCTGTTTACTTTTAACGATCCTATTTAAAATAGGACAACCCAATAAGCTAATTCACTAACTAGCAATCTTCTCGCTAAAACTAGTTATAACTAGTAGTCGCCACTCCTCGGATCACAACAATAACTTAGGATTTGATCTAGTACTAATACTAAATTCCAGTAGTCTAAACTCTTACTATGCAATTACGAGTCGATTTTCTACTCAAAAAAAAAATAGATATGATCGCGCCCAAATCCTCATCATGATGGATCATGAAATGAAAGGAAACAAAATACAAGTAATGCTGCTTGATACGAAATGAATTAGTGCAAGCATTACAAAAAAATTAGTTAGAAATAAAAAATCTAGATAAGTGAAAAAAACTAACTCCTAATTAAATTCTAGGGATGAATGAATAACAATGGATGCTCCATGATTAATGAATATGAGCCAACAAGATACAAATCTCGTGATCATTCATACATGGGTAATGAAATCATGCTCAAACGATCAAAGCACAATTAAGAGCAATCGGTGTGACTTCAATCGAGATAAGTCCACACAAGTCAATAATTAGGGGAAACAACGGTCCTAAGACATATTCAGATGTCAACCACAACATGAGTAGATCACCAAAAAGGAAGACAAAATGGATCTTACTCACATCAACATGTGGTTCTAGAACCGAAGAAAAATTTCAAGAAGTGCGAAATATAAACAATATTTTATTAAAAAGTTTAACCAAGGTCAAAATAACAGAATACAATGTTGATTGATGTCATAAGAATCCATAAATGAACAAAGGATGTGCAAAGAAATTTCGGGTACTCAAAAATATTTGTTGCGATTGAGACAAGCACAAATGAAGAATAAGGAAATAGTTATCGAAATAATAGTTCACATAATTGAAAGGCTCATAGTAACCGACTCACTATTTTCCAAAATCATTTTTGCCCAAATAACAAAAGAAAACTCAAACTATCCATAATAATATAAAACAAAGTACATATCTTACGTCTTCGCACGAGATCGATTCATAAACTTAACTAACAAAACATGCATATATTAATTCCTAAGCAAAATATTTACTTAGTTTTATCCGACTAAATTTCATCCATAAGAAAATAAATTACCACAAGAACACAACGACTAATATCTCCTAATGCACAAGTTTAATATTTTCCATCAAGCTCCTACAATCTCATAAAATTACTAAAACTACTTAATAACTTCAAACAACATCCACGTACTATCCAAAACTGGAAGGAATATTAGTACACCAACTCCGTTTTGAAAGAGTGGGTGCCCGGTGAGCCAACTTGTGGCTAAGAGCTTTGATGACTCTTTGTATAAACAATCTTTTGTTTAATATAATTTACACTTTTATTAATGGCAATGACTTTATCTTTCTTCATATTGTTATATTGTGATATACTATTGTTGTTTTGATAAAGACCTTGAATATACTATAGTGTATGTAAGATGTGGTAGTACATGGGGATGTCTATCATGAAACACATCTTATAGTCACTGTATATTCTAAATGGTTCCTAGTCGATTGAGCCGTCCGTTAATAAGGATAAGGATCGCTCGAGATTGAGACTAGCATTTGCGATGCCGAGTACCACGTTTCATTGGTATGGAACATAGAGATGTTCAAAGCATGCAAATGGATATTCATACGATGAATGATCGAACTACCCTATTATCACTTATCGAGTGGATAAAGTCCGCGGTTTTGGTTGTACACCATTAGTCCTTACTACTTGAAACATCATTGAGACTCTATATGCTAGTACTGTGCTTTGACTCGTTTACCGACTCTATTGGGGTCATCAGGTGTCGGGATTGGGTACAGTTACAACACATATAGGAGTCGATGCTTTGTTGTCAAGGATTCACCACATACTTGCGAGTGTGGATATCCTATGCAATCTGAGGAGATATTAGTGTGACGAATCTCTGGCCAGAGTACATGATGTGTTTTAAGAAATGGTTTCTTAGTAGCACATCACTATTTGATCTTCAAGATGCATTGCATAGTTATCGAATCTCGAACGACTCTCGATTTACCAATGGTTGTTGATTCGATCGGGATATATGGATGAAGGGACCGTACTGTACGCTAACCAAAATCTATTGGTTCTTCCAGGCACTATCAGTGATACCTAGGGAATCATGGGGCGATGTTGCTAGGCGCTCTTACCATGATTCGATGGGCAAGTCGGAAATTGTTGTTCCGAGTCACAAGGAGTTGTGAGCCCACGGCTAGCTGTATCCCTGAACCATTGAGGGTCACACAGAGTAATGGATTTTTAATCCCCGTTGAGATAGTTAAATTTAAAGAGTTAAATTTAATGAACAAAGAAGTGGGACTTCTTATTTAAGAGTAGATGAGTAAGATTTCATAAAATGACATAGGGATGGACATTTTTGGAAATCACTGCATTCGGATTCAGAAAATTTATCTTGACTCTAAAAGATGCAGAAATGATTTCTGTGAACATTGGTGAAATTGGTTTATCAATCTGAGTCACGATGAATTTTATATTAATTTCTGAACATGCAGGCTTTGCTTGTCAGGCTTGAACTTATGACTAATGGGCCCTAAGCTGTTAGCAGCCCACATTATAAATAAGTTATTGCAGTACAGAAATTACACAACAGAGGCTCACAATTTTTGAAAACCCTAGTTGTTTTTATTAAAAGTGGCCGCCCCCCTTTCCTCTCTGTCGGAAAAATCCAGCCTGTGAATTTTGAATTTGCAGTCTGGTTTAACGGATCAAATTCGTTAATTCTCTTCGTAGAAACTTCTGATAGATTTTCTAGTGCAATCTATCAGAGGGATTAAATCTCTGTTCGTGGACCTGATTGAAGAACAGTTCGTCCATCAGTTCCAGGGATATACAACAAGAGCAGAGTAATCTGTTGGTGTCCATAATCTCGATTCGAGATTGGAGGTAAAAATTTATAATTGTTATTTAATTTTTACACACACAATTTAATCGTAAAGTTTTGATACCCATTATGGAATCGTTCCATATAAAATTTTTAAACTTCCGCTGCACCGGGTATCAATTCTGATTGATCTGATCACCGTTCTCCAACAGTGGTATCAGAGCCAGGTTGCTCAGATCAAGCGATTAAATTAATCGATTGTACAAAAATTTTTAAGCCTCGGTTTTTGAAACAAAATAAATTTTTTAAAATAATTTTTTTTTTTCCGAGCAAAACACGGAATCGCTGCCCGGGGGGCAGCGATGGTCGCTGCCCTAGGGGCAGCGACGGACTGCCCGGCCCGAGCCCCTTTGGGGCGCGGGCAGCCTGGGAAAAAAATTAATTTTTTTTTATTTTAAATTAAAATTTTAATATGTTAAAATTCTATTTTTGGTCCGATCGAAAATTGTTTTTGATTGGTCCACGAGGCGTCGGATCGAATTGTTCGAGTCCGAAAATTTTAAAATTGATTTTTGGATAAATTTGAATTTTTGGAAAATTTATAAACTTTATCCGTTAAATCTGATTTTATGAAATTAATTATTTTGGTACAATTGATGATAAGATATGATCTTATGGAAATATTGAGTAAAATATGATTTTATGTAAAAAATTGGATTTTATATGTAAAATATGATTTTATTTGATAAAAAGATAAAATATGATTTTGTATGTAAAATAAGATTTTATATATGGAATATGATTTTATCGTTTTAATTTAAATTGCCATTTCATGTTATCCAATAAATTAATTTTGAATTAAATATTATTGGATAAGGATGATCGATTGCCATGACCAATTTTGTAGGTGTATGTTAGGAATTTACATTTGTTTTTATTGTTGTTGGATTTATTAATGGGCCTGGTTTATGGCCCAATATGAATTGTCATATGTAATAAAAGTGGGCCTGGTTTATGGCCCGTTCCCACCCCTTAAAATGTATCCCCTACTTGTCATGGTTATTTATTGTAAATACATTAGACTTACTGGGAGATGAAGATTTGAAGACGGAGGTGGGCCCAGCAGACAATAAAGACTGAAGAAATGTAAATTGGAAGCTCAATGTAATAGGATTGCATTGCATACCTGCATATTACCTAGGATTGGACTTAGACTCGTGATTGGCAACCACGGGTCGATTAGAAATGGAATCGATCATCCTATATAATATATGATATTATAGTTGTATGCATGTTTTAGACAAAATTGTATGAATCCCGCAAGCATACAAATTTTTAAAATGATGAGACAAATTTTCAAAATTAAAATCCCTCATTTTAAATATGATTTAAAATTGATATCAAGATAAATAAAGAAAATTTAAATATTGTTTAAATGTTCCTACCTTCCATCAACGATCAATGTATGAGATGCTACCCGCGGATACGGTCCGGCTCATATTATTGGGGGGCCCGTTCGTCGGAAAGCTGTACATTGGATCGACACATGTTGTAAGTTGGGTGGAACTCCCATGGGATCGGCTCATATTATTGGGGAATCCACATGGCGACCGTCCATCACAACTTAATATTGATGGGTCATCTTGACATGTCACAATAAACGGCGTCATATTATTGGGCCCTTATTGGACATGAGGTAAAAACGTGGAGGTTGATTTGGAAGCAATTGGGCTCTACCTTTTGAAAATTATGGTTGGCTGATATTATTCGGGACCATAGTTTGTCAATTGGACTCCATGTTCCCACTAAGAAAAATAGTTTCCCGTTTTCACTAGAGGATAGTGAAATCGTTAAAATAGTGGGAGTGAGATTCATAAAATAAATTTCGCCTATTTTATGTCTTAGTAAATTAATTAAACAATCATCGATAATTGTCTGTTTCATCTCAGTATATCATTATGATGAATCTTCATAATCCACATGTTTCAATTCTCGAACAAAACAAACTTACTGGCGCAAACAATACAGAATGATTCCATAAGTTAAGATTGTCCTAAGTTCGGAAAAGATTTTCTAAGTGTTAGAAAAGGCTTCTCCGAAAACAGCCCCGGCTGATGTAACTGCCGAAAGGTTGGCCGAACTAGAGAAATGGTTGGACCATGATCTCAAGGCCAAATGTTACATGCAAAATTTGACAAGTCTAAACAAGTTTGCCATCACTGCAAGAAACCCGGTCATTGGAAACGTAACTGCAAGGAATACCTCGAGCAGTTGCGAACTGCAAAGGGTATGTTTTACATTGAAATAAATGTTTTTCTTAATACTACTTCTTGGGTATTGGATACCAGATGTAGATCTCATATTTGCAATGAGTTGCAAATGATGACAAGAAGTAATAGGCTAAAGATGGGTGAGACCCAGTCAAGGCTCGGGAATGGTTCCAGAGTTAAATCCATAGCTATGGGAAATATTTGTTTAATTTTGCAGAACGATTTTAAGTTACTTTTGAGAGATGTTTTATTTGTTCCAGACTTGATTAAAAACATTATTTCTGTTTCTATGCTTGATAGAGATGGTTTTTCTTGCAATTTTGTGAATGGGATTTGCAATATTTACAAGAATGAATGTTTGATTGGAAATGAACAACTTGAAAACAATCTATATAACTTAAAATTAAAAGACGTTCCAATAAATTATGTTGATAAACCGGTAACAACGAACAAAAGGAAAATCGATAGTCAAAACCCGGCAAACCTTTGGCATGCTAGGCTAGGTCATATTTCCTCAAGGAGGATGAACAAGCTAGTGGGAGAGGGCATGTTTGATATGTCTGATATTAACTCTCTACCTACTTGTGAGTCCTGCCTGAAAGGAAAAATGACTAAATCTCCTTTTAAGGGGAAACCTGAGCGTAGTCAAAATCTGTTGGATTTGATCCATACAGATGTTTGTGGTCCATTTAGAATTGGTACTCAATATGGCCACACCTACTTCATTACCTTTACTGATGATTATTCTAGGTATGGGTATTTATATTCAATGAAATATAAGTCTGAAGCATTTGAAAAGTTCAAAGAATTCAAGGCTGAAGTAGAAAACAAGCTAGGTAAAAGTATTAAAGCACTTCGATCGGATCGAGGTGGAGAATACTTAAGTACCGAGTTTTTGGACTATCTGAAAGAGAATGGGATTCTCTCTCAGTGGACTCCTCCTATGACACCTCAGCTAAATGGTGTATCGGAGCGTCGTAATCGAACTTTGTTGGACATGGTTCGATCCATGATGAGCTTCACTGAGCTTCCACCTTCGTTTTGGGGCTACGCGCTTGAAACGGCGGTATTGTTGTTGAACAACGTCCACACCAAAGCAGTGGATAAAACACCATACGAGTTAGGGAATGGCAAAGCTCCTAAGTATTCGTACTTGAGGATTTGGGGATGTCCTGCTTACGTGAAGCAGACAGTGGGAGATAAGTTGGATAGTCGATCCACCTTATGTTATTTTGTAGGGTATCCGAAGAATTCAATCGGATATTATTTCTATCATCCTGCTGAAACAAAGGTGTTTGTTTCAAGGAATGCCACCTTCTTGGAGAAGGAGTTCTTATTGGATAAGAAAGGCGAGATGATGGAACTCGAAGAAATTCGAGAAGAACCCAAAATACAAAATAATGATCCTACACCTCAGGAACCATTGATAGACACGCCTATACCTAGAAGATCCGAGAGGACTTCTAGACCTCCTATTCGATATGGTCTTCTTCTTTAAGGGGATCAAGATGAACCCGATGTTGGATGTGATCCAAGAAACTTCAAAGAAGCAATTTCCGATGCGGATTCAAATTTATGGCTTGAAGCTATGCAGTCGGAAATAGATTCGATGCATACAAACCAAGTTTGGTCTTTAGTAGATCCTCCCGATGGAATTGTTCCAATAGGGTGTAAATGGATCTACAAGAGAAAGCTTGGGCCTTAAGGTAAGGTATTGACCTACAAGGCACGATTGGTGGCGAAAGGTTATACTCAAAGACAAGGAGTTGACTATGATGAAACCTTTTCACCAGTTGCAATGTTCAAGTCCATAAGAATCCTTATTGCTATAGCTGCTTGGTATGACTATGAGATATGTCAAATAGATGTGAAGACTGCATTTCTTAATGGAAACATTAAGGAAGAGATCTATATGACGCAGCCTAAGGGATACACATCCATGGAAAGCGAGCATAAGGTATGCAAGCTTCAGAGATCAATCTATGGTCTAAAACAAGCATCAAGAAGTTGGAACCAGAAATTTGATGAAACAATAAAGGATTTTGGTTTCATCAAGAACCCGAAGGAACCATGCGTGTACAAGAAAGTAGTTAAGGATGCTGTGACATTCTTAGTACTTTATGTTGATGACATCCTATTCATTGGGAATGACGTAGGGATGTTGCAGTCAACAAAGATATGGTTATCAGGTAGATTCTCGATGAAGAATTTGGGTGAGGCATCCTATATTCTAGGGATACAGATCTATAGAGATAGATCTAAGAGAATGATAGGACTCACTCAAGCAACCTACATCGACACCATATTGAAACGGTTTTCAATGGATGGGTCCAAGAGAGGACATCTACCTATGTGTCATGGAGTTTCTCTATCCAGGTCTATGTTTCCCAAGACTGATGAAGATATAGAGAAAATGACACATGTACCATATGCGTCAGCCATAAATAGTATCATGTATGGGATAATATCTATCAGACCGGATGTAGCATTTGCTCTGAGTGTCACGAGCAGATATCAAGCTAATCCCGGTCAAATGCATTGGAAAGCCGTGAAGGACATTCTTAAGTACTTACGAAGGACTAAGAATATGTTCATGGTATATGGAAGAAGAGAACTAAAATTGAAAGGCTATATCGACTCTAGCTTCCAAAGTGACGTGGATGACTCGAAGTCAACCTCTGGATTTGTGTTCATGCTCAATGGCGGTGCTGTCTCTTGGAAGAGTTCCAAGCAGGACACCACAGCGGATTCCACCACTGAGGCAGAATACATTGCGGCATCAGCTGCTGCTAAAGAGGCCGTTTGGATGAGGAATTTCGTCCAAGAGTTGGGCGTTATTCTTGAAGTTATTGGTCCAGTCCCGGTGTACTGTGACAACACGGGTGCCGTTGCTCAGGCAAAGGAACCAAGGTCTCATCAAAGATCCAAACACGTACTGAGGAAATACCACATCATCCGGGAGATCGTGGAAAGAGGAGACATCACTGTCGAAAGAGTGGCCTCTGCAGACAATATCGCTGATCCACTTACTAAGCCCTTGCCAGGACCATTATTTGACAAACATCGCGAAGCAATGGGTCTACGTAGTATGACTAGTTGGCTTTAGGGCAAGTGGGAGATTGAAAGAGTGGGTGCCCGGTGAGCCAACTTATGGCTAAGGGCTTTGATGACTCTTTGTATAAACAATCTTTTGTTTAATATAATTTACACTTTTATTAATGGCAATGACTTTATCTTTCTTCATATTGTTATATTGTGATATACTATTGTTGTTTTGATAAAGACCTTGAATATACTATAGTGTATGTAAGATGTGGTAGTACATGGGGATGTCTATCATGAAACACATCTTATAGTCACTGTATATTCTAAATGGTTCCTAGTCGATTGAGCCGTCCGTTAATAAGGATAAGGATCGCTCGAGATTGAGACTAGCATTTGCGATGCCGAGTACCACGTTTCATTGGTATGGAACATAGAGATATTCAAAGCATGCAAATGGATATTCATACGATGAATGATCGAACTACCCTATCCGGACTTTCCAAGTGGTTATCACTTATCGAGTGGATAAAGTCCGCGGTTTTGGTTGTACACCATTAGTCCTTACTACTTGAAACATCATTGAGACTCTATATGCTAGTACTGTGCTTTGACTCGTTTACCGACTCTATTGGGGTCATCAGGTGTCGGGATTGGGTACAGTTACAACACATATAGGAGTCGATGCTTTGTTGTCAAGGATTCACCACATACTTGCGAGTGTGGATATCCTATGCAATCTGAGGAGATATTAGTGTGACGAATCTCTGGCCAGAGTACATGATGTGTTTTAAGAAATGGTTTCTTAGTAGCACATCACTATTTGATCTTCAAGATGCATTGCATAGTTATCGAATCTCGAACGACTCTCGATTTACCAATGGTTGTTGATTCGATCGGGATATATGGATGAAGGGACCGTACTGTACGCTAACCAAAATCTATTGGTTCTTGCAGGCACTATCAGTGATACCTAGGGAATCATGGGGCGATGTTGCTAGGCGCTCTTACCATGATTCGATGGGCAAGTCGGAAATTGTTGTTCCGAGTCACAAGGAGTTATGAGCTCACGGCTAGCTGTATCCCTGAACCATTGAGGGTCACACAGAGTAATGGATTTTTAATCCCCGTTAAGATAGTTAAATTTAAAGAGTTAAATTTAATGAACAAAGAAGTTGGACTTCTTATTTAAGAGTAAAGGAGTAAGATTTCCTAAAATGACATAGGGATGGGCATTTTTGGAAATCACTGAATTCGGATTCAGAAAATTTATCTTGACTCTAAAAGATGCAGAAATGATTTCTGTGAACATTGGTGAAATTGGTTTATCAATCTGAGTCACGATGAATTTTATATTAATTTCTGAACATGCGGGCTTTGCTTGTCAGGCTTGAACTTATGACTAATGGGCCCTAAGCTGTTAGCAGCCCACATTATAAATAAGTTATTGCAGTACAGAAATTACACAACAGAGGCTCACAATTTTCGAAAACCCTAGTTGTTTTTATTAAAAGTGGCCGCCCCCCTTTCCTCTCTGTCGGGAAAATCCAGCCTGTGAATTTTGAATTTGCAGTCTGGTTTAACGGATCAAATTCGTTAATTCTCTTCGTAGAAACTTCTGATAGATTTTCTAGTGCAATCTATCAGAGGGATTAAATCTCTGTTCGTGGACCTGATTGAAGAACAGTTCGTCCATCAGTTCCAGGGATATACAACAAGAGCAGAGTAATCTGTTTGTGTCCATAATCTCGATTCGAGATTGGAGGTAAAAATTTATAATTGTTATTTAATTTTTACACACACAATTTAATCGTAAAGTTTTGATACCCATTATGGAATCGTTCCATATAAAATTTTTAAACTTCCGCTGCACCGGGTAAAAATTCTGATTGATCTGATCACCGTTCTCCAACACGTTTAACATGGGACCGCATGCCACAAAAAATAAACAGTCAAATAATACACTCTAAATTATAAAAGAAGTTTTAAACAAAAATAAACACTAAACTGCACACTTAATTAAATTAAGAATCTAGTTTTGAAAATATTTTAAAAAGAAGGTGACATCAAAACACTTAAAGTAATAAATCAATTACGACTACCATATAAAATTCATTAAAACTTACTAACTTTGAGGCGAGACTTCTCGAGTTTCTTGCAACCGGCAGTAGGCACAACCCAAACCAGAACCATGCTCTGATACCAACTGAAACGACCCTGACTTCTATTTTAAATTAATTAATAAAGAAAATGCGGTTTTTTTTAAAACAAATTTGGCATGACCTCTCTATAAATATTCAAACCCGCCTGTAACAGCCAGCAACTAAAAAAAATACGACCAACAATACCAAAAGGAAAAGACTAGACCGAGAAAAGGAACAAGAACCAGAGATAATGATCTGACAATCCAACCATCACAATAATTAACACTTTGATATTTACATGCCCAAAGACGGTCAATAAGTCATTGCATTTACATTTGTCCAAACAACAAAATAAATAGCTATAAAGTGGTTAAAATAAAATTCCGCGGAAGACTAGCATAGGTCGGAGGGATGTGCCGTGCCCACATCGCATTCCACTCGATAGTCTTTCCCCTCGATCTCAATGATAACTTATACCTGCACCAAGTAGATGTAGTGAGCATAGGGGCCCAACAAGAATATGGGGGCAATAACGAGGGTTTAAAAGTACATGCTTAATACTTAAAATACTATACTTATAATACTTTGGAACTTACTCAGACAAGCTGAATGATAAAGAAAATGTGACTTACTGCATGCAATGAACTCACACATAACTCACACTTTTTAACTTGGAACTTTCTTAAACTTAATCTGAACCTCATGCATAACTGAAACTGATAAACTGAACTGAACTGAATAAACTGAACTGCATAATATTGTGCCCTTTCTTTAAACAAAATAGACTTCCCAAAAAGGAGAACTTAAATATAACATATGCATTGCTAAGTTCAACAAAATGAAAGTAACTGAATAAACTGTACTGAAACACAGTCATATATATTTTGAACTGTAACTGTGAACTTAGATACTTGAATTGTGACTCTGTACTTTCGATCATGATCATGGCTGCAGTGCACTAGGCCGCAAGGAAGTCAGGATAACCCCCAACTCGTCTTGCCCATACTTGGTAAGGAAAGCCAGGATTTCTCCCAACTCGTCCAAACCCATACTTGGTAAGGGAAATCAGGACTTCTCCCAACTCGTCCAAACCCATACTTGTCTATAGTCACAACCATCTCACATCGTTCTAAAAAAAATACTTTCTTTCATTCTTTCTTGCCTTGATATAAGAACTTAGCATGCATATTATGGAAATGGCTTTCTTTGAAAATATTTACTCGATTACTCGATTCACAATTAAATGATGAAAGATGGTTGACAAGGATGGTGATTTATGTGGCAAGCCATAGCTAAGAATCTAGACTTTACTTTTCTTTGGCTCTTAGGAAGTAACCCGAGCAATCCAATCGCAAAGGCTTATAACATAATCATTCCTTGTTCAAATTGCCTTACACTAAAAGAAAACCACGGTTCCCATGTGTTGTATAATTAACTAGAAAGAAATTATCTTCAAGTATCATTCCTCCCAAATCATTTCCAGTAATAGAGTTTTCGGGTTGCACACTTAATTCCTAAAACCCTTCCCTTAGAATTTATAGCTTAGGATTCATCCCAAATACTTAGTCAGATTAGGACCCGTTTGAAACGACATTTTCTAAGCTTCCTAGGCTAATTCTAGACTCGAACACTTAGCCAAAAATTTGAGCACAACACTTGTTTGTACAACGACCTCCAGACAGCCCCCGACTCTTTGACAATATATATTTTTCTTTCATTCAACACCCATCCCCTCCAAGACATGCACGCCTAGATCCTCCAAATTAATAGCCTATGCTCTAGGCCTAAACAACCCCTTAATTTTGCCTAAACCTCTAAGACCAACTCCCTCACAACTAGGACATCCCAGCTGAAGCTCAGCCCCTGTCCAAAAACAAGTTCTCAGCTCAAGAAGCTGACCCTGACCTGGACCGAACCCTTATCAACAATCCAGTACCCAGTCAAACGCCCATTCACCGCAAACCTATGATGGCCATATAAAAAACATAGGTGCTACCATGTGATCTACGTTCTCACCCATGGTAGACCCTATACCACCATCCAAACAACAATATAACTCAAGCGACGTATACTCAAATTTTGGCAGAAGAAATCCAAACAGGGGAGGGAGAAAATGCAACAATTTTGGAAACTAAAATGAATAACATCATTCATCATCAGGACCACTGTAATACAACCAAGAATACACATATAAATCTCTACAGGCACCCTTAGAGGACACAAGCAGCAAATGAAGGAAAACAAAACAAACAGGGGCGCCGATCCTATGTGAAAATCAGTCGACCAGCAACATAGCTTCAAATAACAAAAAAAATCGAAATGCATAACGGAATACAATCACACAGTATATCATGCACTTGGTGGCCAAAGAAGCCCATGAATCTTGCCTCACGCTAAACAAATCAGAAATGGGGGGAAAAGCTCGGCCACTGGAATCGAGCTGAGGAAAGGCGAGTTGAAGCTCGTTCAGCTCGCCTAGAGGAGAGCCTTGCCGAAAAATGGAGCTGCTGCGTAGGTCGAAGGCTGGAAATGGAAGGGAAAATCAGAGAACGCCGAACGCGAGAGAGAGATGGAGAGAAAAGAGAAAAAAAATGAAAGGGCCTATCGGCTTAAGCTTGGAGAAGGGGAAAATATAAATGGGCTGGAACTTGGGCTGTGGAAGATCCCTTCTTTTGGGCCGGTCCACATATTTTTAAGTGTATAGGTATGAAATATATAAAATGCAGTATTTTATATGGTGCGAGTAAAGATGTTAGGTCCAAATTCCCGCAATTACTCAAGTTTGAAAATCCAAGAATTGAACACTTTAAATATCCTGATGTCACGGCCATGAGTAAAATGTTTAAATATCAAGCAGAGCGATTAAAATAATTTTAAAAAAACTAGACAAACATTTAAAAGAAATTTAAATAAATTCACGAGCGAAAATAAAAACCCTTAAAATGATTTGGATAATTAAAAAGCATTTAAATAAATAATCTTGGCATTTAAAATAACTAACCGCTAAACTTAGGTTATTTAAAATAAATAAGCTGAACACTCAAAAATATTTAAACAAATAAGCTAAACAGTTAAAATCTTTTAAATTAATAAACTAAATAATTAAAATCATTTAAATATGCAAGCTTAAACTTTTAAAATATTTAAAACAATTAAATTGCACAATAAAAATCATTTTGACAAATAAATTTAAACAAATTAAAAAAACAATAATTAAATAGTTAGTACAATAAAAATTATTTGAATAAATAATAAAATATTTTATTAGCACATAATTCAAATAAAGAATTTAAATCAATTAAACTTAAAAATAATAACCATAATATTTATTTAATTTAATATATGCGAATTAGTAAATTGGATTTTTGGTACTACAGTTTGGATGCATGGGAAACCAAATGCCCATTCTATGTCAACACATATCCCAAACCCTGGAGAGATGCGCCTGTATAAACCACATAACCACCATAACCAGATGGCAAGGCAAGCACAAGCACGCTAGTCAGACGTCCTCTCAACTCATCGAAGCTCTGCTCACACTCTGCAGACCAGACAAAAGGAACATCCTTCCTCATCAACTGCGTCAATGGTCGAGCAATCCGTGAGAAATTCTCGATGAATCGCCTATAGCATCCTGCCAATCCCAAGAAACTGCGAATCTCAGAAGATGTCGTCCGACGCTACCAATTCGGAATAGCTTCCTTCTTACTCGGATCCTGTGGGGACCTCGGGTGCTAATCTCATCTTTAGGGGCAAATATAAGTTAAACATAATTAAATATTAATGATCAACCAATCAATGAAGGAAAAGTTAAAATCAAAAAATTTTTTATAAGAGTGGCTCGCTCAAGCGAGCGCCTCTCGGGTCCAAGAACCCTCCTTGGCTCGCTCGAGCACACCAGGCTATGCTCGAGCGAGCTGAGCTCCGCCCGGACTGCTGAAGTTATGCTCTTAACTGATCTTGGTTGATTTTCTGATGTCTAACCATCTACATATGTCAAATATGATTAAAAATGAAAGAAAACATGATAACTCAACATAAAACATGCAAACATCATCCTTGTCTTCATAAATTCTCCCAAAGGTTAATATCAATTATACAAAACTCAAACATTACTACAACATAAGTCTAGTTGAAGTATTTCACAAGTTATATTATATACAACAAGTTTTGACAATAAACTCTACTCCAAAAGCCGAAGTAACCACGTGCTAATCTTTTTATCTCGAGCTATTCACGACCTCTTTGTCCAGCTCCTGCCCCACCTATTGCCATGCACACATACAAAACACAGTAATAACCAGATAACTTCGGTGAGAAAAACAATTCCCAGTATAAATAACATAACATGCAAGATATTAAATATTAATGCAATGCATGTTTAAAATGGGCTATCGAATATGATATCAATTATATCTTGGTTCTTGGGATCCCGTGTGGGGACCTCGGGTTGCTAATCTCATCTCAGGGCAAGTAATGATTAATAAAACAATTAATCAAACAATAAATAAATATTAAAACCAAGAGCTAAAAATATTTTTTTTTTAAAAAAATTCAGGAACCTCGCTCGATCGGATGAACTCGTCCGATCGAGCGAGCCCAATTCTTCAGCTCTCGGATTTCAGGATGTTCAGGCCGCGCTCAATCCCATGCACTAACACGATCGAGCGAGCTCCAATTGCTCAATTATCTGTTTTAAAAATTCACGGGCCGCCCTCGATCCTATGAGTTCACAAGATCGAGCGTGCACCCTGTCCAGAAAATTCTGCAGATTGCATTTTGCTGTCAAAGCTTGATCATTCAATCCAAATCAGTCAAATACCAACTCAAATCCTGGTTTATCAATTCTAAAACATGCATATATATACATGTAAGAAGTTTCAAACATCAAATCATGTGTTTATTACATCAAACGAATAGCATAAAAGCTTGCCTCGTTCATTCAGGATGAACGTCACGGTTCGTCAAGTCCAAGAATCATAACTAACGAATCCCAAGGATTCCCCCAATCTCCGGACATGATCCTGATTATATTCCTCGCAAAGACTGCGCACCAAATTAAAACTAAGGTAGCTTACCTCAATAATCCACCTGGACAATCACCAAGGCTTCACGGGCATAGGCCACGTTTTCCTATCGTCTTAAATAGTCTTATACAGTCTTTAACATCTGATATAATCACATTACTGATGAGATTAATCATCATGAAGAAATTCTCCTATTCGAGTCGAAGTCTCGAAAACAGCGTCCCATCTAGTATCTTGGATAACTCCTATTACAGTGAAACCATAACCACAACTCTGATGACAACCCCTAGTCATCGCTGGTAGAAATCCGTCTACCTACTAGAACCACTAGTCTAGCAGTATCTCATAGGTCAAAACCTATCTGCTCAGTGTACACACTTGTCAAGAAGATCCTCCAAGACTGGTTCTCACATCAGAAAACTCAAAATAATATATCTGGCACACCAAACGATATCGAATCATTGATATCAAACCTGATATCTAATCCAAGGTCATACCTCATCGTGACTGTTACCAAAACTCTAGATTGAGTAGCCTTCCCACCACCATCCCCTGAAGCACAAAGGCTCCCAGGTATATCAACATAGGGTCACGCCTCCTCACGTCAAATCATGGTCATAGTCCACAACTCTCGGCATATACCAGACCTGGCATCTTGATGAAAACCCATCATCACAAGTCTCAACCTAACGAAGGTCAGACAACCTACTGTTCTAAGGGAACAACCTAGAACAAGCTCAATGTTCTAAACCAAACAATATCCCTAATGCCTCTAGATGAGTCCACTCATCGCTGACACTATCTTAGTCGACTAACTCATTAGGTCAATCCTAGGAAAACGCCTAGACTAACCACAAGTCTCACGGTTACAATCGGCCCATTCAAACCCCATGAGTTACCACAGTTGAACACTAATCAACTAACGTCATGCCAAAATTTAGCAGAATCATGCAATCATCCACGAATTGCTGAAATAATAATACACGTATCATTTTTTCAAGTTATGTACAATTTATTTATTACAATCTCATGTAATACATACAGTATTCAAAATACATTGAAAATGTACAACCAAACTTGAAATGATACAACCAAAGTATGATGATTCATTACAACTAAAATATTGTTTACAACTACAACAATACAGTATTCAAATCATCGTACTAGTCTTCGTTTCTTGAGCATGAAGCCTTTAATCGACACACGCATCAATGCAAGCGTACTCCTGCCCGACTCTCTCGGTATCTCGTCCTGCCAAGACTTCCGGAGAAATTAACTCGAACTCGCTAACCAGCTATGCTCTGCAACAGTGCCTGTCAGTCGACCTTTTCTTCTCACGATCTACCGTCAGCATTCTTCTTGCATTCATATAATGCTTTTGAACATGAAGTTTCCCGTGTGCCTACCGAACGCATCGATACAAGCATACCGGCAAAACCATGTTCTGCATGAGTTTAATGACCTTACGCTCGAAACCAGTCATGCCTTAGCCACTCGAGGAATTCCCTGGTGAAGGTTTTTATGATAATCTCTCCAACTACGAATAGAGAATCTTCAGAGTAGTGTCATCATGGTACGGACAGTACAGATGCAAACATCAAGTCAGTCCTAACCAATCCTCTGCCACTGCCTCTGGCATCCGGTACTCGATCCAAAGCTAGGATCCACATGAGTAGAAGTCTCGAAAGCTCGGACACGATCCATCGCTCCTGTCCGCGCTTGCTGGAATCCCATAAGCCAAATCTTAAAATTCCTGTCGATAATGATAGTCTTCAGGCAACCTTATTGCCACATCATCACCTCTTCCAAGGTCTCATCAATCCTACAAGGATAACCCAAAGAGTCTCATTACTATCTCCAAAGTCTCTTGCATGCAGCTATGATACCAATAAATGTAGCGACCCAACCCGTATCCACTACCTAATCATATTTATAGCATAATTAAGCATGCATTTAAAATAAATTCCCGTGGAATACTTAAATAAAAGCAGACCGGCAGAATACAACCGGTTAAATAACCAAAAATACAACTCAGTCGAATTACAAATAATCCTAAGGGCAATTAAAACCTACAGCTAATCATGCTGTCTCCAAGGTCACTGGCCACTCCAAGCTCCTGGTGCTCAATCATGCACCTACACCTGCCTCGTCGAATGGGGTGTCCAGACATACAGAAAATACTGGACGTGATCTCTAAACTCAATATGAAAGCACGGGTAAAACATACCAATATGATGCATGCAAATGACAGGGTATCCATATCTAGGATAACTGTATACAACTGCTCAGGAATGGCGCATAGGACATGAGTGGTACAACTCGGGGATCAAACCCTGCGTACACTGCTTATTCCTAACGGGCGTAGACCGTGTCTTACAGATTCCAGTGTCGGCTAACCCGTCGGTCGCGGGGCGCTCGACATCGACCGTCCGAACAGGGCTGAGCGGCCCTACATGGCTCATCACAAAAGATGGACAGACACAATGTGATATGCACATGCTGCATAATAATATGACACACAAATGCAACATATAAACATGCAAAACCCGCTGGCTATCTCAGTCAGTACTTACGTACCTTTCTAAGGCAACTCCTAGCAGTCCCATTCTAGGTTTCAAGCCTATCATCAACAAATACCCATGCATCATTATATAAGCTCTATAAGCCTTAACTAAGCTATTGCATACTCCTAAATAATTTAAGGAGATCATAGCTATACCTGCGTCCGTCGTCAGTCCGCTGATGACAATTGCATCAAAACTAGACCACAGCTTCGCTACGACGCCTGAATCGCTATGCCACTTCCGGAATCCCAAAAAGACGCCTAAAATTCCCTAGATCTAAGCTAGAAGACTAAGGAATTGAGAGAAAAAAAGGAGAAGTGAGAGTTGAAAATGAAATCTCGGCCCCCTATTTATAGGCGAAGTTCGGAGCCTCCGATCCGGTTCGGATCCTCCGTTCATGACTTCGGAGCCTCCGATCATGTTCGGAGCCTCCGATCCTAACTTCGGATCCTCCGAAGTCCCATTAGTGACGTCACCTCACCCATGACGTATTATTTTCGGACAGCTGGCCATGCAAGTTTGGATCCTCCGATCTCATGTTCGGATTCTCCGATCTTAGGTTCGGATCCTCCGAACCAGTTCGGAGCCTCCTAACCTGGTTCGGATCCTTCGAACCCTCCGAATCCTCAGAACCTTCTGGCCATTTTCAAGTATCCTAGATCCATTTCTGGACTCCGTTAATCCATTTGAAATTTCTTTAATCATGTTTTACTTAATCAAAACATAATTACATGATTAATTACTCAATAAACATTAATTCTGGATACGGATCACTAAATGGTCTTAAGTGCCATATTAATATGTATTGGTGTGACATAAACATTATATCCGGGAAAAAAAATTAAAATCACTTAAATCGAAGAATTGAGTATAAAGTTGAAATTTTTGGACAATATAAATCAATATCATCAAAATAAACAAATGTTCATTTAAAACAAAAAAAATAAATAAATAAACAAATGTAATTTTCCCTGTATTTTATCATTAAACTTTATAGTTTACGATATTTTCCAGAGAAAAGAAATCGTAAACTTTGTCGCTAATGTATTAGATTCATACTCACTCATTTAACCATCTACAAACCCTACAAATTTCTCTAAATCTCAAACCAATTTCGATGGCTACGACCGGCGTACTTCTGGCTCCTGTCTCCGGTAATGATTGCAAATCCTGCTCGAGCAATTATTATACATTAATTGTAAATATTAGTGATAAATTTGCCTGAGTTTGTGATTAAACTGATGATTTTTTGGTGTAATTGATGAAATCCTGAGGTTTTGATGTTCTGTTTCCCGTGCGAGTAGTTTGAATGTTTGAAGTTAATTTCCAGTCTATTGGGATTTTTGGAATCTTATTATTGGAATTTGTATTCCCATGTTTGGTTAGGCATTTGTATTCCCATGTTTGGAATCTAATGGTTTTGAAATTAGCAGGGAGTATAATTAGTTCATAATGAATTGAAAGAGGTTCTTTTCATTTTGTTAAGGTTGTGTTTGGAGTCTAGAATTTGGTTTGATTTATTGATTTGAAGGTATGAATTTTCAAATTACTCCAATGTTGACAATAATTTTTTTTTGTGCATTAACGTGATCGTAGAACTAGCTTGATATTGTAGTTTAAGGATTTTAATGTACATAGAAACACAGGAAATGTCTGGATTTGTTTAAGGTGTTTCCAGAGATTTGTTTTGAAATGAAAACGTTTTTGGGAATGAATTTTTTTTTGCTTTGTTTTTGGGAAGAAGCAGAACTTAATGTATCAATAAAAGTGTTTTAACTTTTTGTTCGGTGGTTGATATTCTAATAATATGTGGGGTATGAGGGTATAAAAAAAATTAAAAATTAGGTGTATTTATTGTGTACAATTAGAATATATATAGTGATTTAGTATTTTTGAAATTAGTGCAAATTGGGATTAGAAGAGGAAATAATTATGCTTGGAGATTTAAGAGAGAGGTTTTAGAAAGGGAAACAAAAGTTAGATGATGGTGTTGTCAATGTTTCTAAACATGGGAAATTGTTTGATGAAAAAGAAAATAACATTGCCGCAATATCATCTAAACTTGAGTGGATAGCTCGACTGTGGCAATACCGTTCATCTTATTTCGTTATTATTTGAATTGTATTGCAGGAGGAAATTATCTTAAGACCTGCAACCATTTATCATCAAAATCGGGTGCCTTTACTAAGACATTGATGCCAGGATTGAAATTTGAGAAGTCCGGCTTCCGGACCAAGCACAGCTTGTCTGTTCAAGCAGAGTACAAGTATGCAATTATTTTTGTCGTCATTGATTAGTTTTTATATATGCATATAAACCAAGCATGACTAATTTTCAGATCTGTACTTATTGGATTGAATTTGACATCATGATAAAAAAAATTATTAAACTGAAGCAGTCTTGCTAATGCATGATGCAGTTAAAAGAACTGGGGCGCAAGTTGGAGATAGCAAGTTGTCTATGGGATTTTCTAGTGATTATTTTTGCCAATAATTTGTACAGCTAATTGCATCTTACTGTAGAGATTTTGTGATTTCATCTTTTATTTTAGACATACACAACTTCTTTTACTTAATTTATTTATGTTGTTATCCTAATTGAGTTTTGTGCGTCGTGGTATTTAATACCACATCCAGGGGTCATTCTATTTTTTTTTGGAAGGCCATCCAGCAGTCATTAGGAAACAATCATTTATTACGTCTGTGTGTTTATCCATGATAGAATTTTTGTTGATTTTGTTCTTTCCTTGCAGTGATCGCAGGGGTGGTAGTGATGCTGATTTTGTTGCTGGTTTTCTTCTAGGGGGTGCAGTCTTTGGAACACTTGCTTATATTTTTGCACCACAGGTAATCATGTGTGTTCACTTTAAACCTAAAATTCTGTCTTTTCTTAATTTTTTCTGTGATTGGTTCCCTCAGACTGCGATTGATATTTCTTATACTAGAGTGAAAGATTATGTTAAACCAGAGAAGTTTGATAATGGATTATCTACCTAAAAAAGATGGTGAAAGACCAACTTAATTCAATACAAGATTGTATATTATCATTATTACATACTTAGCTTTGTGATGTTCCAACTTCTTGGCAACATTAGCTTTTCACCACTTTCGTTAATATTTCTTGCAATTTTATTTTAAATTTTAATTAATTTTGGTTTCATGACTATTTAATTTATCCCATGAAATCACTGATTTTACATTGGCCAGTAATCTGGTTGAATTCAATGAAAATGTGAGGTTTTGCAGAGATCTCTTATTCTTCCTTTGGTTATGGTGTTTGTATGACATGTATGTGGATGGATTAAAAATTGTGTTAGTTCAGCCTGCATGCATTTTCAGTGGAATATCTTCTTATCTTTGCTTATCATGTAATACACGAAAACTGAATTAGAGATTTCATTGTGATGTATTGATGATAATACCAAAAGTTGGATATTCATCTTATTATAATTACCTATTTTGGTTATTTAAATATATCATTTGTATGACTAGGATTTCATTGAAACATATTAATAATTTCTCTCTTAGCATGACTCTTACAGTGAAGAGGTTGAATTTGGCTTCGGGTTTGCTTATACAGGCCAAATTTATGTCGTGCAACAATAACTTTTGGAGTTGTTGAATGCCTGACCTTTGATTTGTATTTTCCCCGAACGAGGCCAGTGAAAATTGAATTAAGACAAACCTGTACTAAACAATTTAAATTTGATTCTTGAAAATAAACCAGGACAGAGTCAGATTGTTTATTTTGATGACTCAATAAACTGATTTAAATATATCTATTATTGTTTTATAATTATAAAAATATCTTTATTATATCTTTTAGTATTCTAGTTGTTATTGTATAATATTTTCTTAGAACTCCAGTTTCATTAGGACTATATATTAATTATGTTATATAAATAAATAATAGATTGCATAATAAAATAGATTCTTTGGCCTTCTCTACTTGCTTCACGTTATTTTCTTCTTTTTTTCTCAAAACTATCCAAGACATTGGTAACAAGAGCCACGTTCTTGAGAGATCTGTGAGATATCAAAATTTCCATAATGAGTTCGGAACATTCTTTCACCACAATTCCACCTTCAGTATTTGATGGAACAAATTATCAAGTATGGGTTGTTGGAATGGAAGCATGTCTAGATGCCAACGATTTATGGGAAGCCATTGAACAAGAATATGAAGTTCCAATCTGTCTGACAACCCAACGATGGCACAAATCAAAAATCAAAAGGAGAATAAGCAAAGAAAATCAAAAGAAAAAGCCATCTTGTTTACGGCAGTTTCTTTCTGTGTTTTTACCAGAATCATGACACTGAAAACAGCCAACGAAATCTGAGATTTTTTTAAGAAAGAATACGAAGGAAGCGAAAGGATCAAAGGGATACAAGTGCTGAATTTGATTCGAGATTTTGAGATGCAAGGGACGAAGGAATCAGAAACGGTCAAGAAATATTCTGACAAACTTCTAAGTATTGTCGACAAAATCAGACTTCTCGACACAGATTTTCCTGATTCTAGAATGGTTCAAAAGATTCTAGTTATAATTCCGAAAAAGTTTGAAGCCACGATTCATCCTTGAAAAATTCGAGAGATATGTCAATCATTACTTTGGCATAGTTGTTGAATGCGCTGCAGGCACAAGAACAAAGAAGCACTACGAGACAAGAATCGGTTTCAGAGGGTACGTTCCGAGCCAAATCATATAACAATTCTCTTGGTAAGAACAAGAAAAAATTATGGCAACAATCAAGTCTTTCCACCTTGTCCCAATTGCAAAAAACCAATCATCTACAAAATAAGTGTTGGTGGAGTCCAGAAGCAAGATGTCACAAGTGTGGCCAGTTAGGGCACGTGGAGAGGATATGCAAGACTCTACAACAAGGGGAAGCAAAAGTTATTGAAGATCAACCTCATGAGGAGGAGGAGTTTTTCGCATCATGTTTTGGCATGAATAACTCTACAAAAAGTTTCTGGTCGACAGTGGTTGTACAAACCACCTGACTTACAATCGAAATCTTTTCAAAGAACTTAACAAGACTGACGTTTCTAAAGTTAGGATTGGAAACAGACAATACATTGAAGTAAAAGGCAAAGAAACTATAGCAATTGAAGGGCACTCAGGTTTGAAATTAATTTCTGATGTTTTATATGTTCCTTAACTTGATCAAAATCTTTTGAGTGTTACTCAGTTGTTGGAAAAAGTTTATAAGGTGTTGTTTAATGACAAAAGCTGTGTGATAAAAGATGCAAAATGCATTGAGATATTTAAAGTCAAAATGCATAGAAGAGTTTTGTGTTAGATTTAATGGAGGAATATATTGATGCACCTTCCATGAATAAAGACAATTTGGTGAAAAGTTCAGTTAACATGAAGGAGTAACTCGCTAATATGTTGTCCATCAATATGGGAAACAAACGAGACATACTTTTCCAGAAAATAAGGTTTGGAGGCCTACACAAATATAGGAAGACGAAATAAAGCATCATACTCTCATCGACAAAATGGTGTGATGGAGAGGATAAAGTATATGCATCACGCTAGTGAAATTCATCTTCAAGGAGAAAAAAGAATTCCTAGATATGTGAACAGCACAAATTTATTTTGTGACCGGCCAGAATAAACCTCCTGACATTATCAACATTTGGTGCACAAACAAAGGCAAGCCTATGCGTTCTTTGATGGCTTCAACATTGGAAAAAGGATGAATTACACAGCTTCTGAGCCAAGGAGGAGTGTTGATTTGGATGACTCAATAAACTGATTTAAATATATCTATTACTGTTTTATAATTATAAAAATATCTCTATTATATTTTTTAGGATTCTACTTGTTTTCTCCAACTAGTAGAATACTTTCCTTAGAACTCTAGTTTCATTAGGACTCTATATTAATTATGTTATATAAATATATGATATGTTATATAAATATATGATAGGTTGCATAATAAAATAGATTCTTTGGCTTTCTCTACATGCTTCACATCATTTTCTTCTTTTCTTCTAAAAAATATCCAACACAGATTCTACCCTGATGCTAAAATTTTGGGTTATTAAATGTTCTTATCAGCATGATGAGCTTACGGCTCACTATTGCCATGTAAAGACAAAAGCATATATAGTACATGTATAAACTTAATTATACATTGAGTCATCCAAGCTTTGTCCCGAATTAGTTCAGGGTACTGTATACGCATCTGTAGTCCAAATTGTGTCTGTTTTTCCCAGCTCACTTGATGGATTGATAACTTTACATTTGTTAAGATTCATAGCATAGGATGCAAGAAGTACTAAAGGTGCATTGATGCATGTAACTCATGTGACTGAATTTTTGCAGATTATCCTTTCATTTTAAGAGAGTTTCCATGACACGCACAGAGGTTAAGAGTGAATTGATAAGATGGTGCAGAAGTATCCAAGCAATGCTTGTTGCTGCATTGTTTTTCATTGCTTCTGTTTTCCTGTTGTATTTTATTTACTCTCCCTTTTTCTTTCCTTTTTGTATTGTTAGATACGACGATCACTGCTAAATGAAGATGAGTATGGCTTCAAGAGGGCCAAGCGACCAATTTACTATGACGAAGGCTTAGAGGTTGGTTATGACATATCAGAGTTGACCAAACAAGAAGTTTTCAACTTCTGTCTACTTTTTCTTCAACCGCTTTATCAACTATCTTTATATGGTGCATTTCAGAAAACCAGGCAGACCTTGAATGAAAAAATAAGCCAGCTCAACTCTGCCATCGACAATGTTTCTACCCGCTTGAGAGGTGGCAACAATTTACCTCCGGTGCCAGCTGAGACTGACGCGGAAGAAGCTGCCTTGTGAGAACTTTCTTTTTTGTTAAATCTAAATGGTTGGTTAATGTATAAGTTTTGCTGATTGGCTGGGTGATGAAATATCAAGTTGCTTGTATAAATGAAATGTTGGAAACAATGATGTGCTTTATTTGATGGATAACAAAATTACTGTCTTTCTCAACTCAAATACCTTTTGTTTAATACCCCTTGAGATATCTACCGAACGGGTCAATTTGGGACTTTCCAAGTATCATTCGTTTTAAGACCACTTAATTCTTTTTCTTTTTTGAAAATATATGTTTTTTATTAGAAATTTCTGTATTCAGACATATTCCACGTGTGTACATGACGAGTAAAATTAATGATGAATTAATACCTACGTATCATTTGTTCGAACACAAAACATGATATGAAATATAAATACCGAGCATAATTTTCAATTAGAATTTTTTTATGGAAATAAAACTTGAAAACTTCAAAAACAGGTATAAAATTTAGTAATTGAAGGAAAAAAAAGGAAAAAGAAAAAAAAGGTTCCAATTTGTAAATTAGATCAGAATTAGATCTTTTATTTTTTGTTTTTGATGGTTTGTTATTTTTGCCTCATTTTACCTTCTGTTTTGTACATGCTATAAACGGTTTTGTTCATGCCGCCCGCGGGGTACTACCCTGCTGGCGATGTGTAACCCCATGATTGGTTAAAATCAGTGGGTCTCATGTGGGATCCACTGATTTTAATCAATCAAAATCCGCCACGCTACCCACAAGGCACTACCCTATGGGTGGCATCGACTTAACCACTATAAACATGTTTTTTTCTAAACTAAGTGGGTGCTTGACTCATCTTATTAAAAATTGTTTCTAAGTTTTAGGAGTTTATAAGTTGTTTTAAGAGTTTATAAACTGTCAAATCTTATTTTAAAAATAAATTGTTAAAATATTTAGATAAACTTTTTTAAACAACTTAAAGACTTTAATTTGTTTAATGATGATATTTTCTCAACCCGTCCAAATTACGACCCATCACATTAATTATCCCAATAAAAGCCTGACATGTTTTAGGCCCATCGCAAAGAAATTGGACCGACCCACGAGGGTAAGCTGGGCGAGGTAGGGCCAGCTAGGGAGCCCAAAGCACATTGTTTCATGATAGAGAATTAGACTCACCTGGGTGAGCTCCTAGCTCTAGAAATGAAAACAGGACAGGACGGATTCGAGGCCGGTTTTGACAAATCCGAGACCCATCCCACTAATAAAAAATAGGATCCAGACCTGCACTCGTCTCGTCCAACCTCAAAATTGGACGGGTCCGCGAATCCACTAACATTTAATTTTTAAAAAAACTTAAATACATTATTATTTAAAATATTTTTTAATACATACGATGTATATATATATAATATGTATAAGTATATATATATATATATAATCACACACACAAATTATATATATTTAATATAATATTATCTTTACTATTTATTAAGTCTGAGCACTACATAAAAATTAACTATGGTGTCTTGGTCTGATTTTTAATAACCCAAAAATGCCATCAACACCCACCCACGTACTTTTTCTCTTTTCAATTTCTTCAATTCAATTTTCTCCTCTATCCATTCAAACCCATCAGTTCAGATTCTCTCCAACCAAAAGATCACTGATACCCGGACGAGGAAACCACCTCAGTTCATGGATGACCATAATATAAAAGGAACATCCCTAATCAACCAGAACTGGTTCAGGAGCTCATCTCGTGAGCTCAACCAAGCTCCTCCACCATCACCTCCAGCTTGGGTCGGGAGCTCAGCCAAGCTCCTCCACCATCACCTCCAGCTCGGGTCGGGAGCTCAACCAAGCTCCTCCACCATCACCTCCAGTTCGGGTAGGAGCTCAGCTCGGGAGCTCAGCCAAGCTCCTACACCATCACCTCCAGCTCGGGTCGGGAGCTCCGCTCGGGAGCTCAGATCGGGAGCTCAGCTCGGGAGCTCAACCAAGCTCCTCCACCATCACCTCCAGTTCGGGTCGGGAGCTCAGCTCGGGAGCTCGGGAGCTCAGCCAAGCTCCTCCACCATCACCTCCAGCTCGGGTCGGGAGCTCAGCTCGGGAGCTTGGGAGCTCAGCCAAGCTCCTCCACCGTCACCTCCAGCTCGGGTCGGGAGCTCAGCTCGGGAGCTCATCTCAGCCCCGATGTCAGTAGGGAGTTAGCTTAGTAGAGGGGTTGGACAACCTTTGTGGGGCCTCGGGTTGCTAATCTCAAATCTTAAGGGCATTTAATGAATAAGCATCATTAAAATAATAAGAAAAGAAAGGATCTAAAAAAAAAATTTTTTTTTTTTTTTTTCAAATAGGGGGTGCGCCCCCGCCGCCAAAAACTACCGCGGGGGCGCCCCTGTTTTTTTCCAAAACAGGAGGCTAATCTCCAGGCTGCGCGCGAGCCGTCAAAAATTACCGCGGGGGCGCCTCCTGGAGCAGAAACTTGCCTTGTTCTTTGTCCGCAAATTTGATCTCTTCAACTCCTTCCAATTCATCAAACTCAAGTCTAAAACATGATATGAAAGATCCAAATCATGCATATTAATATAAACAAGGTCTCAAGCATTTATACATGTATTTATTACATCGCACAAGTCGCTAAAGAAATGATAAAAGACATAATCTATCTCAAGTTTCATACATGTATTCCAAAACCCACAAGTTCTAAGGTTCCATGCTTCTAACATTCAAAACATCATCTACAACCCGAGCCCTCACGTGCTAGACTCTCTCCCAGCTATCAATGACGTCGATGATCAGCTCCTGCCCTCTCTGTTGTCATGCACACATACAAAACAAGACAACAGCCGAATAAACTCCGGTGAGATATAATTCTCAGTATAACCAACATATCGAAAGCGTTAAATAAATCATATTAACTCTATTTCAAACTCGACTCAACAAATAGAGTACTCAAACGCTTTAAATACGAATTGATTCATATAACTTTGAAGCCATCAAGATTCATAACTGATCTTGACATGGATATCCATCTAACGAATTCGTAAACGACTCGCAAATAAGGTTAACCGCAACCTTGGCTTAGAATCAATTCGATATAATATCATATCAACTCAAATTTAAAGATCCACTACCTGAGATGGATCGACAACACCACAATCAAATCAAAACATAAACAAGTATGTGATTTTTGTGGGCCAACTCAAAGATAATCGTTTTTGAGTTTCAAAGTCCCTACTTCGCGATGTCGTCATTATACCTTCGTTTATCTCGGTTCTGAACTCTTCAAATCTCAACTCTTTCTTCGTTCGTTCAAAGTCGGCGTCTCGTGTTGTTGGCCTTCCAAACTTGACTGAAACTGAACAATAAAAATACTATAACATTGATAACATCTCAATAACAACTTCAACTCAGAATTCGGCTATCAAAACAGTTCCAAAACTCGATTAAACGACGTAGCGATTCCAAATCGGTAACCGACGTAATCCCGACTTTGAAATCATTTCTCTTTTCAATATCATTCAAACTTATAGATATATTTCACAAACCAGCTGATATAACTCATTCAAATCTTCATTGAAATAGCTATAATCTACAATCATAAGCTGGAGATCATATTTGGACACAATAATATAAGCTCATCAATTCCGGTGTTGCATATTCAAACGATAGAACACCAAGCACAATTCCAAAATTTCAGAATCTGATCTTTGCCACATATCAATTTCGAAATCCATAAAACATAACATAAAACTTACACGAGATCGAAGCCCTCGTCGTAAGGATTCCAGAACACTTTTCGGAATCGAAATCGGACAACCGGAACAAAAGTTATGGCAATTCGAAAATCAAACTTTCTAAAGAAAAGAGGAAGAAAGACGGGCTCTGCTTCAAAAACTTCTGAATTCTCAATATCATGCACGTGTACATGCTGAATCAACAAAACAAATCTGATAACTTTCAATAGAAATTGCAATTTAGTCCCTAGATTCTTCAATAATTGCAATTTGGTCCTCGGCCCTTATTTTAATTCAATTTCAATCCTAAATAATTTAAGAATATTAGAATTTAAATCAAAACTCTAAATATTCCCAAATTAAATATACTCGGATTAAAATTAAATAAATTCGGATTAATTTCTAATTAATCCCGGGCCTTACATTTCTCCCCCACTAAGACATGAGTTCGTCCTCGAATTCATAAACAGTATAGATATGCAGTCCGCATGCTCATAAAAATAAAAATAACTGAATAAGAACTCACATCAGTGAAATAGATAAGGAAATCGTTGCTTCATATCGTCTTCGACTTCCCAAGTCTCTTCTTCAATTCCGTGTCTACTCCATTGAATCTTCACCAATGGAATGGTCTTCATTCGGAGTTGCTTCGTCTTTCTATCAAGAATCTGAATAGGTTGCTCGAAATAACTAAGAGTGTCATCCAATTCAGTTTCATCGGAGTGAATCACATGAGATGCATCAGATATGTACTTCCTCAACATCGATACATGAAAGACATCATGTATTCCAGATAAAGACATAGGAAGAGCGAGTCGATAAGCTAGATTGCCTATCTTCTCGAGAATCTCATACGGCCCAATATACCTCGGAGATAATTTCCCTCGTTTACCAAATCGAACGGTGCCTCTGAACGGTGAAATATTCAGAAACACTCTATCTCCCTGATCAAAAGATAACGGCCGTCGTCGTACATTCGCATATCTGGTCTGTCTGTGCTGTGCTATTCTCATTCTCTGCTGTATCAGTTTCACCTTTTCAGTCATCTGTCTGATCATATCTGGCCCTAACTCAGGTACCTCAGAAACATCATCCCAATACAAAGGTGATCGACACTTCTTTCCATATAAAACTTCGAATGGTGCCATCTCTATACTCGTCTGATAACTGTTGTTATAAGAAAATTCCACGAGTGGTATAGAATTTTGCCATGTAACACCAAAATCAAGTACTACAGCTCTAAGCATATCCTCAAGCGTCTGAATAGTTCGTTCAGATTGACCGTCGGTTTGAGGATGGTAAGCAGTACTCAAATGTAAACGCGTACCTAGAGCTTCCTGTAGGCTATGCCAAAAGTGCGAAGTAAACCTCGGATCTCGGTCAGATACAATCGACTTTGGCACACCATGAAGTCTTACCACTTCTCGAATATAAAGATCCGCCATTTGATCATGACGATAAGTCATTCGATAAGGAATAAAGCACGCAGATTTCGTCAATCTGTCAATGATCACCCAAACAGCATCGCATCCTCGAGATGATCGTGGCAACTTCGTTACAAAGTCCATGGAAATGTGATCCCATTTCCATTCAGGAATTGATAAACTCTGTAATAAGCCACCCGGTTTCTTTCTTTCAGCCTTCACCTGTTGGCAATTCAAACATTTGGATACAAATTCAGTCACATCAGACTTCATTTGTTTCCACCAGTACCGACTCTTCAAGTCGTTGTACATCTTTCTGCCTCCAGGGTGAACACTAAAGCGACTACAATGGGCTTCTTTTAGAATATTCTGTCTCAAGTCTGCAATATTGGGAACAACTATTCGGTTATTCACATACAAGATATCATTGTCACTAAGCTTGTACTCAGACTGATGTCCTGATCTGATCATTTCAATTGATTTCTGTACATTCTGATCAGCTTTCTATGCTTCTTTGATACGAATCAACAACTCTGGCTCAGCACTGATTGCATAAACTCTCATAGGCCTTCTATCTGTCTCAAATACATATCTAGAAACACAACAATTCTAAATCAAATTAGATACACCTATAGTAGATAAAGATAGAGCACATACTTTTCTACTCAGGGCATCTGCTGCTGCGTTAGATTTTCCCGGATAATATTTGATTTCACAATCAAAATCCTTCAATAAATCAAGCCATCGTCGTTGTCTCATGTTCAATTCAGATTGTGAGAATAGATACTTCAGACTTTTATGATCAGAAAAGATTTCAAACTTCTCGCCGTATAAATAATGTCTCCAGATCTTCAATGCAAAAACGATAGCAGCCAATTCAAGATCATGAATCGGATACCTAACCTCATGTGGTTTCAGTTGTCGAGAAGCATAAGAAACAACATGTCCTTTCTGCATTAAAATACATCCCAAACCCTGGTGAGAAGCATCACAATAAACAATAAAATCACCAGTACCTTTAGGGATTGTCAACACAGGCGCAGTAGTCAATCTCTTTTTCAGTTCAACAAAACTCCTTTCACATGCCTCAGACCAAACAAATGGTGCATTCTTCTGTGTAAGCTGTGTAATAGGCTTCGCTATAGATGAAAAATCTCGAATGAATCGACGATAATAACCAGCTAAGCCCATAAAACTTCGAATTTCTGGCACAGACGTCGGTCTTTGCCAACTGATCACAGCTTCTACTTTGCTTGGATCCACTGATATACCATCTCCTGAAATTATATGGCCAAGAAACACGACTCGCTGCAACCAAAACTCACATTTGGATAACTTGGCATATAATGTTTCTTCCCGTAACGTTCTCAATACAATTCGGAGATGATCAGCATGTTCACACATATTCTTAGAATAAATCTAGATATCATCGATAAATATGATCACGAAATCATCTAGATATCTTTGAAATACCCTATTCATCAATCCCATAAAAACTGCTGGTGCATTCGTTAGACCAAAAGGCATGACTATGAATTCATAATGGCCATACCTGGTTCTAAATGCAGTCTTAGGAATATCTTCGTCTCTAACCCTCAGTTGATGATATCCAGATCGCAAATCAATCTTCGAATATGCTGACGATCCCTGCAATTGATCAAATAAATCATCGATACGAGGTAAAGGATAGCGATTCTTTACCGTTGCTTTGTTCAATTGCCGGTAGTCAATACATAGTCTCATCGATCCGTCCTTCTTTCTAGCAAACAATACCGGAGCACCCCAAGGAGAGACGCTCGGTCTGATATAACCCTTGGCCAACAAATATTCAAGTTGGTCTTTCAATTCTTTCAATTCAATCGGTGCCATTCGGTACGGTGTTTTTGATATCGGTTGTGTACCTGGCATCAATTCAATACTGAAATCTACCTCTCTGTATGGTGGCAATCCTGGAATCTCATCAGGGAATACATCTGCAAACTCGCTCACCACCGGTATATCAGTCAATTTCGGACTAGTCTTCAGTATATCGACTGCATAAATAAGGAATCCTTCTGCCCTTTTCTGTAACAAGTCAGTCATAGAAAGAATAGATATCAAAGGAATTCTAGCTCGTGATCCCTTACCATAAAATTTCCATTCATCAGTCATATCAGGTCTGAACTTCACAATCTTCTGAAAACAGTCTACTGTAGCTCTGTACTTGGTTAGCATATCAATACCGATTATGCAATCAAAATCAGACAAACCGAGTACAATACAATCTAGCTCAATCTCATGCCCCTCACACTGTAATATACAATTTCGTACAGACTTCACTGATACAATACCTCGACCCAGAGGTGATGAAATAGATACAACAGTAGCTAAGGGCTCAACAGGTAATGAATGCAATGCAACAAACTGCTCAGACATAAAAGTATGCGACGCACCAGTATCAAATAAGACATAAGCAGGATAACCATAAAGAGAACAGTTACCTGCAATCACATCATCTGGTGCCGCTTGTGCTTGCTCCTCAGTCAATGCAAACACCCTTTCTTGTTGCCTTGGAGGTTGATTCACCGTCTGACCTCCTCCTCTACTCGGTGCGGCAGGCTGTGGTTGAAAAGAGTGAACTGAAGATGTAGATTGACCCACCGGTCTCGATGCTCCTGCAACCTGTGCACCTTCAGATCCTCGTTGTGGACACACTCTTGCAAAGTGTCCCATCTTGTTGCAAATGTGGCAGCTTCCAAACACACCTCGGCATTGTTCATTAGTATGGCGACCTCCACATTTGGTGCAATATACATCAGACTTCTGTCCAGCTCTAGACTGTCGGGATCCACTAGAACTAGAAGAGCTACCACCACCTGATCTCTTGAACTGTTTGCTCTTACCCTTGAAGAAATTTTTCTTTCCACTGCTGCTACCTCCAGCTTCAAATCGAGGTGGCTGTGGAATCTGTGGCTGTACTTGTGGTTGTCTCACTGGCTGTGGCACAAACTGTGCTCCTCGTTGTTTTAGTATCCCTGCTTCTGCACCCTTTGCTCGATTCAGAGCATCAGCAAAGGTATTCGGTCTTCCCGAATTCACCAGTGTAAACACATCAGGATTCAAGCCATTGATAAATTGATCGGCTTGAGCTTCGTCACTAACAGCGATATGTGGTGCAAACTTCAACAGGCTAGTGAATTTAGCGACATATTCTTCAATATTCAACTGTCCCTGTTGCAAACTTGCAAATTCTTCTCCTTTGTCCTTGCGATAAGACACAGGAAAAAAACGCTGATAGAAAGCAGTTCGAAATACAGACCAGGTAATAACAGTACCTTGGTTTTCCAGTGCTCTCTTCGTCGCTATCCACCAACTCTTGGCAAGGCCATGCAGTTGATGAATTATCAGTCTCACACGACGATCATCTGTATAATCAATGGACTCAAATAACTGCTCAATATCTTCCAGCCAGTTCTCACACTCTATAGCATTCTCTGTTCCTTGCAACTTTGGTGGTTTGAATGACTGGAATCGTTTCAAAAGTTTCTCCATCGGATTAGCATCACTGAACTCATCAGTAGACGTACTACCCTGTCCATGTTCAGACACTGTCACTGGGACCTGTGCAGCATTTGTCTGTTCAGGCTGATTCGTAGCCAATGTCTGCCTAACTCTCGGTGCTGGTCGGGGAGGCATATCTGATAATCAAACAGATTAGTGTACAGTTCATCATATCATAACACATTTCTGTTTCAGTTCCTCAATGCCTTCTCAAAAGATCGAATCTGATTCAGTCGTATTATTACATGCTTCCAATAATATCAGATAACGGATAGCATGCAATTCTTAAAGCTGTAAATCAAGTCAGATAATAAACATGCTTCAAGAATACTTAAATCAGAGTAAAAGACTCGATCTACCCCGCTCATCTATTCTTAGTCCGAGAAACTTAACGCTCTGATACCACCTGTTGTGGGGCCTCAGGTTGCTAATCTCAAATCTTAAGGGCATTTAATGAATAAGCATCATTAAACTAATAAGGAAAGAAAGGATCTAAAAAAAAATTTTTTTTTTTTTTTTTCAAAAAGGGGTGCGCCCCCGCCGCCAAAAACTACCGCGGGGGCGCCCCTGTTTTTTTCCAAAACAGGAGGCTAATCTCCAGGCTGCGCGCGAGCCGTCAAAAATTACCGCGGGGGCGCCTCCTGGAGCAGAAACTTGCCTTGTTCTTTGTCCGCAAATTTGATCCCTTCAACTCCTTCCAATTCATCAAACTCAAGTCTAAAACATGATATAAAAGATCCAAATCATGCATATTAATATAAACAAGGTCTCAAGCATTTATACATGTATTTATTACATCGCACAAGTCGCTAAAGAAATGATAAAAGACATAATCTATCTCAAGTTTCATACATGTATTCCAAAACCCACAAGATCTAAGGTTCCATGCTTCTAACATTCAAAACATCATCTACAACCCGAGCCCTCACGTGCTAGACTCTCTCCCAGCTGTCAATGACGTCGATGATCAGCTCCTGCCCTCTCTGTTGTCATGCACACATACAAAACAAGACAACAGCCGGATAAACTCCGGTGAGATATAATTCTCAGTATAACCAACATAACGAAAGCGTTAAATAAATCATATTAACTCTATTTCAAACTCGACTCAACAAATAGAGTACTCAAACGCTTTAAATACGAATTGATTCATATAACTTCGAAGCCATCAAGATTCATAACTGATCTTGACATGGATATCCATCTAACGAGTTCGTAAACGACTTGCAAATAAGGTTAACCGCAACCTTGGCTTAGAATCAATTCGATATAACATCATATCAACTCAAATTTAAAGATCCACTACCTGAAATGGATCGACAACACCACAATCAAATCAAAACATAAACAAGTATGTGATTTTTGCGGGCCAACTCAAAGATAATTGTTTTTGAGTTTCAAAGTCCCTACTTCGCGATGTCGTCATTATACCTTCGTTTATCTCGGTTCTGAACTCTTCAAATCTCAACTCTTTCTTCGTTCGTTCAAAGTCGGCGTCTCGTGTTGTTGGCCTTCCAAACTTGACTGAAACTGAACAATAAAAATACTATAACATTGATAACATCTTAATAACAACTTCAACTCAGAATTCGGCTATCAAAACAGTTCCAAAACTCGATTAAACGACGTAGCGATTCCAAATCGGTAACCGACGTAATCCCTACTTCGAAATCATTTCTCTTTTCAATATCATTCAAACTTATAGATATATTTCACAAACCAGCTGATATAACTCATTCAAATCTTCATTGAAATAGCTATAATCTACAATCATAAGCTGGAGATCATATTTGGACACAATAACATAAGCTCATCAATTCCGGTGTTGCATATTCAAACGATAGAACACCAAACACAATTCCAAAATTTTAGAATCTGATCTTTGCCACATATCAATTTCGAAATCCATAAAACATAACATAAAACTTACACTAGATCAAAGCCCTCGTCTTAAGGATTCCAGAACACTTTTCGGAATCGAAATCGGACAACTGGAACAAAAGTTATGGCAATTCGAAAATCAAACTTTCTAAAGAAAAGAGGAAGAAAGACGTGCTCTGCTTCAAAAACTTTTGAATTCTCAATATCATGCACGTGTACATGCTGAATCAACAAAACAAATCTGATAACTTTCAATAGAAATTGCAATTTAGTCCCTAGATTTTTCAATAATTGCAATTTGGTCCTCGACCCTTATTTTAATTCAATTTCAATCCTAAATAATTTAAGAATATTAGAATTTAAATCAAAACTCTAAATATTCCCAAATTAAATATACTCGGATTAAAATTAAATAAATTTGGATTAATTTCTAATTAATCCCGGGCCTTACAACCTTGATGAGCTAGGTAAGATTTTAGGATCAGTGTTCAGGTTGAGTTCAGGGGTTCAGCAATAACTCACTCATCCCTTTTCCATATGACCCTATGGAGAGCAGCAGTATAGCGTCCTCATGATGACAGTTCAGCTCAGATTAAGTGTATTGTTATTTCCTTTGTCAGACAAGATTCGGGCGAGATCTCAGCCTAAATATTCGGGATTATGATCCCGGAATTCGCGGATTTTTGATAAGGAAGGTAGGCGCTAAATCCGGAGCTCTCTCCTATAAATACCAGGTTCACTTTCATTATTTGAATCCTAATCTTTACTTGTGCGCACACACCACTCTCTATATTTCAATATCCTAGCATCTAACTTGAGCGTCGGAGAGGATAAGCGGAACACCCTCCGGCCCCCTTTAACACTCTTGTTCTTGGTTTCAGGTTAGCAACAGGTCATCACTTATTGGAGGAGTTTTGTTAGCACGGCTAATTAGCTCATCCAAGGAGATCACTTTATTGAGGTACATCAATTGCTCATGGATGACCCTAATATAAAAGAAACATCCCTAATCAACCAAAACTGGTTCAGGAGCTCATCTCATGAGCTCAACCAAGCTCCTCAACCATCACCTCCAGCTTGGGTCGGGAGCTCAGCCAAGCTCCTCCACCATCACCTCCAGCTCGGGTCTGGAGCTCAACTCGGGAGCTCAACCAAGCTCCTCCACCATCACCTCCAGTTCGGGTCGGGAGTTCAGCTCGAGAGCTCGGGAGCTCAGCCAAGCTCCTCCACCATCACCTCCAGCTCGGGTCGGGAGTTCAGCTCGGGAGCTCAACCAACCTCCTCCACCATCACCTCCAGTTCGGGTCGGGAGCTCAGCTCGGGAGCTCGGGAGCTCAGCCAAGCTCCTCCACCATCACCTCCAGCTCGGGTCGGGAGCTCAGCTTGGGAGCTTGGGAGCTCAGCCAAGCTCCTCCACCGTCACCTCTAGCTCGGGAGCTCATCTCAGCCCCGATGTCAGTAGGGAGTTAGCTTAGTAGAGGGGTTGGACAACCTTGATGAGCTAGCTATGATGTTAGGATCAGTGTTTAGGTTGAGTTCAGGGGTTCAGCAATAACTCACTCATCCCTTTTCCATATGACCCCAGGGAGAGCAGCAGTATAGCGTCCTCATGATGACAGTTCAGCTCAGATTAAGTGTATTGTTATTTCCTTTGTCAGAAAAGATTTGGGCGAGATCTCAGCCTAAATATTCGGGATTGTGATCCCGGGATTCGCGGATTCTTGATAAGGAAGGTAGGCGCTAAATCCGGAGCTCTCTCTTATAAATACCAGGTCAGCAACAGGTCATCACTTATTGGAGGAGTTTTGTTAGCACGGCTAATTAGCTCATCCAAGAAGATCACTTTATTGAGGTACATCAATTGGCGCCGTCTGTGGGAATTTCAAGCTAAGGCGTAGATATGGCAGGAAGAGGAAGAGGAAGGGGAAGAGGGAATGTGGCGGACATGACTGTGGATCAGCTCAGTCAGTTCATCACTCAAACGGTGCAAGGGGCCATGGGTCAGAATCCACCTCCACCCGTAGGTCAGCCAAACCCAATGGATGCAATGTGGGAAGAGATCAGGAGACTGGGTCGGCAAGTCGGAGGTCGGCCTGGGCCTATACAGAGGGAAAGCCCATTTGCTCGGGCTATTCTAGATGAAGAACTCCCTGCAAATTTTAAGCAGCCTACTTTAGGGGAGTATGACAGGAGCTCAGATCCGGAGGAGCATTTGGGGAGATTTGAAAATGCAGCCCTGTTGCATAGATATTCAGATGCAATTAAATACCGGGTCTTCCTCACTACTCTGGTGAGATCAGCTTAGCAATGGTTCAACATTTTACAGCCTGGTAGCATTCGAAGTTTCAATGACTTCAGCTCAGCTTTTCTACACCAATATGCGAGTAACAAGAGATATTTGAAGACTTCCCTCAGTTTGTTCAATATGAAGCAATCTGAGGTGGAACCGTTGCGGGAGTATGTTCAACGCTTCAATACAGCAGCTCTGGAAGTGCCCACTGCCACTGCTGACACTTTGGTTAACTCTTTCACTCAAGGGTTGAGAGGAGGAGAGTTTTTCAGATCCTTGATCAAGAAGCCTCCTTTGACTTATGATGAGCTCCTTAGTCGAGCTGAGAAGTACGTGAATTTGGAGGATGCACAGAGGCAGAGGAGATAGGAAGGAACGTTTGGGAGCAAGCCCAGTGCCAAGGTGGGAGCAAAGGCAGAGGGGAAGATAGAAGGAGGAAGGAAGAGGGTTGCAGAAGAGATGAACAGGGTCAAAGGACCCTACCCCTATGTACCACTCTCAGTAAGCCTGGAGAAGGCAATGCAAGTATATGAGGATAGGCGAGAACTTGTGAGGCCCCGTAATGCAGAGAAAGGCCCGTGGTTACCGCCATCTGACAAGTTTTGCGATTTTCATCAGGAGTATGGGCATATCACCAATGATTGTCAGAGGCTAGGTGAGGAGGTTCAAAGGTTCATGTATGATGACCCTCGAATCAGAGCTGAGCTGACTCGAAGGGCAAATCCTCCTCGCCAAGGCCGAGCTCCTCAATGGAGGAATCAGGAAAATGAAGTGAGGGGAAATCAACCTGATCATCAGAGAAGAGCTCCGCAAAATGGTCAGGAAGACAGAGTTGAGCAAATTGCAAATCACCTCATAGGGGCATGATCAATATGATTTCAGGAGGCACTACAGATGGAGATTCAGGAAGGGCTCGCAAAGCTCACGGGCGCATATTAGAAAATTTGGAGGTAAATTCTCAACTCAGCTGTCCTACTGATCCAAACATCAGTTTTGGAAGGGAAGATTTAAAGGATGTGGTGGTTCCTCATAATGATCCCTTATTGGTCACCTTGACCATAGCCAATTATGATGTGGCTCGCATCTTTGTTGATACTGGTAGCTCAGTGAACATTATCTTCAAAGAAACCCTTGACCAAATGAAATTGGAAGGATTTGAGTTGGACCCAATCACCACGGAGTTGTATGGGTTCACAGGTCATGCTTTGCAACCGTTGGGACAAATAGTGCTCCCGTTATCTCTTGGAAATGGAGAGCATAGGGTAACCAAAATGGCCTGCTTTATGGTGGTGGATGCACCATCCTCTTTCAATGAAATATTGGGGCGCCCTACCCTGAGTTATTTCCGAGCTGTGGCATCTACCTATCATCAGAAGTTGAAGTTCCCAAGTGGAAGAGAAGTGGGGGTCGTTCGGGGTGATCAAAAGGCAGCTCAGTTGTGCTATGTGAATAAGGTAAAGATTGATGCAAAGAAGAAGCGTAGGGAGGTAGGAATGGTCTCAGTAGGTCGGACACCGAGGGTGTTTGGATAGAAAGTGCTTCTGGTGTCTGAAGAAGGTCATGAGAAGGTAGAGTTAAGCCCGGGAGCTCAGATCGTTAAATTAGCTGCTGACCTCAGCCCGTCAGTGAGGCAAAGCTTGGTTGTTTGCTTGAAGAAGAACAAAGACGTTTTTGCTTGGTCTATATCGGAGCTCACAGGGGTTAGTGCAGAAATCATGGTTCATCTACTCAACATTTTTGCGGGAGCAAGGCCGATAAAGTAGAAGAAGAGACACTTTGGACCTGAAAAGGATAAAGTTATTAAGAAGGAGGTTGATGAGCTCCTTAGGGCAGGTCACATTAGGGAAGTGCAGTTCCCTATTTGGTTGTCGAATGTGGTCCTTGTCCCTAAGAGTTCAGGCAAGTGGAAGATGTGTGTTGATTTCCGAGACTTAAATAAGGCGTGCCCAAAAGATTGCTATCCTCTGCCTCGAATTGATCAGTTGGTTGACTCTACAGCAGGTCATCAATATTTGTGTTTCATGGATGCATATCAAGGGTACCACCAAATTCCTTTGGCTGAGGAAGATCAAGATAAAGTAAGTTTCACCACCTCTCATGGAACTTTTTGTTACAGAGTGATACCTTTTGGTTTAAAGAATGCAGGGGCTACTTATCAGAGACTCATGGACAGAGTGTTCGCTTCCCAGGTAGGGAGAAATGTGGAAGTTTATGTGGATGATATCCTGGTAAAGTCTAAAGATGATGAGGGTTTGATTACTGACTTGAAGGAGACCTTTGCCACACTCAGGTCTTACGGAATAAAGCTCAATCCTGAGAAATGTGTGTTTTGAGTAAGAGGAGGCAAGTTTTTGGGATACATGGTTACTGAAAGGGGAATTGAGGCTAACCCGGAGAAAGTGCAAGCTATCCGATCCATGACTCATCCTAGAAATCTGCAGGAAGTTCAAAGGTTGGCAGGAAGGATAGTGGCTCTATCTCGGTTCATATCCCGATCAGCTCATAGAAGTTTACCTTTCTTCCGGGTTCTTCGGAGAGTTAAGAAGTTTGAGTGGGATGCTGAATGCGGGAAGACATTTGATGACCTAAAAAGCTATTTAGCTGAACTCCCTGTGTTGGCTAAGGAAACTCCTGGGGAACCATTGTACATCTATTTATCAGCTATGGAAGGGGCAGTCAGCTCAATATTTATTAGGCAGGAGGGAGCAGCTCAACACCCTATCTACTTCTTCTCACATTCCCTTAAGGGTGCAGAACTCCGGTATTCGGAGGTGAAAAAGCTAGCGTTGGCCTTGGTTATGACAGCAAGGAAGCTCAGACCTTACTTTCTATCACATCCTATTGTGGTGCTGACCAACTGCCCCATTGGGAGGATATTGACTTGAGTTGATATTTCGGGAAGATTGGTGAAATGGACTACGAAGCTCAGTGAGTATGACATCCAGTATGAACCAAGGTCAGCCATTAAGGCTCGGGCATTGGCCGATTTCCTGGCCGAAACGAGACATGTGGGAGCAGAGGATTTGTGGAAAGTATATGTTGATGGCTCTTCTAATAATGAAGGATGTGGAATGGGGGTGTTTTTGATCTCCCCTCGTGGAGATGAGATCAGGTTGGCCGTTAGGTTGGATTTTCGAGCTTCTAATAATGAGGCAGAGTATGAGGCTGTGCTAATCGGCCTCCGAGCAGCTAAGCAAGATGGGGTAGCTCGGGTGCATCTCTACTCTGATTCACAGTTAGTAGCTCAGCAGGTGAATGGAACGTATGAAGTCAAAAATGAGAAGTTAAAGGAATACATGAGGGCGATAGAGGAAGCTCGGGGTCTCTTTGATGAGGTAATGTTTGAACAAATTCCGAGGGAGAGCAATGAAAAAGAAGATTATCTTGCCAAGATGGCTAGCTCACTTCATAACTGGAAGAATAGAGAGGTAGTCGTGCAAGTGGAATTAACACCTTCTACTGAGCTCACACCATTAGCTCAGGAAGAGAGTGACTGGAGAAGAGAGCTCTTGGAGTACATGGAGAAGGGCGAATTACCCAAGGAACCAAAGAAGGCATATCGGTTGAAGCAGAGGAGTCTCCGCTTTGTGATGGTGGAGGGAGTTCTTTATAAGAGGTCATTTTCTGGACCTCTTCTCAAGTGTTTAGGCCCTAAGGAAGCTCATTATGTCTTGAAGAAGATATACGAGGGGTGTTGTGGAAATCACTTGGGGTCTTATTCTCTAGCCCGTAAGGTTCTCTTAGCGGGATATTTTTGGCCTACTATTTTGAAAGGTGTCATAGCTTTGGTGACTTCTTGTGACAGTTGTCAGCGACATAGCAGACTTCAGCATCAGCCAGCAGCGTTAATGAAAGGAATCGTGGCAGCGTGTCCTTTCGATCAGTGGGGAATGGATATTGTGGGTCCTTTCCCCCCAGCTCCAGCTCAGAAAAAATTCTTGTTGGTCGCTATTGATTACTTCTCTAAGTGGGTGGAGGCGGAGACCTTGGCTCGAATTACTGAAGGGGAAGTGCTGAAATTTCTATGGAAGAATATAGTATGCAGATTTGGGGTACCTAGGAAGCTTATTTCTGATAATGAAAGACAATTTCAAGGAGCTCGGGTGCAAGCATGGTGTAAAGAGATGAAGATCCAACAGCACTTCACCTCTGTCTATTATCCCCAAAGCAATGGCCAGGTGGAAGTGACTAACCGATCCTTAGTACAAAGTTTGAAGACACGCTTGGGAAAGGCTCAGGGAAATTGGGTGGAAGAGCTCCCTAGCGTGTTATGGTCATATCATACTACGCCAAAAATTGGGACCGGAGAAACTCTATTTAGCCTGGTTTATGGAAATGAGGCGGTCTTGCCAGCAGAAATTGGGGAAGAGTCGGCTCGGGTCATTTACTACGATGAGAAGAATGGAGAAAAGAGAATGGAAGACTTAGACTTCTTGGATGAAAAGAGAGAAGGTGCTGCCATCAGAATGGAGGCGTACAAGAACAGGATAGCTCGGTCCTATAATCATCGGGTGCGCAGGAAGGGCTTCCAGGTAGGAGATTTGGTGCTGAGAAAATTTCAGGAGGGGGCTATAGGGAAGCTCGACCCTAAATGGGAAGGACCGTACAAGGTGGTGATGAGGCTCAGTTCGGATGCTTACTACTTGGAAGATTCAAAGGGGAAGATGCTGAAGAGACCTTGGAGTGCTTACAATTTACGCAAATATTATTCTTAAATGTTGCAAGAACAATTTTCCTTTCAGATGTAATTCATGTAGGCTACATTTTACTTTTATCTATAAGCAGTTGCTCTTTTGAAAATATTGATGTAGACATGCCTCAGCTCAGCACCTTAGTCACGCCTTTTAGGCCCCTGACTTTGGTTCAGCTCATCGCTTTAGTCACGCCTCTTAGGCCTCTGACTTTGGCTCAGCTCATCACCTTACTCACGCCTTTTAGACCCCTGACTTTGGTTCAGCTCATCACCTTAGTCACGCCTCTTAGGCCCCTGGCTTTGGTTCATCTCATCACCTTAGTCACGCCTCTTAGGCCCCTGGCTTTGGCTCAGCTCATCACCTTGGTCACGCCTCTTAGGCCCCTGGCTTTAGTTCAGCTCATCACCATAGTCACGCCTCTTAGGCCCCAGGTCAGGTCGGGAGTTCATTCAAGCTCTCGGGTAACATACGTCAAGTCACATCGGGAGCTCGGCCAAGACTACGTGGCATATTTACCAGCTCGGCTCGGGAGCTCAGCTCAGCTCGGGAGTTCAGCTCAGCTCATCACCTTTGGGAGTTGGTTAATTTTTAAGTATTTATCTTGCCTCCCTTCAAGAGCTCAGCTCAGCTCACCTTTGGGAGTTAATTTTTAAGTATTTATCTTGCCTCCCTTTAGGAGCTCAGCTCAGCTCACCTTGGGATGTTAGTTTATTTTTAAGTATGTATCTTGCTCCTCTCAAGGAGCTCAGCTCGGCTCAACACTTTCGGGTGTTGGTTTATTTTTAAATGATTATTATGCCTTCCCTTAGGGAGCTTAGCTCGGCGACCTAGAGCTCAGCTAAGCTCAATGCCTTTTGAGTGTTAGTTTATTTTTAAGTATTTATCTTGCCTCCCTTCAAGAGCTCAGCTCAGCTCACCTTTGGATGTTAGTTTATTTTTAAGTATGTATCTTGCTCCTCTCAAGGAGTTCAGCTCGGCTCAACACTTTTGGGTGTTGGTTTATTTTTAAATGATTATTATGCCTCCCCTTAGGGAGCTTAGCTCGGCCACCTAGAGCTCAGCTAAGCTCAATGCCTTTTGAGTGTTAGTTTATTTTTAAGTGTTAATTTTGCCTCCCTCTAAGGAGCTCAGCTCATTTTAAGGTGTTAGTAATCGCAACTAAAATTTTTTGTTATAACCTAAAAGAATAATAATATAACTGAGCTTGCATAATCTGACAAAAATCTAAGTGTTTACATCAGCAATTACAAAAATTAATTTTCATTCTCCCCTTCACCCTCGCCTCCCTCGGCCTCAGCCTCGTCCTCCTTGGTTGCCTCCCCTGAGGTGAGGGAGAGGGCAAATCCATCCAAGTCTAGAAAATCTACTGGGATCCCTTCAGGAGGATAACCTGCTGCCCTGAACTGCTGCGTACAACCCTCGAACCCTTTGGATAGGTAGCCATAGGCTTGGACAGCAACCTTATCCATAAACTCGTCTGACTTTAGGAAGCTTTCTTTGAAGCCTTCAGCTCCTTTGGTCAGCTCGGTTCGGGATAGCTCTAGCTCTTGGAGGGCTTGAGAAAGCTGATCCTGGGAGCCTTTAAGTTCACCCTGCAGGGCTTCCTTTTGCACCTCAGAGACTCGGAGGTCGTTCAGCTGCTTCAGCGAGTTAGCCTGGAAGCCCATCCGCATTTCCTCCATTTGGGCTCGGAGATTGGCCACCTCCTTTTCATGACCAAGCTTGGCGTCCTCCGCTAACTGATTAAGCTAAGCAAAATGAGCTTCGTAACCTCGGGTATCCTTGGAAAATTTTTTGCGAGCCCTGGAAGCTCGGAAGGACATCTCAGCGTTCAGGACGGCGGCCTAAGAAAGAAAAAGAATAAGTAAATGAGAACATAAAAGCGGAACATGAAATAATGGAGAAATGAAAGTTACCTCAGCAGAGGCAGTGTTAGAGCGCTGCATCAGTTCAGCTCATCCAAGTCTCTTCACATAATCGGCGTCAGCCTGGGAGATCATATCTCGGAGGACTGATCCGACCGTTGGAGTAGGGCCGACCCCCACGATGCGCAGAGCATCGTGGTACATTTCAAAGAAATTGGTCCTGCATCGGACCACGGGAGTATGAGGTTTATCCGCCCTGAACTGGCGGAGGGGCACCACCTCAGGAATAGAGGACTTCCCAGAGTCCAGCTCTACCACTTTAGGGCGAGGGCTGGATGTGGCCCGCCTTTTTGAGCCCTTAGAGTGAGGGGCAGAAGGCTCGAACTTACTAGCAGCTCGGGGTGAAGGGGCTTTAGGCTTGGCGGAGCTCCCTTCAGTCCTGCTCCCAAGGGGGGCAGCCGTTATCTTCTTCTCCAGCATTCTTTTCATGGCAGCGTCCATAACTCTTTTTTCTATATATATAAGAAAAAGGAGAGGTCAGTTCAGGAAATAGTGATAGTAATCTGGCTAACATGTTGGAGCAAGGGCGGGGGAAGGGCCATACCTAGATTTCCTCAGACCGAGACATCGGCCGAGCTGAGCCCATGGTGGCAGAGCAGATCTTCTGCCAGAAGGGCAGAAGTATCAAAGCACCTTCCCTCTATAGCCCTTTGGTCTCCAGTAAACAATTCCCCTTGACGGAAGCCTGGGGCGGGAACAGGTAAGAGGGGGAGAGCATCCCTCCAAGTTGAGCATATATCCCAATCATCGGAGGGATGAACAAAAAAGAAAGAGTTTTTCCAATTTTTGTTAGAGCTGGGAGAGCCCTTAAAAAACTTACAATTAGGTCGGCAAGAAAAGTAGAAGGGGCCCTCCTCAGAACGTTTGGGAAGTAAAAAATTACAAATAGTAAAACAATTTACGTCATAGCCTAAAGTCCTAAAGAGGACAACGAAACTACACAGAGTGCGAAAGGAATTAGGAGTGAACTGCCCTAAATGAAGCTCATAGTAACGGCTGAGCTGCTGAAAAAGGAGGGGGGAGAGGAAACCTAAGACCGGCCTCCAGCTGATCTAAAAAAAAGGTATAATACCCCTCTAGAGGATGGTCAGCTCGGGCCTCAGGGTCAGGAATGATGAACTCATAATTCTCCGGGGCGTGAGAGAGAGCTCTTATCCTGTCCTCATCCGAAGCATCTAGCTCGGATGGGTATTGCTCAAACCACGGCACCACGGGCATTTTGGGGTCATTGCCCAGGTCATATTCCTGATCAGAGGTTGAAGCATGAGTAGGGTCCTGGCCTGAAGGCTCTCCTGTAACAGTAAGAGCGAGAGAATCAAATCGATCCACCTTACGGAATACTTCGTCAGAGCTTCCAGAATGAGCTCGGGAAGAAGTAGCCATGAAAGGAATACTTACTTAGGAAGCTCGGAAACTTGGGAGAAAGGGAAGAAGGCGGAAAAGCTTGGAAGAGGGGAATTCAAGAGAGAATTCACAGAAGTAAGAAGTGAAGAAAGTGAAAATGAAATTTTGACAGCAAGGGGCTATTTATAGAAAGATCGGGTTAAATAGAGCCGTTGAATTTGGACACGTGTACGGCTCAGATTCGTTGGAATTCAAAAAGTTACCGTTAATAATTGTCAGAATGACAGGAGGGCTCAGCAGGCACCTCAGGTCGGCATTCTCTTAGGGTCATCTCATAACCAAAAACGAATTTCAAGTCTTTGACCTCAATTCGACTTTTATGGGAGGGACTTGTGATACCCGGAGGAGAAAACCACCTCAGCTCATGGATGACCCTAATATAAAAGGAACATCCCTAATCAACCAGAACTGGTTCAGGAGCTCATCTCGTGAGCTCAACCAAGCTCCTCCACCATCACCTCCAGCTTGGGTCGGGAGCTCAGCCAAGCTCCTCCACCATCACCTCCAGCTCGGGTCGGGAGCTCATCTCGGGAGCTCAACCAAACTCCTCCACCATCACCTCCAGTTCGGGTCGGGAGCTCAGCTCGGGAGCTCAGCCAAGCTCCTCCACCATCACCTCCAGCTCGGGTCGGGAGCTCAGCTCGGGAGCTCAACCAAGCTCCTCCACCATCACCTCCAGTTTGGGTCGGGAGCTCAGCTCGGGATCTCGGGAGCTCAGCCAAGCTCCTCCACCATCACCTCTAGCTCGGGTCGGGAGCTCAGCTCGGGAGCTTGGGAGCTCAGCCAAGCTCCTCCACCGTCACCTCCAGCTCGGGTCGGGAGCTCAGCTTGGGAGCTCATCTCAGGCCCGATGTCAGTAGGGAGTTAGCTTAGTATAGGGGTTGGACAACCTTGATGATCTAGGTAAGATTTTAGGATCAGTGTTCAGGTTGAGTTTAGGGGTTCAGCAATAACTCACTCATCCCTTTTCCATATGACCCCATGGAGAGCAGCAGTATAGCATCCTCATGATGACAGTTCAGCTCAGATTAAGTGTATTGTTATTTCCTTTGTCAGACAAGATTCGGGCGAGATCTCAGCCTAAATATTCGGGATTGTGATCCCGGAATTCGCGGATTCTTGATAAGGAAGGTATGCGCTAAATCCGGAGCTCTCTTCTATAAATACCAGGTTCACTTTCATTATTTGAATCCTAATCTTTACTTGTGCGCACACACCACTCTCTATATTTCGCTATCCTAGCATCTGACTTGAGCGTCGGAGGGGATACGCCGGAACACCCTCCGGCCCCCTTTAACACTATTGTTCTTGGTTTCAGGTCAGCAACAGGTCATCACTTATTGGAGGAGTTTTGTTAGCGCGGCTAATTAGCTCATCCAAGGAGATCACTTTATTGAGGTACACCAATTGCTCATGGATGACCCTAATATAAAAGGAACATCTCTAATCAACCAAAACTGGTTCAGGAGCTCATCTCGTAAGCTCAACCAAGCTCCTCCACCATCACCTCCAGCTTGGGTCGGGAGCTCAGCTCGGGAGCTCAGCCAAGCTCCTCCACCATCACCTCCAGCTCGGGTCGGGAGCTCAGCTCGGGAGCTCAACCAAGCTCCTCCACCATCACCTCCAGTTCGGGTTGGGAGCTCAGCTCGGGAGCTCGGGAGCTCAGCCAAGCTCCTCCACCATCACCTCCAGCTCAGGTCGGGAGCTCAGCTCGGGAGCTCAACTAAGCTCCTCCACCATCACCTCCAGTTCGGGTCGGGAGCTCAGCCAAGCTCCTCCACCATCACCTCCAGATCTGGTCGGGAGCTCAGCTCGGGAGCTTGGGAGCTCAGCCAAGCTCCTCCACCGTCACCTCCAGCTCGGGTCGGGAGCTCAGCTCAGGAGCTCATCTCAGCCCCGATGTCAGTAGGGAGTTAGCTTAGTAGAGGGGTTGGACAACCTTGATGAGCTAGCTAAGATGTTAGGATCAGTGTTCAGGTTGAGTTCAGGGGTTCAGCAATAACTCACTCAACCCTTTTTCATATGACCCCAGGGAGAGCAGCAGTATAACGTCCTCATGATGACAGTTCAGCTCAGATTAAGTGTATTGTTATTTCCTTTTTCAGACAAGATTCGGGCGAGATCTCAGCCTAAATATTCGGGATTGTGATCCCGGGATTCGCGGATTCTTGATAAGGAAGGTAGACGCTAAATCCGGAGCTCTCTCCTATAAATACCAGGTCAGCAATAGGTCATCACTTATTGGAGGAGTTTTGTTAGCGCGGCTAATTAGCTCATCCAAGGAGATCACTTTATTGAGGTACATCAATCACAAATCAAGCATGGTTGTTGTTTCTTCTACCGCTTTGAATTTTTTCAGCCTCTGCGAATAAAAGGGACCATCCAACACGACTGATGCAGTGCGTTCAAAATCAACTCCACCGGATCGTCGTGTAAGAACATCTTTAAGAACTCCAATTTTTCTAATTAACTCGCTTTTAATCAACCCTCTCTCTTTTTTTTTTTCACGATTTGCCGATAAATTTATTCAATCCTCCGTCTGTTTTTTTTTATCAGATCGATTTATTTATTGTTCTGTTTCAAGGTAAAATAAAATAAGTAAACATTGAGATTTGGTGTTGGTGGATTTCAGGTTCATCCTGTAACAATCTGCAAGAAATTATAAGAAAAATCAATGCACATATTGCTCGCTATGCAGACCAAAGAGAGAAAACATATAAATAAATCTCAATTTTATAAGGTTTACAATTCAACCTCCATATTTATTTATTTATTGTTCTGCCCATAAACAATAAATAAATCTCAATTTTTTGGTTAGTATGCTACGTACCTCCATATTTATTTATTGTTCTGTTTCTCAGGATTTTGGCTTTGCTTATTTGTTCCATTACCTTATTGTCCCATTTGTCCTTTGGATTGTTCTTCTTCTACAATAATCGATTGTACAGGTAAGCACATATTTTAACAATGCTATGTTTTGTTATTTAAACGGAAATTTATAATTCAGTCCCCACACCTAAATTTAATTTGGTGATCAATCCCTATCAGAAAAAATTTTGTTTAAACTCACTGGGTCCACATGTTTTGTTTGGATGAAATTCGGTACATAACATGAAAAATATGGTACAACTACATGATAATTGAGTATCGACTATTTCAAATCTTGGTACTAATTTATGATTTTTGAGTATTCAAATATGTAAGCAAATATTTTTTATAATGACAATTTGTTTTTTAGATGACAATCGGTACAAAATATTAGAAATACGGTATTAATATATGAGATTTTGAGTATCAAATGTGTTAGATCTGATATAAATATATGATATTCGAGTGCTAAGAAATTATTTATATTAATAATACATTTATCTTATTTGGATGAAAATCGGTACAAAACATTAAAAATATGGTACTCATATATGATATTTGAGTACCCAATGTGTTAGATTTGATACAAATATATGATTTTTGAGTACTCAAACATATGTTGCAAGTTCATATTAATAAAGATGTTTAGATTTTATACTCAAAATCTTATTTTTTCTACTCGATCTTGAACAATTAGTGCTCAAATATCATATACTTATACCATATTTTCAATGTTTTCTACTAAATTTTATCCGAAAAAATAAAGTGGGCCCAGGTAGTGCAAACAACTTTTTTCTGACAAGGAACTGATTCTTAATTTGAATTTGGGTTTAGGGACTGAACACTAATTCACCCTTATTTAAATTATGTGCGTCAGCAACTATTGGTTTTAACTTTATTGTTCATTGTTTAATTTGTTGAATGATTACGGCCCCGTAACAATGCTTTGTTTTGTTATTCATGTGAGCGGCGTACAACCCTGGATAATCAAAACAGAAAATGCAACAAAAAATAATATAAGCGAGGGAATGGAGATTAATACAGGGTCGTACGCCGCTCATGTGAGTAACTTTTCTACTACACCATGTCTCGGATTTAATTTTCATTCCCTCATTTATATTATTTTGTTATTCAGAATATAAGTCGAAACACAAATGCGTGTTCGTGTCTAAAAAATCATTAATTTGATGCTCTTTATGGTGTGTATTTGAATTTTATGGTTTTATTCGAAGTTTGTTGAATATTGTTCAACATCGGTTGGATAAAGTTTCTGAGAGCCCTTAATATAGACAAGGACAATCCCTCACCTCTTGAGCTAGATTTTGAGGTGAGTTAGGTGCAAGTCAATTTATAACATGGCATCAGAGCCCAGACCCTCCGTGTGTGTTGGACCGCTCATAATTGGGCTGCCTATAATTAGGCCACCCGTTAATATCTCAATGCTCCAGATGTTCATTCCTGGGCGTGTGAGGTGTGTGTTGAATATTGTCTCACATCGGTTGGATAGATGTTAATTATTTTTTAAAAGGGTTGTCTTTTTTCGTCACCTTATTTTGTAATATTCTGACTTTACTATTCTATTTCTCTTTAAAAAATTTAAAATTTTCTGTTCAAATATCTAAATGAATTTTACAATATTTTGTTTCTTAATTTTAAAGTTTCTTCAAATGTTTAAAGTATATTTTAAATTGCCAATGTAAGGTTACCTTATATTAGCTTTGCTAGAATATTAATATAACTCTCTTCCAGATATTTAATTTTTCAAAAATAGAGGCTATGGGTTCGGGATAAGATAGACCTGACAAATATGTCAATAACACGTTTTCAGTCCAAAATGATGGTAAGTTCGACCCTACCCCATGGGTATTACCCCATGGAGTAGGTGGAACTCCCTCATTGGTCCAATCATGTGGGGTCCACATCATTTGGACCAATCACATGTTTTCACTTATCCCATGGGGTAGGACCGAATTTGTAAGGCCCTGAAATTAATTATTTCGTGATTAACAGAGTGGATTATTATTTATTTTGGAATTAGTGGAGATTAATTGAGCCGAGATTGAATCGATTTAATTTGAAGTTTCAGGGATCGAATCGCAATTAGCCGGTTGACTAGTCAATGGGGATTAATATATTATTTGATGTATATAATATCTATCCTACCCCATCATCCCATCACCTCTCCATCCTCCCTTCTTCACGTTGACCGAGAGAGAAGCCATGACCGATTCCTCAAGCTCTTCTTCCGTCCGATTCGCACGATCCGACCGTCAGATTTCCGATTCGAGTTGAGATACATGATCACCGCAAAGAGGGCGTCGTTTTGACGTAAGTTTTGCTACGATCTATGAACTTTGATTTTTGTTGGGTTGTCAAAAATTGATGATTTCATATCTCCATGTGATTCGAGATCAACAAGTCTCTTATGTGAGCATACCCTATATAACTCCATTCATATTAATTAACCCCTTGATAATAAGAATGTCAAAAAACTCAAGTCTGATAGTACCCAACCAGTCAAGTTAAACGTCTAGCAGCAACGCTTACATGACTCCCTAGCACTAGTAGAATTTTGGCTTTTTACTTCGCCACATATTACTTCGGCAATTATTATTTACGAAGTAAAATGAAACAATAAACTTCGGTAATAACATTAGTGAAGTAAAAACTCAGTTTTTACTTCAGAATTCAAAAAACACGGGCTTCACTAATCATTTTTGGTAACATTTTACTTCGGTATATTAATTTTTACGAAGTAAAAAGTTAAAAAATAAAATTTATAATTATAATTGATGAAGTAAAAAGAACAACCGGTAACCTTAGATTTAATTTCCCTCTCACTTTTCTAACATTTATCCTTGGAGAAAAAAAAATCGCGATCCCCTTTCTTCTTTAGCCCAACGCCGCCGATTTGAATCTTCAGCCTTCCACATCCACCTCTTTGACGGAAATGTTAAGTTGACTACATATTTGGTAAGATCTCGTCGCAATCTATCTCTCGATACCCATTCCATAAGGAAATTTCCGAATTTTCTTTTCTGTTGTCGGAATTAGTTGCGTTTTTCCGGCCGTTTCCCGATCGATTTTGATGTTTTATGGTTGTAGGTTGCTTGTATTTGAGTTTTAGAGAAATTTATGTCACTGCCTCATGTTTTAGAAAAAAGTTTACTGGGGTTTTATCTGATAAGGAGATCTTGGGATCGAAACATGTAATATCTTTACTCGCATTTTCCAAATTTGACAAGTTACCTCTCAATCTTTTTCCATTTCCCTCAAAAAATAAATCTATGGAAACTATTACAAGGTGATTCCAGAAGGAAGGACTGGCTCAGAAATATGCTCTTTCACATTTGCCTCAATCTGTTTTTCATGTTCGGGTAAAATTCCTTTTGGTGTTATCAAAATTATACCTTATTTAGTTTGCTGTCACCATCACATGCTATTTTTTCTTTGACAACATGGTGTCCTTCTAGAATTCTGCGAACTTAGTTTGTGTCGCAAACTTAGTTTGTGTCCAGTTGACCATGAAGTTCATAACCAATTGAGATTGGTAAGTCGATAGTGGTTAGTTTCTGATGTTAAAATTCTTGGTCTCCAGTTGCAATTATTAAAAAGTTCTTGACATATTAACTGGTGGGGCTTTAATTATCAAGGAATATTTGACTTTACTATGATTTTCAGGTGCTTCCTATTGGTCATTTAATCTGTTATTGTGAGGCCTCATGGAAGAAAATTCTTGGTGACTAGAATAACAGTGCTGATTCTTGTGGTAGTATTTGTTCGAAAAAGATTGTATCTTGTTGTGGAAGATTTTATGCACAATCAATCAGAAAAGTAATACACACAGAAGACGTCGGTGTGCTTGTAGTTGGAACTCTAAAGGTCGTAATGATTGAATCTCTTATCTCTTTAAGTGGCAATTGGCATGTGATATTCTTATATTTATCATGATTGCGGCAGATATAAGTAATGTATAGTGCCTTTTGCATTTTCTGAACTTAATGTTTTGTGCTGAAGCTATGAACAATTAAAATAACACGCCTCCTTTTTGTTTTTCAGATTTCTTTTTCTTCTGGAAGATTGCAACTTGTTGATGCAACTGGTGGCATGGATGTCTTACTTGATGTTCCAGTGCTTTCAGTAGTGTGGGAAATTGGTAGGATTTTAGAGGTTGGGCTTTCTTTTCATCCATGTCACCTTGTACAATTTTTAATAGATTTACGGAAAATCTTTTATACTATTGATTTATTGCTGTCAATCATAACTTCATGATTTCAGGCAAAATATTTTACCATAATTATATAATGCAAACCTGAAAAACTGGTCGGCTTGGATTTGCACCCAGAACAATCATTATCCTGCCGAAGTATCTTTGGTAATGCTTCGCTAACTAGAAGGATGGGATTTTCCCCTTATCTTTATCTGAAGCCAGGTAGTGAAGATTACAATCTTGATCCATGGTCTCTCCTATGCGATGACAAGAGAAACTTGCAGGAGCATGAAAGTGGGAAGTTTCACTTGCTTTTGTTGACACACAAATTTCCCGTTCAGCAAATGGTAAGGTTATATGGTTCATTCCAAAGATACACGCTAGTGTAAATTTTTAGTTGGCTAGCATTCATACCTTTCTTGTCTGTCTTTTGATTGTTACTTGTTTCCATCTTTAGTTTCAAATTGGTCAAGCGAAAAAATCATCCATGTTTTCTCAGGCCATACTCCTGCCTTGGGATTTGCTTGTTGCTGAGAAAAATATAGAATCAGATGCCACTCGGCTTTCCTTGGACAATCTGGGAGATTCTCTTGAAAAATTCAGATCTGAGGAAGTTTTTCTTTACAAGAGATGTAAATTTGATCCATCTTTAATGGACGCTTCAAATTCTAGGTCAGATGACCTTGGAAATGGATTACTTGGCCATTTTACAGATCCCTGTGGTTCTTATATCAGCTGTTACGCTGAAAATTCCCGTTGTATTTCGAATCTCCCATTGGAATTGCCGTGTTTGATTTCTAATAGTAGTGTGAATTATCTTTGCAAGGGCACTTTGGGATACACAGATTCATGTGATAAGATTGTTCCTTGCTGCCAACCTCAGAAGCGCACTATTTTGCTGGAATTCAGTTCAGAGAGGTTTTGTGTCTTTGAGGTATGTGATATTTACTTTCACAATCCAAGATAAGATATTGCTAATTTTTTTCCGCTAAATATAAGTGTTGACTTGGCAGGCATTGAGAATTGGTAGCTATTACCTGGTCAAACATGAGGAGAAAGATACGATACTTGCTGCTAAGAAGCATTCTCAAATATGTCCTGCTAAAGTATTCGTCCACGTTGGGACGCGTTTTCAGAGTTTTCTATTCTCAACTATAGACTGTTTTCAAATTTCAAAAGCATCTATTGACAGTGTGGTGAGAAGGTAAAATTTCTTATTCTATTTATTCAGAATGGCACGATATCAAACGAGAGATATGTTTGGATTACTGCTTTTTTTTTTTGATTCATTCATTATTTTCTAGTTTTAGTAGTATTATTATTATTTTGTGCTGCTTAGGATTTGTTATTTATATTTTGTTCCTGTTTTGAACTTGTAATTGGTCTTTATGTGTTTGGTCTGTTGCCTCTTAAATCTATTATACTTATTTTGAAATTTAATTCTACGCATGGATTCATGGATCAGACTCCATGAGCCTTAAAGATGTATCCTGATCATTTCGGCATTTTTTAATTCAGGGACAAGTATGATGAAGAGTGGAAAAAGTTGAGGTACAATATGAAATTGTTTTTTTTTGTTTTTGTTTTTTGGTTGAATTCATATTTTAATTTACTTTTGTATATAACGCTCCTGTTTTGGCCTCTGAAATGTATTATAGTTGTTTTGAAATTTTATTATACACATGGATTCATGGATCAAGCTCTGTTTCCTGATTGTTTCCGCATTGTTTTCTTATTGGTCCGTGAACTGAATGTCCATATTTTATGGATATATCCTCTCATTGTTTTCGCATTGTTTTCTTTATTGGTTACTTCAGGGAAATATTTGCTTTGAAGTTGGAGAAGTGGAGGTACAATAGGAAATTGATTTCTTTCGTTAAGCAGATATTTTAATTTACATTTGCAAAATTTGCTTTTTTCATTCTCTTTTATATTTTTATTATGTGCTTCTAATTTGAATAGTATCATCAGTCTTTTGTCCCATGATCGAAGCCTTTTCATCCATAAGTAATTTGATAAATTTTATATTTATGTTTGGTTCTTTCAACCGGTGTTTGACATAATTATTATTTTTACTTGCTTTCACTAGTATTCTAAATTAGTATGTTACTTTTTAGTACTAATATGATGATGAATCTTTATTAATTATCTTGTTAGTTGTATTTATATATTTATTTGCATTTTGTATAAATTGTATTATATCGTACGCTAGGAATTTTGTTTATATAATATACTGATTTTTTTCTAAAAAAAAAATAATTTACATTGATAGAGATGTGTGATACGCTAGGAAGAAGGTAATATTGTGCTGCTGCTGCTGGCCGGGAATATTTTACTCTCATCTCATTGTGATCTTTTTTCTTTATGATCTTTAGTGGAAGAAGGTAATATTGGCGGCTGCATGAAAGATTATCACAATCTTTATTATGTATGCATATATAAAAGTTGGTAGGGACACTTGCAAGTATTCAAGGCTTGTTTTCCTTCTTAAAAAGTGATGTCAACTTATCCTGGTTTTGCGATCTAACTTTGGGCCATATGCTAATGATTTAAATTTACTATTAAGCTATTGTTCGGTACCATGTTATTTACAAACATAATGATTTGAATTTACTATTAAGATATGGTTCTGTACCATCTTATTTACAAACATCCTTTTGTTTTTTGTTTTTACTTTCCTTCTAGTATTCCACTCTCAGAGAAGGTTCGATGTTCTGGGATTATTTTTTCGGGGGCGTCGCCGTGACTACGGCGATTACATCGGATGCGTTCAGCTTCGGAGTTCTGATCTTTGAAATTTTGACCGGACAAAAGAATAACTCTTTTAGGAATGGGTAGAAACTAGAAGACCTGCTAAGTTCGGTGAGTAAAATCCAGAAACTTACTCCTGATATTGTTTGTTTTAGCACATAAATTCAAATTCAATTCAAAATATATAAATGTCTCAAATCTTTGCATTCTAAGTTTGTTGCAAGTACTAGTTACTGATAAAGGATATATGTCTCTCGATTGATTCAGGTTTGGAGGCATTGGCATGAGGGAACAACTGCAAATATGATAGATCCTATGTTGAAGGATGTATTAATGTATAGTTTTTTTCCCTAGTTTTTATATAGTTAGAATTTGATTATTTTTTATAGATGCACTTTTAGTTTTGTGGAAATACGTGTGGATAAATGCATATTTTTGGGTTATTTTGGTGGATATACTTGTGAATTCATGGATGTTTGTTGTTATGAGATGAATAATTTATTAACCTTATTAGTCTATTTTAAATTTTTTTAATTTTTTTTTTGTTTTTTAGAATGTCTTTTACTTCGTCAATTAGTGAAATTGCCGAAGTATAAGCATATCTTTTTCTTTGAAAATTTCATTAAAAATCGAAGTAAAAGAATACATTTTACTTCGGCAATTTCTTTAATTGACGAAGTATAAGCATATGTTTTACTTCGTAACTTATGAAATGAGCGAAGTCAAATATATGTTTTTACTTCGGCACCGGTCCAATTCTGCTTCCAAAAAATGACCAAAGACTTCGGTAATTTAAGGTATAAGACTTCGGCGATTCAGCGAAGTAAAAAGGTACCCTATTACTTCACGTGACACTACTTCGGTAATTAAGTGCCTACGACTTCGGTTATTAACCGAAGTCTTAAGCGATTTTTCTACTAGTGTAGGTATCAAATGATAGTGCCTGCAAGAACCAATCAATTATGGTTAACGTACAATACGGTCCCTTCAACTCATATATCCCGACCGATTCAACAACCATTGGTTTATCAAGAGTTGTCATTGAATCGATAACTATGTGTCCTGCCATAGTTGCATCGAAGGTGTAATTCAAGAAATCCTTTCTTAATTACCACCCACTCTTATTAGAGATTTCAAGCTACATATGCATGAGAACACATATGATATCCATACCCACAGGTAAGCGGTGAATCCCCGACTACAATGCATCGAATCCTATATGTTTTGACACAACACCCAACATTGACACTTGATGACCCCAGTTGAGTCGGTAAACAAGTCAAAGTGAAGATCTAGCATATGGAGCCTTCATGTTGTCCCTGTTCATAAGGACTAATGATGTACAACCATAAACTAGAACTATTCCACTCGATAAGTGAGAACCACTTGAAAATACCTTTAGGGAGTGTTGTTCAGTGCACTCTACAAGGAGCACTTATTTGCATGCTTGGACATTTCCATGTTTCTTACCAATGAAACATAGTACTCACATCGCAAATGTAGTGACCCTACATGGAATCACCTACTAACTGGCAACTAATAGCATGCATTAAAACTTAATACAACAAAATACTTAACAGAGTAAAAACGCGCGGAAACATAATCCATAATTTACATATCAGCTTAGTAATATAATCCAGGCTTAAATCTGTAATGATACAACCATATCGAAATTCTTAACCAGTAAACATTATACAGCTAATAAATCATGCTGTATAAAAACTTTCAAAGCTCCTGCTCCCTAGTCCTGCCTTGAACTACCAGCTCCGTCCATCCTGCGACCTGCCCCATGGAATAGGGTGTCCAAGATAACAACTAGGACGTGAGCGCTACGCCCAGTACATAGACATGAGTAAACATATGTATATAATGCATGCAACATGATGGGTACAGGGTCATCTGAAAAGTCATGCTCAGTACCGGCGCCATATGAGTGCTGCCACCGCACGGATCAACCTCTGGGTGCAACCACACTCGTCTAGTACACCAGAGTAGACAGACATAAATGCCCCCGCCGTCGCGGTACTCTCAGTGACAGACTATCGAGTATCGAGCTGAGCGGCTCTATAGTCAAGTATAACAAGGTATAGGCTCAACGTGTATATGCACATGACATATGAGTATAGAAAACGGTAAATCATACATCATTCCATATAATAATGCCAAATAAATGCAACATATAAACATGTATACTCGCTGGAAATCTCAGTCAATGTGTACGTACCTCTAGGCTAGTTCAAGTAAAGTAGATCCTAGGTTCCAAGCCTATATTCAAAAGTTCACCGTATCACTACATAAATTCTATAAGCCTTAACTAAGCTAATAAGTACTCCCAAAACTTAAATAGATTCCCGGACCATACCTTCGTCCGTCGATAGCCCTTTGGAGTCGCTAGTCCTGAATGACTATAACCTCACCGTGGTTATTTCAGAACCTCACTATTAACCGATAGGGCCCTCAAGTGTATATCTCACACTATATAACTGAAGAAGGAAACGCGGGAATTCGTATTTCAAAACTGAAGCAAATGAGCCCTATTTATAGCCAAAATCTCGGCAACAATCGGAACCACCGATCTCGGGATCGGAGCTTCCGATTCCAGCTCATTCTGTGCATGTCCGACACGTCGGGATCGGAACCACCGTTCCGGGATCGGAACTTCCGATCGAACCCCCGATCAACACTTGTCAAAACTCACGGCTGAGTCATCGAGCATTGCTGGTTGGCTGAGATCGGAACCTCCGTTCCTGATCGGAACGTCCGATCCCCGTGCATCCGATCTGCTTCCGAAGTGGTCAGGATCGGAGCTTCCGAACTGGGATCGGAGCTTCCGATCTGGCCCAAAGTCAGAAGCCCAAATTCCTCTTCCGAAGTCCAATAACACTCCGAAATTGGTTAAATACCAACCCTTAATCATGTTTAACATATTATTATCTTAAAATGGTATCTGGGTTACTACATTCTCCCCACCTTTAGATATTTCGTCCGCGAAATAACATCTAAAGATAAATCAAGATAACAATATGAAACATCACACCATGTCTTATTACAACAACGGTAATTACATCTTATATGGTAATCAAAAATACAAAGCAAATAACTCAGGATATTCTGCTCGCATACGACTCTCAGTTTCCCAAGTTGCTTCTTCAACGCCTCGGCGCTGCCACTGTACCATCACAAGTGGTATAGTCTTGTTCCGAAGAACTTTCTCCTTCCTGTCTAGGATACGAATTGGTCGTTCAACAAAAAACAGATCTGGCTCTAGCTGAATATCAGTAGATTGAATCACATGAGATTCATCAGCTATGTACTGTCGAAGCAACGACACATGAAAAACATTGTGTATACTGGAAAGAGATGGCGGTAAAGCCAAACGATAAGCAACATTTCCAATCTTCTCCAGTATTTGGAAAGGCCCAATGTAACGAGGAGACAACTTGCCTTTCACACCGAATCTCATCACCTTCCTGAAAGGTGATACTCGCAGAAAAACATATTCACCAGGCTCAAACTGAAGTGGCCTGCGGCGAATATTCGCATAACTGGCTTGTCTATCTTGAGCAACTTTGATCCTATGCTTGATCAAATCTACCTTGTCTACAATCTGCTGCACCAATTCAGGACCCTCGACTTGCCGTTCCCCGACTTCATCCCAGAATAACGGAGTACGACACCGTCGACCATACAATGCCTCGAAAGGTGCCATATCAATACTACGATGATAACTGTTATTGTAGGCAAATTCAATCAAAGGTAACTGATCCTGCCAAGATAAACCAAAATCCATGACAGAAGAACGTAGCATATCCTCCAGCGTACGAATAGTGCGCTCTGACTGCCCATCAGTCTCCGGATGATACGCAGTGCTCAAACTTAGAGTGGTACCCAACGCCTGCTGAAAACTACCCCAAAAACGTGAAGTAAATCGCGGATCTCTATCACTGACAATACTCACTGGAATCCCATGTAATCGCACAATCTCCTGGATATATAAGCGTGCCATGCGATCATAAGAATATTCCCGGTTATAAGGAATGAAATGTGCTGATTTTGTCAAACGGTCAACAACGACCCAGATAGCATCACACTGACGTGACGTCATAGGTAAGTGGGTGACAAAATCCATAGTTACGTGCTCCCACTTCCATTCGGGAATCTCAAGATTCTGCAGTAATCCACCTGGTCGTCGATGTTCAGCCTTGACCTGTTGACAAACCAAACATCTCGAAACAAATTGATACACACTTCGTTTCATCCCCTTCCACCAGAATCTAGTTCGCAAGTCCTTATATATTTTCATACTTCCAGGATGAACTGTTAATCGACTCCTGTGAGCTTGAGATAGAATATCATTCCTGAGCTCCGCAACATTAGGTACAACCACTCTATTGGATAGGCACAATAAACCATCTGCCTGAAAATGGAATCCAGATGTATTAACTCCATTGGCTAGATGTGCCAATCGCTGAGTCTTAACATCAGATATCTGAGCATCTCTGATCCGAGAATACAATGCTGGCTCAGATAGAATAGTATACAAACGAATCCCATTCCTCCCTTTCTTGTGCTTGAGCGTAAAACTCAATGAACAGCACTCTTGAATCATATGAGATATTTCATTAGTCTGAAGTGCAGACCGTCTCACCTGCCGACTCAAGGCATCAGCAGTAAGATTAACAGAACCTGGATGATATTTGATTTCACAATCATAATCCTTCAGGAGATCCATCCAGCGTCTCTGTCGCATATTCAACTCTGCCTGAGTGAATAAATACTTCAAACTCTTGTGATCCGTAAATATCTCAAATTTCTCGCCATAAAGATAATGTCTCCAAATCTTGAGCGCAAATACAATGGCGGCTAACTCGAGATCATGCACTGGATAATTACTCTCATGCAACTTCAACTGTCGAGAAGCATAGGCAATAACATGTCCATGCTGTGTCAAAACACATCCTAACCCCTGACCAGAGGCATCAGTATAGACAACATAACCTCCTGATCCAGAAGGTAGAGCTAACACAGGTGCAGTAGTAAGACGTCTACGCAGCTCGTGAAATGACTCCTCACAATCCGAGGACCAAATGAAGGTAACATCTTTTCGAGTAAGCTGAGTCAAAGGCCTGGCCAACTGTGAAAAATTCTCGATGAACCGACGGTAATATCCCGCTAGACCCAAGAAACTACGAATCTCAGCAACCGTTGTCGGACGAGACCAGTTCAGCACTGCCTCTATCTTACTAGGATCAACAGATATCCCTTCACTCGAAATCACATGACCGAGAAATACTACCCGATCTAGCCAGAATTCACACTTGCTTAATTTCGCATATAGCTGCTTATATCGTAACGTCTGTAGAACAATCCTCAAATGCTGTGCATGCTCATCCTTGTCATGAGAATAAACAAGAATATCATCTATAAAGACGATGACAAATCTATCCAGATAATCTCGAAATATCTGATTCATCAGATTCATAAAGACTGCCGGTGCATTCGTCAAATCGAATGGCATCACCAGAAACTCATAATGTCCGTATCTGGTCCTGAAAGCAGTCGTAGATATATCTGAGTCTCGTACCCGCATCTGATGGTATCCAGATCTCAGATCTATCTTCGAATAAACAGAAGTACCCTGTAGTTGATCGAACAGATCATCAATCCGCGGCAAAGGATACTTATTCTTGATGGTGACACGATTCAACTGCCTGTAATCAATACATAATCGCATCGATCCATCCTTCTTTTTGACAAACAAAACAGGTGCTCCCCACGGAGAAACACTCGGACGAATATATCCCTTATCAAGTAGATCTTGCAACTGCTGTTTCAATTCCCTCATCTCTGACGGTGCCAGACGATAAGGTGCTCGGGATATAGGCGTAGTTCCTGGTACTAGATCAATACCAAATTCAACCTCTCGAACCGGAGGAAAACCAGGAATCTCATCAGGGAATACGTCAGGAAACTCGCTGACAACCGGTAGCTGATCAATACCCGTACTACTCATGGACATATCAACTGCATAGATGAGGTAGCCCTCCCCACCTGACTCCAAGACATGACATGCCTTCAGAGCCGAAACAAGTGGCATCGGAGGTCACGCACCCTCACCATAAAAGTACCAACTATCACCCTCAACGGGATGAAACTGTACCAGACGCTGATAACAATCCACAGTAGCGTGATACAAAGTCAGCATATCTATTCCCAAGATACAGTCAAAATCCATCATCGCTAATATCATCAAATTAGCCGATAACACATTACCCTCAAACTCCAGAAGGCAACCCATCACTAGACGCTTAGTTATTACCTCCTGCTCCAACGGAGTAGATACAACTAAATCCATATCTAATGATACATAAGGTAATCTATGTCTCTTAACGAAGCGACTAGAAATAAAGGAATGCGATGCTCCCGTATCAATTAATACAAGTGCAGGAATACCACATAACAAGAAGTTACCTGCCAACATGCGATCGCTTCCCTCAGTAGCCTGCTCCTGAGACAGAGCAAACACTTGCCCTTGAGTCTGGGGACGATAACCAGAAGAACTCTGTGGTGCTGGCTGCTGACGTGGAAAAGTAGAAGCCTGAGATCCAACCTGGGATCCCGATCCACTAGCAGAACCCATGCGCTGAGGACAATCTCTCTGCAGATGTCCCTGCTGACCGCAAATATAACAAGCACCAGTAGCTCTCCGACATGAAGCTGCAGGATGCTTCCCACCACAGTGGCTACAAAACTCCTCCTTCTTCTTCTTCTTCCCAAAGCGGAAAGTACCTCGTGAACCACGAGAACCAGACGAAGTAGTAGGAGTAGAAGAAGACGTAGGTACAGATGACACAACAGATTGAGCTCGAGGCTCAATAAATCCACTAGGCTGTGCTGGCATCATCAACTGTCCACGCCTGTTGCTGGTCTCCACAAGACGGCAACGGTTCACCAAAGTCTCATAAGATACCGGGTCATCACAGACGACAACCTGTGCGTAGATATCTTGGTTCAAACCTTGTAAAAAGATATCATATTTTGATGCATCACTCTCATTAATATGAGGACTGAAAGGTAGCAGATCAAGAAATCGCTGTTGATACTGATCAATAGTCATTGATCCTTGCCTCAAAGTAAGCAACTCCATAGATCGTGCTTGGAGAACAGCCGGAGGAAAATACAATTTCTGAAACTCCCGACAGAAATCCCCCCAAGTCACCTGTCCTCTCTCAGTACGTGCCTGAGCAACCTTGGCATCCCACCAAAAACGTGCTCTATCCTCTAGAACGAATTCTAGAACTTCCAGTTTCTGCTCCTCAGTACATTCAAAAGCTCGGAACGTGCTCTCAAGTTTAGACATCCAGCTTCTAGCTTGTTCAGGATTCTCGCCTCCCACTAAGGGTTTCGGTCCTACCTGCATAAACTTATTAATAGTATAGCGACGTCGACCCTCATGAGGACGATGTTGATCATCCTGATGATGATGGCGACGATGATGATGACCACTTCCCTGGCCAACACTACCGTGACTCTCGTCAGCCATATCCTGAAAAGAATTGCACATTAAATCCCAAATGCGCAAGAATTACTCAAGACTAAACTAAATCCCAAGTACTAATCCCAAAATCTATGCATGCTCTGATACCAAAAATGTAGTGACCCTACATGGAATCACCTACTAACTGGCAACTAATAGCATGCATTAAAACTTAATACAGCAAAATACTTAACAGAGTAAAAACGCGCGGAAACATAATCCATAATTTACATATCAGCTTAGTAATATAATCCAGGCTTAAATCTGTAATGATACAACCATATCGAAATTCTTAACCAGTAACCATTATACAGCTAATAAATCATGCTGTATAAAAACTTTCAAAGCTCCTGCTCCCTAGTCCTGCCTTGAACTACCAGCTCCGTCCATCCTGCGACCTGCCCCATGGAATAGGGTGTCCAAGATAACAACTAGGACGTGAGCGCTACGCCCAGTACATAGACATGAGTAAACATATGTATATAATGCATGCAACATGATGACTGGTACAGGGTCATCTGAAAAGTCATGCTCAGTACCGGCGCCATATGAGTGCTGCCACCGCACGGATCAACCTCTGGGTGCAACCACACTCGTCTAGTACACCAGAGTAGACAGACATAAATGCCCCCGCCGTCGCGGTACTCTCAGTGACAGACTATCGAGTATCGAGCTGAGCGGCTCTATAGTCAAGTATAACAAGGTATAGGCTCAACGTGTATATGCACATGACATATGAGTATAGAAAACGGTAAATCATACATCATGCCATATAATAATGCCAAATAAATGCAACATATAAACATGTATACTCGCTGGAAATCTCAGTCAATGTGTACGTACCTCTAGGCTAGTTCAAGTAAAGTAGATCCTAGGTTCCAAGTCTATATTCAAAAGTTCACCGTATCACTACATAAATTCTATAAGCCTTAACTAAGCTAATAAGTACTCCCAAAACTTAAATAGATTCCCAGACCATACCTTCGTCCGTCGATAGCCCTTTGGAGTCGCTAGTCCTGAATGACTATAACCTCACTGTGGTTATTTCAGAACCTCACTATTAACCGATAGGGCCCTCAAGTGTATATCTCACACTATATAACTGAAGAAGGAAACGCGGGAATTCGTATTTCAAAACTGAAGCAAATGAGCCCTATTTATAGCCAAAATCTCGGCAACAATCGGAACCACCGATCTCGGGATCGGAGCTTCCGATTCCAGCTCATTCTGTGCATGTCCGAAATGTCGGGATCGGAACCACCGTTCCGGGATCGGAACTTCCGATCGAACCCCCGATCAACACTTGTCAAAACTCACGGCTGAGTCATCGAGCATTGCTGGCTGGCTGAGATCGGAACCTCCGTTCCTGATCGGAACGTCCGATCCCCGTGCATCCGATCTGCTTCCGAAATGGTCAGGATCGGAGCTTCCGAACTGGGATCGGAGCTTCCGATCTGGCCCAAATTCAAAAGCCCAAATTCCTCTTCCGAAGTCCAATAACACTCCAAAATTGGTTAAATACCAACCCTTAATCATGTTTAACATATTATTATCTTAAAATGGTATCTAGGTTACTACATCAAATACTAGTCTCAATCTTGAGCGGCCTTTATCCTTCTTTGTGGCGGCTGAATCGACTAGGAACAGTTTAGAATATACAGTATTCCAAATATGAGTTTCATGATAGTCATCATGTCACGCCCCGAAATCGGGCCTAGTTGACATCGGCGTTATTTAACATTTTTACATTAAACAACAAGCCTCAGAAGTACAGATTTCATAATACTTACCAGTCTATTCATTCATAACATGGAATTTCATTGTTCTTACAACTGCAAATCATACAGATCAATACATAGTCTAACAAACGCAGCGGAATAAAAAGATAACTAAAAACATCAACTAGCTAAAATGCAACGGCTTATGAAACTGAAACATAAACTAAATAACATGTAACTCAATCAATCTTCACCATCCCCAAAACTGGTTCTGCTCATCGTCCTCAAGTTCTTCCTCGTTCTTATCTGAGAGGGTGGTTCAAGGTGGTTGAGTGATATGAGTGTCACTCAGTAAATGGGGGAATATCCTGCATAAAAACAATTCCAGACTTATGCATTCATACTGAACTGAACATCATTATATTTTCAAAAATAGAATACAAAACATGCACTGATTTAACTTATTGAATTTAGTGGCTAACTGATATCAGTCCCTTATATGGTATTCCTCTAAAGGGTGAGGCCGGAAATCAGAAATAACAGAATTCAGATATGTTCGGAATATATACTCCTACCACTAGTTCACAAGTATCAGTACAGTAACAAAAATCAGAGTTTTCAGAAGTTCAGACATTATCATGCAAAAGGTTATTTTTTTCAAAACCGAAAGCCCACTTACCTGATTCCCACGAAAATTGAAGTATATTGGATCTTGGTTGACACCTCAATCAGGACTTTCAACAGCACTCTTGCTCAACTACTTGCTTTCAATACAAACTACTCTAGCTTTGAAAATTGGCAGAGTCTCGACCACTATAGCTACTAAATTTTGGGAGAGATTGAGGGAAAATCTTGTGTTTGGTGTATCTAATTCCATCAACTTTGAGGTCTATTTATAGGTGAGGTTTAGTAGAAGGTGAAAGGGCACTCTTAATGGTCATAAAAGTCTTTAATCATGGCCATAATGATCATTGATGGTGGGGGTTTCATGGTTTGTCCTTTGGCTTTCCAACTTCTTGAGTTAATGTCAACATTAATTGCATTAATTAACCTTGCATAACTATTGGTGTAAATGAATTTGAAACTGCATGCATGCAAATTCCTTGATCTTTACACATCACATGACCATCTCATATTCTTTCTACTATTTGTATATTCAAGGGCTTTATCTATGCAACTAGCATGGGTATACAGATGAAGGTGTGCCAAATTAAATAATTTCAAATATTATTAAAATAAAGATTGTCATACAAGAGTTCTCTCAAGGACCATCGGCCAAAACTTGGCTCAATGAGCACCTACTCTAACATGGTTCAGACGGCAAATAGTGCAACATAGCAAAATTTTCAGAGATGAATATATGTGATGCACATGTATCTATCAATACATAGGAGAGATAACCAAAGATAGAACAGTTACCTGCTATTACATCATCAGGTGCTTCCTGAGCCTGATACTCAGTCAATGCAAAGACTCGTGTCAGTTGCCTAGGAGGTTGATTCACAGCCTGGCTTCCTCTTGGTCTAGTATGTGGCTGTGGCTGGAATGAGTGCACTGCAGATGATTGCCTTTCAAACTGAGGTATTGGTCTAGATGAACCTGCACCGATTGCTCTTTTTGTTGCACTGTGAGGGCACACCTTAGCAAAATGACCAATTTGATGACATATATTACAGCTGCCAGTTACTCATCTGCATTGATCAGTAGAATGTTGTCCTCCACATATGTTGCAATAAATACCTGAATACCCCGAACTCTGTCCAGACCTAAACTATTGTGGCCCACTGGAACTGGAAGAACTACTGCCTGACCTCTTAAATTGCTTTCCTTTTGGCCGAAAATGAGAATCTTTTCTGCCACTGCTACTGCTTCCTCCCTCAAATCTGAGGGATGGTTGCTGAAACGGTGGCGGATTCTATGGCAATGGCGATGGCTGTTGAGGTGGTTATGGAATAAATGGTGCCCCTTTCTTTCTCAACAAACCAGCCTCTGCTCCTTTAGCTCGATTTAGTGCATCGGCAAAGTTTTTGGGTCTTCCACTGTTCACCAATGTAAAAACATCTGGATTCAAGCCATTTATAAATTGATCCCCCTTAGTTTCATCATTCTCTGCTATATGTGGAGCAAATTTCAACAAGCTAGAAAATTTAGCCACATATTCCTCAATTTTTAGCTGTCCCTACTTCAAACTAGAAAATTCCTCCCCTTTGTCTTTTCTGTACGAGACTGGAAAGAAACGTTGATAGAATTTAGTTTTAAACACAGTTCAAGTGATAGTCGTACCTCAATTTTCCAAAGCTTTCTTTGTTGTAATCCACCAACTTTTTGCAACTTCATGAAGTTGATGTACTACCAGTCTGATTCGACGATCATCAGAATAGTACAGAGATTCGAACAACTGATCAATGTATTCTAACTAATTTTCATAGTCCACTGAATTCTCGGTCCCCTTCAGTGTTGGCGGTTTAACAGACTGAAATATCTTCAACAAAGTTTATGTCGATGTAGCAGTCACGTCACTAATTGTTGTACATTTGCCTGTTCTGCCTAAGGAACGTCCACTGTCTCTCTAGTAATCGGTGCTCGACGGGAAGGCATATATGATATTCAAAAGGATTAGTGCAAAATACAATATCATATTCAGCAATTCTATTCCCATTTTTCTCTGATCGGCATTCTCATGCGTTTTCATGAGAATTCAGGTTCTAATCGAGGACAAGTTCTGGAATTGTTTCTCAAATAGAGCATGCAATAATAATTAACAACACAGAAGAATGCAATCATATAACTCAAAAGAGTAAAGCATGCTCGCATATACTTCATGTATTCAAATACTCAATCAAATCCATCTTATGCAAAACAAATTAATAAAGCAGACTCGATCTACCCCGCTCACTAATTTCTATCTCAGTCCAAGAAACTTATGCTCTGATACCACCTACTGTGGGGAATTCGGTTCTAATTATCAATAAAAATTAAATCATTCGATAACCAACAAAAACCCGACTAAATTTTTTTTTTTAACGCAGCGCGGGTGCACCCTGGGTGAACCACCCCTCGGGTAGTTTGGGCGCGGGTGCGCACTGGGAAAACCACCCTCGGCTGGTTTTGGCGCGGGTACACCCCTATGGCGGTGCACCTGCTCCCTCTGGCGGCTCAAATCAAGATTAAAATATTTTAATCCGGAATGGTTCCAAGTCGATACCTCGATCCAATACTACAATGAAATGAGTTCCAAAGCCATCGAAATGAAGTATAAATACATCATAATACTTCTCAAAATACAAGTTGAAACATGCTTTGAATCAAAATAAATTCGAAATACGATTCTACTTCTAATCCGAAGCCCCACTTCTACAACTCAGATCTCCAGCTACCCACGATGGTTCTGACAAGCTCCTGCCCCACCTGTTGACATACACACATACAAAACAAAGCAACAGTGAGATATCTCTGGTGAGAATAATATTCTCAATATAAACAACATAACATGCAACATAATAATCATGAATGCGATGCATGTTTTAAAAATGGGCTATCAAATCTGATATCAATAAAATCTTGGTTTTTGGGATCTCGGGGAATAAAATCTCAAACATACCACCGACTCTCCCAATCGAGGTGGTGTCAAGTATCTCAATCCCCTGACTTTGGTGCAACTATAATGAGTCATCTATTTCTGAAAGTAAATCTACATTCCGTGCCACTCAATTGTAGCCCTCCAAACGTCTTTTGCAATCTAGATCGTTCGGCCCTCTATGATATTCAGGTTGGGGCTCAAGATGAATGCAACATAATATTGATACATTATATCATCCAATTATGTAACACATACTAAATAAGTAATCAAAATAACCATTCAAAGCAACAAGTAACATTTAACTCAAATAAGAGAATATAAGCATTCAAGTATGTGATTTGGGAATTCGATAATCATATCTATCTCGAATATTCTATCTCATCTTGATTGATGTTTATTTATACCTTGATCTTGGTTCTTAGATGCTCCAAATCTGGACGATTCAACAATGAGAATTCCTATCAAAATCTGTTGGACAATATCAATTTTACAAGCAAATCATCAATGCAAACCTTGAGCTATTCTATCCCGATTCGAATACGGAATTCCCGAGCTTGACAAACTTCAATGAAATCTGAAAACAAGATATAACATGATATATATCAGAATATAAATCAGCTCACAACACACTCAATCGACGAGATTCAAAACGGCTTCAAATCTTGAACCGACGGCATAACGGTTACAAACCGAAAATCCAAACTATCTCGATAACAATCCCACCATCCAATACACCACATATCACAAACATATCAGCATGTATAGCGTGAAAACCAGCAGCATCAAAAATAAATATTTTCGAAAATCAATTCAAAAATCATAACAAATTCAATCGACGATCATTTCCCGATCCGTCTTCGAATACATAATCTTTGCTAGCTCAAGAACATATATATCCAATAATAATCGAATTAAATAATCCGTTCAAAATTAAAATATGATAGAACTTAAGAAAACTTACGTCAAAACGTAGCTCTCGGAGCGGTGATCGCAGATATATGTTCAATTCCGAATTATGACGGCCGGATTACGAAAAATCGAAGCTTTGAAAGAGTGAAAATGGCGTGAGGTTTGTGTTTCTGATTTCTCTGCCTTCTTCTCGTGCAAAGTGATGAGCTAATGGAGGAAAATAGATAAATATAAGAAATTTTGCAGTTTAGTCCCTGAAATCTTTGCTATTTTCAAATAAGTCCCCGGTCAGTCTTTTTAATTCAATTTCAATCCTAAATAATTTAAGAATATTAGAATTTAAATATAAACTCCAAAATTATCAATTAAAAATTCTCGGATTAAAATTAAATAATCTAGGGCCTTACAACCATGCAATCGAGGATCATCCAATTGACCAAGAGTTGAGGAAAATGGAACTATAGCTAATCTAATTGATAGAAATTCAGCTGAGCCCATTCAAATCAATGATACTTCACCTGATACAGTTACACAAGTGATCCATGATGCACAAGAGTATGGATGGAACAGAAATCATCCACAACACTTGGTGATAGGTAACACCTCTGATCCAGTTTGAACTAGAGGACAAATGCTTATTTTATTTTTGTATGTAGCCTTTATTTCAAACATCAAACCTAAGAAAATTGATGAAGCACTAATTTATAGTAGCTGTGTTGAAGCTATGCAAGATGAGCTTAACCAATTTACTAGAAATTCATTCTGGAACCTAGTTCCAAGACCCTCTCATAATTTAGTCATAGGTACTCGATGAGTGTACATGAACAAAATAAATGAAGACAGAACTGTGGAGCAAAACAAAGCAAGATTGTTTGCTCAAGGATATAGGCAATAGGAAGGAATTGATTATGACGAGACTTATACTCCAGTAGCCAAACTGGAAGCTATTATAATGTTCCTCACTTATGCATCCTTCAAGGACTTCAAAGTATATAAAATGGATGTCAAGAGTACCTTTCTCAACGGCAATATTCAAGAAGAAGTCTATGTCAAGCAGCCTCCTGGTTTTGTTAATCATCAATTTCCTGACCATGTTTTGCACTTAAAGAAAGCTCTTTACGGACTGAAATAGACTCCGAGAGCTTGGTATGATATTCTAACCAAGTTTTTACTTGAACATGATTTCACCATAGGCACAGTAGACAAAACAATTTTTAAATTTACTAAGAATGATCACACTCTTCTTGTTCAAATTTATGTTGATGATATTATATTTGGGTCAACTAACCCAAAAAAGTTTTCTAAGTTAATGCAGGACAAATTTGAGATGAGTATGATGGGTGAATTGACGTTCTTTCTCGAATTGAAAGTTAAACAGTTGGAAAATGGGATATTTATTAGTAAACCAAATACACCAAAGAACTTCTCAAGAAGTTTGGCATGGAAAATTGCTCAGTTTCTACTACCCCTATGAGCTCATCGATTAAACTTGACAAAGATTAATGGGGAATTTCAGTTGAGGTAACCATGTATCAAGGTCTCATAGGTTCACTACTTTATTTAACCACTAGCAAACCCGATATTGTATTTTTGCAGTTTTCCTATGTGCTAGATTTCAGAGTAACCCTAGACAGTCTATTTACTTAGCAGCCAAGCTTATTTTAAAATATCTCAAAGGAACCAAAAATGTTGGGTTATTGTATGTTAAGGATAACTCTTTCAATTTAGTTAGATATTCAGATGCAGGTTATGAAGGGTGCAAATTGGATAGGAAAAGTACAAGTGGATCATGTCAGTTTCTCGGCGACAGACTGATCTCATGGTTTAGCAAGAAACAAATGTCTATTTCCATTTCCATAATTTAAGTAGAGTATTTAGCTACAGGAAGTTGGTGTGCCCAACTACTATGGATACAAAAACAGTTGAGAGATTATGGAATCGAGGCTAAGGCATCACCGATCTTCTGTGACAACACTAGCCCAAGTGCGATCACATATAAACTCATTCTTCACTCCAAAACAAATAATATTTATGTTAGATATCATTTCATCCGTGATCATGTGATATTTTTGTGTCTATTTGTGTTCATTAATGTTGGTTTTATATGTTTTATTGCGTGTGTGTGCATTTCACTCTTCGGGTTTTATTTGTAGGAAAAATGAAATTAAAAGAATTTTGAGCTCTAAAGAGAAAAGAAAAGAAAGAAAAAGTAGAGCTGCTAACGAACAGCTCTAACGAAGAGCTCTTTCCAACAACTCTAATCTAGTGCTATCGCTCTAACAAATAACCCTAGAAGAAGTGCTATTGCGCTAAAGAATAGCCCTAGAATAAGTGTTATTGCACTATGGAGAGGCAAGAGAAGAAGCGCTACCGCGCTAATGAGCAGCGCTGCCCGCGCTATTAGAACAAAGGACGCGCAATTGCGCTTGTAAATAGCGCTAGATTGAAGCAGAAGAGAAAGCGAGGTAGAGTTATGCTCACTCGAGCGCAAGTTTACTCCGCTCGAGCGAGAAAAGCGAGATTTTTAATCCTCGGGACAGAAGTACGCTCGCTCGAGCGCACATTATTTCCGCTCGAGCGAGATGCATGCACACATACTTTTTAAATTTGGAAACTCTTGCTCGGGTTGGACACTATATTTTGTGGATCCTTAGGCATATAAATAGCATACTTTCCATCAGATTAATGGTTACACAAGGAGTTTGAAGAGGAAGAGGCGGCTAAAACTTTGTCGGCAATTCTGTTCTTCTTGTTTTCTTTATTTTTGATTTTTAGTTCATGTTTTGGATTGAAAACTTTTGTTGAGAATTATGTTAGACCTTGAGTAGTTCTTTATTTTTTATCAAAGCCACGTGATTGGGCCGAAAAAATTCATGTAGAAAATGTGGATGTTTATTTGGGATTTTTCAGACTTGATTTTATTTTATTGATTGTTATATTTATTTTTGTCTTGTGAATATCCTGATCAACTATCTGATTGCATGTTAATTGGTCCAAAGTCGATAGAGGAGGAATTGATTTTGATCACTTTAACAATCAACACATGGTAAAATCGACTAGAAATAGTATTCGATTCAGTGTGCGGTTTAGGTGAAAACTAAATTTTCACAAATATTTAATGCATTCAAATTTGATTATAATTATGAAAATTTAATCAGTCAATATTTGAATAGGTTTAATTGTTCTAGAAATATACCTTTAAACAATTTAGAAAAATTTCTGTAATCTAAGATTAAATCTGAATCCCAAAGCGACTACATGTTACATGAATTGTTTGGTATCTACGTGTGTCCTTGATCGATCTTTTCTTGCGTTTGAATTCAACCCAAATATTCTTTCTGCATTTCAGTTAATTTAATTTTATTTGCAAATTTATTTAATAGTTTAAAATCTGAAATTGCTCTTATTCACTAGTCTATATTAAGTTGAAATAAATATATTTTGGTAGCTACAAAATAACAGTCCCTATGGGTTCGACATCTGATTTTTATTCACTATCTATAACTTGATCTGGTGCGCTTGCCAGTAGATTTTTAATCAAACCGATTTTAGCGGTCATCATGCATTAAAGAAGAACATCAGACTGGAATACATCTCAACTGAACAACAAGCAGCTGACATCTTCTCCAAACCACTCCCGGAGGATAAGTTTTCTTACTTTAGAAATATTTTAGGACTTATTGATTTATCTTTAAGAATTTATTTAGGGGGAATTTTGAGTCTTTAAAAGAACAACTGATACGGCAGTAGTTAGTTTCCCTCAAGATAAGGAGACTCAGTTTGGATTGGAAATTGGACTAGTCAACTGACTCAATCTAGGTGGTAAACTAAATTAGTCAACTGATCTTTTGGACCAACTGATCTTATCATTTACGTTGGATATTTCATGACTCATTTTTTATTCCATATCAAATAAGATGAACCAATCAAAATCTTTCAAAATTCTCTATTTATTTTAATGATTTAATTTTGCATTAGATTAATTATGTTTTTTTTAAAAAAAAATTTCCTATGACTGACCGCCACGTGTCATGTCAGCGAATTTGAAAAGGTTTATTGTACATATGTACCATTGGTTTTAATATATTCAGTCTCATCTCCTCATTTGAACTTCATCGTTCATTATTTTCTCAGAAAATTGCAAAACCATAAATCGTTTCTTATTTACAGAATCAACTTATAAATATGGTCAGCTCACATCCGGCACACAATCTGAATGTGATGGCAGTTGATTTTGAGTTGATGTACAAGATGGATGATGAGGGAATCTTATCAGTCTTTCAGAAGATTGAATCTTCCGGACTGTGATTCTTTCTTTTGGCTATATCTCTGGATATCTACGAGAAATATCTTATCTCCTTGTATCGGAAATGCACTGATAATGAAGTTGGAGCTATAATACTTTCTATTGCTGGACACCAACGGACAATCAATGAAGCTTATTTTGCTCAAAATTTTCAAACTCCCAATTGAAGGCATCCATGATTTCAACACTATCTCATATCAAGATCCAACTAAGATGCAAACACTTTTTTCAAACTCTCCTCAAGAAGTGAGCATGTCCGACTTCAAGAGAGAAGTGAAGATGGAATTTAAACTCTTAGCTGATGTCGTGGCCAAGAGCCTGGGTTGTTTGCCAAACTAATAGTCCAGAAATTTTGAGTGATGACTGCTATCATGAATGATATCAAGGTAAATTGTGCAGCAGTTCTCTTCAAAGTCTTTCGCAACATGATGCTTGAAACAAAACAATCTTTTGGCTACACTCTTCAAATAAACCATTTGCTGGAACAGTTCGGCGTCAGTCTGCAGCAGACAAAATCTCTTCACAAGTACAAAATTCTTAGTGCTCAGTATATTAATGATCTTCGATCGATTAATATCTCTGAGAAGCAGTCCGTTACTAAATCCGTTAAGCCTACCTGCTCCATCGAAGCATTCTAGAGTGACCAAAACTAATGTCAAGAATAATTCCAAGACCAAAAGAAAGCTGATAGTTCATCACTGTGATGAAGATGGAAGTCAACTTGAAGATGTAACTATGAAGCCATGACTCAAGACAGCCAGGACGTCTAAGTCCAAACCTATTTCTTTACCTTAAAAACTTATCATCCATCCAGTTTCAAAAGTTATAGTCACCATGACTCAAAATGGTCCTATCTCATCAAATGAAGCATTTCATGAAAGTCGTACAAAAATCCACTCAGATCCTAGAGGCAAATAAATAATAGTTACTATACCAATCCATTCAGTTGCAGCTGTTCACGAGGATCCTGCTGAAGAAGTTGAAGATTTTGCCAAAAGCAGTCTAGCTCCACTCCAAACTATTTTTGCTACCACTGTTTTGCCACCATCTAGACCTATTGGAGGTATTTCCACCCGTCAAATAGTTGAAACTACTCATTCAAGTCTCGATTTGGTATCTAGAAAAGATAGAACTTTGGATTTTCTTCCGATGCTGAAAGACCAACCAACGCTATCCAAACACAAATCGACTGAACAATGGATGAAGTGTTGGAGTTTTCAAAAAACACTACAGATTAAGTATTTGATGTTTGGTACAAATACAGAACAACTACTCTTGCTCGGAATTTGAAGAAGAAGGGTGAACTCAGAACATTTATCTTTTTGGAGGAGACTGCTCTTAAAAAAGTGAAAACTGTTGACATTTTAGTTGCCTTCGATAGAAGGCAGTATTTCTTTAATTTGATGAGAATCAAGCGACTCACAACAATCCATGCTCAACTTAAAGAATGTTATGATCCAACATCAAGAACATCATATGAATATATAGCCGTTTTCACTCAGTTGGATCAGATCACTCTTCTCTGCAGCGTCGAGTAAATTTTTTGTGAACAAGATCAAGAGCTTGTTATCCCTGAGCCTTACAGGAATCCAAACACCAAATCAAATACAAAACCAGCTCCAAAAACAACTCAACAAGATGTTGAGTCTTTTGAATATACAATTGATCAAGCATTTCAAGAGGTGGAAAAGGAAACTGACCAGATTGATGAACAAACTGCAGTATACCAAATTGAAAATATTCTAAGTCCAGTTCAAGACCAACAAATGGGTTATTTATCCTTGCATGAAGTCACCCAAATGAATGTTGATGAAATTTTGCAGCAAGTTACAAGAAACATCCAATCTGAACTCAATTCCTCAATTCTTGAAGAACATCTTCAGTCGGAGAAACGAGTGGAAGAAGATGTTGTGCCCCACCAAGAAAAACTTATGGACGTGGAGAGTCCAGGTTTGTAGAATATTTTGATCAAAACAGTTGGGCATTGGTAGTCTACAAAGACCCATCTCCCATACCAGAAACTGTTTTTATTCCTCCATTTTTCTTTGAAGTAGCTACATCAGTTTTGGAATTTTTGACTCCAACTGTGGAGTATATTAGTTATTCAAAAGATAATAAGTTCGAAGAATCATTCGATGTTGAGGAGATCTTTCAGTTTGAACTAGTTAAACCAGCACATCCCACTACAAACCAAACTGAAGAGGGACAAAAATCAGAACCAGATATCAAAGGGAAAAAGAAGGTTGATGAAGAAGAATGTTTTGAGAAGACAAAAACTGACATTCAAATGTTCTCAATCGAGGCCGAAAAAGATGAAGACTTCTTGACTAAAGCAAAACAATCTTTCCACTTCAGTCTTGTCAAGAAGGACCTTCCAATTCTTGTGAAGTTGAACTCAAAGCAGTCGAGCCTACTGATGAAGAAGCATTTGATGATCTGAACAGCACTTTGAATGACATTGAGTTCTCATTGGCTACATACTCTGAGAATTTCATGCGACCAGAAATGATCAAGGCCAAGTGGGAAAAAAACATTGTAGCCATTCGTGATTCATTAACCAAAGAAGTTGTTATCCTACAAACACAACTCACTTTGCTGTTCAAATCACTTGACAATTTCAATTGGCTGCCTCTTCTCTACCTCAACTGTAGTAGTCTCAAGACAAGCTTAAACATAAAGTGGATAATATTTCTACTCAAGTTCAAATTTTTCAAGGAACAATGACTGATAACTTTCATGTCATATCAAATCATATCCAGACTTTATCTTCTCTAATGCAGCAGATTTGGATTAATCAAAGTAGTTCTCCAACTACTCAATCGAGAGGAGACCATCAGGGTCAGTCCAGCAGACCAACTCCAACCAGTCGAGGACTTGGAACTTATAGACATCCTTCCAATCATCGATAGGAGTTCATCATCAATTATTTTATCGATACTTGTCTGATGGATTATATTTGTTGACAATCTTAATGAAAATTTTCCAAAGACAACTTGTAGTGACCCGTATCCAGAATTAACGATTAATGAATAATTAATCGTGTAATCATGTTTAGATTAAGTAAAACATGATTAAGGAAATTCCAAATGGGTTAACGGAGTCCAGAAATGGATTTAGGACACTCGAAAATGGTCGGGAAGGTTCCGAGAGTTCGGATGGTTCAGAGGCTCCAAACCGGGTTAGGAGGCTCCGAACTGGAACTGGATCGGAGGATCCGAACCAAAGATCAGAGGATCCGAACTCTGATCGGAGGCTCCAAAGATAATGCATCATGGGTGACATCATTGATGGGACTTTGGAGGATCCGAAGTCAGGATCGGAGGCTCCAAACAGGAACGGAGGCTCCGAAGTTAGGAACGGGGGATCCGAACCAATTCGGAGGATCCAAAGTCAAGTTCGGACGGCCCGAACTTTGCCTATAAATAGAGGTCCGAAATTTCATTTCAACTTGCACCTCTCCTTTTCCTCTCTCAATTCCTAGGCCTTCTAACTCAGATCTAGGGAGTTCTAGGCATCCTATTGGGAATCCGGAAGTGGCATAGCGATCCCGACGTCGAGGCGAAGATGTGCCTAAGTTTTGAGGAATTGTCATCAGCGGGCTGACGACGGACGCAGGTATAGCTATGGTCTCCTTAAATTATTTAGGAGTATGCAATAGCTTAATTAAGGCTTTTAGAGCTTAAATAATGATGCATGGGTATTTGCATTGTAGAGTTGATGATAGGCTTGGAACCTAGAGTGGGACTGCTAGGACTGCCTGTAGTAAGGTACGTAAGTATAGACTGAGATAGCCAGCGGGTTTTGCATGCTTATATGTTGCATTTGTGTGTCATATTATTATGCAGCATATGCATATCATATTGTGCCTATCCATCTTATGAGATGATCCATGTAGAGCCGCTCAGCCCTGTCTGGACAGGTGATGTCTAGTGCCCAGTGACTGACGGGTCATGGGTAGTTAGCATCTGGGGACACAGTCCATGTCCTATAGGAATGAGCAGTGTACGCAGGGTTTGCTCCCCGGTTTGTACTACTCATGTCCTAGGCGCCATTACTGAGCAGTTATATACAGTTATCCCAGATATGGATACCCTATCATTTGCATGCATCATATTTGTATGTTTTACCCAGTGCTTTCGTATAGAGCTTAGAGCTCACGTCCAGTCTTTTCTGTGTATCTGGACACCTAATTTGACGGGGCAGGTGTAGGTGCAGGATTGAGCACCAGGAGCTTGGAGTAGCCAGTGAGTAGTAAAGACAGCAGGATTAGCTGTAGGTTTTGCCTTTAGGCTATTTATTCGATTGGGTTGTATAATCGAATTTATTTAATCGGTTGTATTCTGCCGGTATGTTTTTATTTAAGTCTTCTGCAGCGAATTGTTTATTGCATGTTTAATTATGCTCTTAACTCTGATTAGGTAGCGGATCCGGGTTGGGTCGCTACATTTTTGGTATCAGAGCATATGCTTGCAAGAGACTTGGGATATAGTAATGAGACCTTGGAAGAGGTGATGATGCGGCAATTAGTTTGCCCAGAGACTATCATCATCGGCAGGATTTCTAAAGATTTGGCTAATGGGATACCAGCAAGTGCGGACAGGAGTGATGGATCGTGTCCGAGTTTTTGAGATTTTTACTCAGGTGGATCCTAGTTTTGGATCGAGTACCGGATGCTAGAGGCAGTGGCAGAAGATTGGTGGGGACTTACTTGATGCTTGCATCTGTACAGTCATTACCATGATGACACTACTCTGAAGATTCTCCACTAGTAGTTGGAGAGATTGTCAGATAGACCTTTACCAGGGAATGCCTCGAGTGCCTAAGGCATGACAGGTTTCGAGCGTAAGGTCTTTAACCTCATGCAGTACATGATTTTGCCGGTATGCTTGTATCGATGCGTTCGGTAGGCACACGGGAAACTTCATGTTCAGAAGCATGATTTAATTACAAGAAGAACGCTGATGGTAGATCGTGAGCAAAAGAGGTCGACTGACATGCACTGACGCAGAGCATAGCTGGATAGCTATCACGAGCCATTTCTCCGGAGTTCTTCGTAGGGGGACATGTAGAGAGACTTGGTCGGGAGTATGCTTGTACCGATGCATGTGTCGATTAGAAGCTTCATGCTCAAGAAACGAAGACTAGTACGATGATTTAAATACTGTATTGTTGTAGTTGCAAACAGTATTTCAGTTGTAATGAATCATCATACTTTGGTTGTATCATTTCAAGTTCGATTGTACATTTCATTGTATATTGAATGTTGTATGTATTACATAAGATTGTAATAAAAAGAATTGTACATAACTTGAAATAAGTGATACATGTTTTATTTATCCAGCAATTCGTGGATGATTGCATGATTGTGCGGAAGTTTGGATTGGGTTTAGTTGATTAGTGTTCAACTATTGCAGCTCATGGGATTTGAGTGGGCCAACTGTGACAGTGTGACTTGCGGTTAGTCTAGGCGTTTTCCTAGGATTGACCTAGTTAGTCAGTGGACTATGTTAGTGCCAGCGATGAGTGGACTCATCTAGAGGCATTAAGGGTATTGTTTGGTTTAGCATGTTGAACTTTGTTCTAGGTTGTTTCCTTAGAACAGGCTGTCTGACCTTTGTTAGGTTGAGGCTTGTGATGATGGGTTTTCATCGGGATACCAGGTCCAGTATATGTCGAGAGTTGTGGACTATGACCAGGACTAGACGTAATGGGGCGCGACTCATGCCAGTATTACTCTAGGAGTCTTGGTACTTCAGAGGTTACCCGGGAGCCTTGTGCTTCAGGAGATGGCGGTGGGAAGGCTACTCAGTCTAGGGATTTGGTGACAGTCACGATGAGGTATGACCTTGGATTAGATATCAGGTTTGATATCGATGGTTTGATATCATCTGTTGTGCCAGAGATATAGTTTGAGTGTTCTGCTATGGGAACCAGTCATGGAGGGATTTTCTTGATAAGTGTGTACTCTGAGCATATAGGTTTTAACCTTTGGGTTACTGCTAGACGTGTGGATCTAGTAGGTGGACGAATTTCTACCAGCGATGACTAGGGGTTGTCATCAGAGTTGTGGTTAGAATTTCCTTGTGATAGGAATTATCCAAGATATTGGATGGGATGTTGTTACGAGACGTAGACTCGAATACGAGGACTACACCATGATGATTGGGGATATCATCTGACTAGTATCATATTAGAAATATGATTGAATTCTCCTGATATGAGACTTATTCAGGAGGGGAGAGTGAAGACTATCTGAGTCATTGACTCGGAGGTGAGTATTTCCAGCGATGTTAATCTTTCATCAGTAATGGGGTTGTATCAGACGCTAAGGATTGTATAAGACTAATTGAGGCATGAGGGAAGCGTGATGCCAGTATACACTTGGTGGTGATTCCAGGTGGGACATGGTGGTAGGCTACCTCGGTCTTAATTTGTTGAACAATCTTAGCGAGGGATATAATCAAGATTGTGTCCGAAGATTGTGGGAATCTTTGGGATTCTTTAGTTATTCTTCTTGGACTTGACGATCCGTGGTGTTCATTCTAAATGAACGAGGTAAGGATAGTGAGTCCAGTGGTTGCGCTAAGTACTGTCTGATATTTTCAGAGTTTGAGCATAGGATTTTCCATGGGATGGAAATGGGCTTAGTTTATCTTGATGATTGCCTTGGGAGAACAAGACAACGATTAGTAGTGCTAAGGTAGCACGGGATCTGTGCTAGTGACTACTAGTGGTTATTGGATAACTTTTTCAAGGTTGGGATGATTAAGTTCAGAATACGAAGCAGCGGTTAGTAGCGCTGAAAAGGCACAGGACTTGTGCCAAGTAAACTACTTATGTACTGTGATCTAACACCGTTTGGAAATAGTTCCTTGTGGCAGCTGAGTTATGGTTATTGACCGAGCCTTGTAGGTTGGATGATCAGTGGTGGTCTGATCTGATAAGTGCGAGCTTAAGTAGATCGACGAATTCGATTGGTTGAGCCAATCAGGGTTGATCAGGATGTAGCAATTAAGAAATATTTGGGATAGTATTTTGTCGAGTAATGCTTATGGCATGAGTACTGAATACCATCTCAGAGAAATCGGAGATTTGAGTTATTTAGTCTCAATGATCGCCAGAGATGAATCTTCTGGGATTGATGTAATCGGGAACGATTGCAAGTGGACTTGTATGATCAAGTTAGGTGCTAACTTGACAGTGGAGAAAAGCAAAGGAGTTGGTAGTTTCCAGTATAGTGCATTCTTTGTAAGAAGGAAGCTGATATTGATCCAATCAATTGCTTAGTGATGGCAATAGGTCAAGAAAGGATCATGTTGTTGTTTCATGTGAGAGTTTTCCATTGAACAAACAATAGTGAAGATTTTTGACCGGACATTTCGGTTAAGTAAGGACACCGATGTATACCGTTGTGGTTGGATCCGACGAGTAGTTAGAAATGCTAATGGACATTAGCAAGGAACATAAGTTGTCTAATCGTGAGGTATGACATTAGCTGGGGTCTAATTCTTGAGATCCAGCAGGTTGTGTCACTGGTCTTCCAGCAAGTGATGTGCGATATGTGACTGAGATAGTCAAGGATCGACTTAGTAGCCAACGAGGTTTGCCTTTGGGGTCGAAGATTTCGCAAGATCGTGACGGATCGAGTTTGTTCTTTTGAGTCAGTGAGTCACATCTATGCAGACTGTTTGTCAAAGAATATTGCGTTGTAGCAATAAACGACAATTAGAGACGCATTATGTGACAAGTTACTTCGAGCACAAGTATTTCCCAGGATTGACTAGGGAATCGACGAATTAGATAGTTCAGTACTGAGAGTGATGCGTTCGGCAAGGGAGCGAATTGACTATTGAGAATCCGTTGGGATTTAGTTCCAGGATCAGTATGTTCAACCTTGGGAGGTTGGTATGAGCTGATAGTATTATAAGAGACTCTGAGTTGAGTTATACCAGGTGCAATGACTGTCGATTTTCGAGACGGAATAGGAAGCGTTTCCATATGTCTGTGCACTGTGGAATGTCCCAGTCGAGCATATTGGTGGGAGCTTGCCTTAGTCTTGATGAGTGTACAGTGATTGCGAGTATGTATAACTATCAAGAGGATGTCCAACGATTGAGATTCATGGGTGAATAACCTATGATTGAGATGATGTAGATCATTAAAGGTGTAATAACTTCTATTGCAATGTATGCGTAACTTCGCAGGCCAATGGCTAGGAGATGACGTAGCATCATGAATTGCAAGTGATAATAGTTATCATCAGGGCACAGTGTTGAGGTTGTGCTAAGAAACGTGGACAACAGAATGCACTAGACATGATGGTTTAAGTTCCCAGTATTCCTTGGAAAGCCGGTTGTGCTTCAGGGAGAGTGGGGAGAGTAACCAGTCTAGGGAACATTGTGAGCAGTAATGTTGTAGTATGACCTTGTGTCAAATAGATTCTCTTGAGGAGAAATTTGAGTTTTGTTGTGTCGGCACAGTGTTGGGAAGAGTGTTTCCTAACTAGAGGTGTTGAGCACCGAGAAATTTTGGAACCATTAGATGGTTAGTTTGGATTAGTGATTCGACGAATGCAGTAAAACCAGTCAGGTTATGACTTGGTCTTCGTCAGTATAAGATTTCCGTTGAGACGATAATCTCGATCAAGTGGGTGTTGGTATCTTTCGTGACCAGAGAGATCGGGGTCAGTTTGGAAGACGTATCAATGTTGTGATATGCGAGTGCTAGAGGAGTTCGATTGTCGACCAGTAGCGCAGTAATTTTCAGCTGGGAAAATGTTAATGTGGTTCAGCATTAATGAAGCTTGCAGAGAATTCGACGGGAGTCTGAGTGTGTTGGAGGATATTTCGACCAGACACTCGAGCAAGGGTTTCTTGTACGTTCTCGAGGTTTTACCCTAGATTTCGAGGACGAAATCTTCTAAGGGGGGGAGAATGTAGTGACCCGTATCCAGAATTAACGATTAATGAATAATTAATCATGTAATCATGTTTAGATTAAGTAAAACATGATTAAGGAAATTCCAAATGGGTTAACGGAGTCCAGAAATGGATTCAGGACACTTGAAAATGGTCGGGAAGGTTCCGAGGGTTTGGATGGTTCGGAGGCTTCGAACGGGGTTAAGAGGCTCCGAACAGGAACTGGATCGGAGGATCCGAACCAAAGATCGGAGGATCCGAACGGGTTCGGAGGATCCAAACTCTGATCGGAGGCTCCGAAGATAATGCATCATGGGTGACATCATTGATGGGACTTCGGAGGATCCGAAGTCAGGATCAGAGGCTCCGAACAGGAACGGAGGCTCCGAAGTCAGGAACGGGGGATCCGAACCAATTCTGAGGATCCGAAGTCAAGTTCGGACGGCCCGAACTTCGCCTATAAATAGAGGTCCTAAATTTCATTTCAACTCGCACCTCTCCTTTTCCTCTCTCAATTCCTATGCCTTCTAACTCAGATCTAGGGAGTTCTAGGCATCCTATTGGGTATCCGGAAGTGGCATAGCGATCCCGACATCGAGGCGAAGATGTGCCTAAGTTTTGAGGCAATTGTCATCAGCGGGCTGACGACGGACGCAGGTATAGCTATGATCTCCTTAAATTATTTAGGAGTATGCAATAGCTTAATTAAGGCTTTTAGAGCTTAAATAATGATGCATGGGTATTTGTATTGTAGAGTTGATGATAGGCTTGGAACCTAGAGTGGGACTGCTAGGACTGCCTGTAGTAAGGTACGTAAGTACAGACTGAGATAGCCAGCGGGTTTTGCATGCTTATATGTTGCATTTGTGTGTCATATTATTATGCAACATGTGCATATCATATTGTTCCTGTCCATCTTATGAGATGAGCCATGTAGGGTCGCTCAGCCCTGTTTGGATGGGTGATGTCTAGTGCCCAGTGACTGACGGGTCATGGGTAGTTAGCATCTGGGGACACAGTCCACGTCCTATAGGAATGAGCAGTGTACGCAGGGTTTGCTCCCTGGGTTGTACCACTCATGTCCTAGGCGCTATTACTGAGCAGTTATATACAGTTATCCCAGATATGGATACCCTATCATTTGCATGCATCATATTTGTATGTTTTACCCAGTGCTTTCGTATTGAGCTTAGAACTCACGTCCAGTCTTTTTTTTGTATCTGGACACCCCATTCGACGGGGCAGGTATAGGTGCAGGATTGAGCACCAGGAGCTTGGAGTAGCCAGTGACCAGTGAAGACAGCAGGATTAGCTGTAGGTTTTGCCTTTAGGCTATTTATTCGATTGGGTTGTATAATCGAATTTATTTAACCGGTTGTATTCTGCCGGTCTATTTTTATTTAAGCCTTCCGCAGCGAATTATTTATTGCATATTTAATTATGCTCTTAACTCTGATTAGATAGCGGATCCGGGTTGGGTCGCTACACAACTTATCTTAATCATATAGTTTGTGTTGGTCAAAAAGGAGGAAACAATTCAGTTATTTAATTTTATAGATGCTTTGACTAAAAGACAAAAACAATTCAAGTGCTAAGTTTTATCAGACTCCAAAAAGGGAGAAATTGTTGAGGAATTTAAGTTTTGGTGTTTTGCGTAATTAAGTCATATCGCATAGCAAAACTGCATCACTAAACTGAACTGGGCAAAATGGTTAACTAAACTGATCTTAACTCAAAACTGCTCAATGGATAAATCAGTTTGCATACCCAAACTGCTTAGCCAAGCAGTTTACCTTACCGAACTGCTTACATCACAAAACTGCTCATGTAACTAAAATTATCATGCCACTGAACTGCTCTCGTCACCAAACTGAAGTATGCGCAGTCAGTCTACCAATATTCCAGGAATAATCAGTTGATGTCAGTCTACCTCGGCGGATAAAGTCTTCCATACTCTGAAATTCTTCAACCACCTCCGTGCACTCAAATTGTACTATTGCAGTAGAGAATGTTGACGTGACAAAACAAACAGTGCAACAGGAAGAACTTGAAGACAATAGATATTATTTAAATATTATGACCGTTGGTACCAAAGCCTATAAATATGCATAAAGATTAGTTTTGCATCTCTCTCTTGCAAGCTCTCACACGAACTCTCTTTATTGAACAGTTCAGTCTACCAAAAGCTTTCAAAGTTTATCAAGCTAAACTGATTGAGAACTCAAAGCACATATTCAAATATATTATCTGATCACTGAACGATCACTAACTGTTGTATTAAATTCAGTCGAGGGATGTTTTTGTTGTTGGGTTACTAGGAGTTTAAGATAGGTAGTGTGGTAAGTCTTAGTCTTGGATCGGGATTTTTCAAACAGTTGTAAAGTTCAATGTTTTCTAGTGTAAACCTTCCTACCAAGGAAGAAGGGGTGACATATGAGTATTTAGTTCTCCGCACATCCATAAATATTTGCTCGTCTTCTTCATTTTAGTTTACCTCATATTTTCAGTCTTGAATTTAATTTTTATCGCTTAGTGTTCAGAATCTGTTAGTTGGAATTTTTTTGCACATTTCATTTGTTTGTCAACTAGCATGGACAGTCAAGAAGGAGAGAATTCAATTGCAAATTTGATTGAATTCTAAGTTTTCTTTGTAGAGAAATTTTGTGGTGTATTCACCCCCGCTCCCACCCCTCTACACGCAAACCGATCCTATCATATTTTATTTATGAGATTTAAAATTTTATATGATGTGTATGATGTTTAAATTCTGAAATTTATTTTAATGTTTCCAGGGTTGGGATTAATTCTTGACTAAGAAAACAAAACTAGCCTACGAACGAGGTCTGAACATATTTTTATGTTTATTTTAAATTAAATATTGGTGCAGTTTATTTTAATAATTGAGAGGAGAAAACTTTTAAATATAATTATTTATGACTAATGGGTTGACTTCAAAAACCCATTAGTTATATACTAAGCAGGCGTTCAGTTCTCCTTTCACTTTTCACTTTTCTCTCTTGGTTGCCGCCTACTCCCCTCCCTCTCCCTTTCTCTTTCAAAAATCTGCACCTAGGAAGAAGAACAACCCTCGATCTTGTTTTTTCAAGGCTAGATCACTAACGTGTTGGAAAACGTGTTCAGATCAATTAAGAATTGATACCCAGTGCAGCGGAAGTTTAAAAATATTTATTTTTCGATATATGGAACGATTCCATATCATGAGTATTAAAACTTTACGATTAAATTATGCAAGTAAGTAAAATAATAATAATCACAATTAATAATATTTTACCTCTTCAAGCAACGGCTTGATTATGGACACCAACAGAATTTAATCTGCTCTTCTTGTTTATCCCGGAAACCGATGGCTTCACGATCAATCACCGGAATAAGGTCCATGAACAGAAAACAGAAACCCTCTGATTGATTGCACTAGAAATCAATCAGATGTATATCGAAGAGAATAAACAGATTTGATCTGTTAATTCGGAATGTAATTTTTCACAAAAATCACAGACCAAATTTTCTCTAAAGGGACAGAGGAATTTTCGAAAATTCCCCTTTAAAATATATGTGTGATTTCGAAAATTGCAAGAATGAATTGTGTCAATTTTGGAATACTACACATGTATTTATAGATAATTTCTAGACTAGATTAAGTTATAATTGTATTAGGACTCTAACTCCTTAGGGCCCACAATCCATAACTTAAGCCCAACAAGTCAAGACCGTTGTTATAGAAATTAATATAAAATTCATCATGACTCCGATTGATAAACCGATTTCACCAATGTGTATAGAAACCATTTCTGCACCTTTTAAAGTCAAGATAATTTTTCTGAATCCGAATTCAGTGATTTCCAAAAATGCCCATCCCTATGTCATTTTAGGAAATTTCACTCCCTTTTAGTTAAGAAGTCCAACTTCTCTTTAATCAAATTTAACTCTTTAAATTTAACTATCTCAACGGGGTTTAGTAATCCATTACTTATGTGACCCTCAATGGTTTAGGGATACAGCTAGTCGTGGGCTCACAACTCCTTGTGACTCGAAACAACAATTTTCGACTTGGCCAACGAATCATGGTAAGAGCGTCTAGCAACATCGCCCCATGATTCCCTAGGTATCACTGATAATGCCTGCAAGAACCAGTAGATTTTGGTTAGCGTACAGTACGGTCCCTTCATCCATATATCCCGATCGAATCAACAACCATTGGTGCATCGAGAGTCGTTCGAGATTCGATAACTATGCATTACATCTTGGAGATCAAATAGTGACATCGCATGTGTTACTAGGAAAACCGAGTAACCTAAAACACATCATGTACTCTGGCCAGAGATTCGTCACACTAATATCTCCTCAGATCGCATAGGATATCCACACTCGCAAGTATGTGGTGAATCCTTGACAACAAAGCATCGACTCCTATATGTGTCGTAACTGTACCCAATCCCGACACCTGATGACCCCAATAGAGTTGGTAAACGAGTCAAAGTACAGTACTAGCATATAGAGTCTCAATGATGTTTCAAGTAGTAAGGACTAATGGTGTACAACCAAAACTGCGGACTTTATCCACTCGATAAGTGATAACCACTTGGAAAGTCCGAATAGGGTAGTTCGATCATTCATCATATGAATATCCATTTGCATGCTTTGAACATCTCCATGTCCATTACCAATGAAACATGGTACTTGGCATCACAAATGCTAGTCTCAATCTCGAGCAATCCTTATCCTTATTAGCGGATGACTCAATTGACTAGGAACTATTTAGAATATACAGTGACTATAAGATGTGTTTCATAATAGTGATCTCTCTTTATTCACTATCTCATCTTACTTACACTATAGTATATTCAAGGTCTTTATCAAAACAACAATAGTATATCACAATATAACAATATGAAGAAAGACAAAGATAATGCCATTAATGAATGTAAATTATATTAAACAAAGATTGTTTATACATAGAGTTACAAAAGCCCTTAGCCACAAGTTGGCTAACCGGGCACCCACTCTTTCATAACGAGGTACCAATTAATCACAACCTTCAATGATCAGAAAACTTTTAAATGCATTTGAAACCACAATTCGAGGATATACGTATTTTGATAAGAAAAATATGTGTGTATATATGTATTTGTATTCTTTTTCATAGAATTTTAAGAACATGATGTAGATTCGTTAAGCATGATTCTTTCTTGATGTTTTGATGTAAATTTTGTTGAGAATTATTGCTTGAGACGTTTGAATCTCAGATTGTGTGTGTGTTCTTTTATATGAAAAGTTTTGATGCAATTCTTTTGAATATGGTTGTTTTTGGATGAATCCTTTTCAATATTTTGAAGTTTTTCATGTGTATTATCAAAAGTTTCAATGTATGTTTTTATGGTTTTTAATGTGTTGGAACCGTTTATAAAATGTTTCATGTAATGGTTTTTTAAGTATTGAAGTTAGAACGGAAAGAACGACTCACGTGGATCGATTTAGCTATGTAATACATCTATATGTACTTTATTCTTCACGAAAGTTTTGTTCATTATGAAAGCATGAATTTTTATGAATGTAAAGATGATTTGTTCATTTTATTTCAAATAGCATGCATGATTTTCGAACACGAAATATTTTACAAACATGATATGTTTATGAAAATTGATGAGAAGATTTTAAGAGAAATTTTATGAGAAGTTCATGATGATAAAGTTTTATCACTACAACAAAAATGCACAAACACAACACTTAAAAGACAACGCTTTTTGTAAAAAGTGTTGTCGTTTTTTAAAAGACAACGCTTTTAGTGAAAAGCGTTGTCGTTATATATTTTTTATTCATCAAAGACAATGCTTTTTTAAAAAAGCGTTGTCTATTAGCGTTTTTTTAGGTCAAAGACAACGCTTTTAAAAGTGTTGTCTATGAGCATTTTTTTTCCTATGTATGACAACACTTTTTAAAAAGTGTTGTAGAAAAACTATTATTTTTATTTAAAATAAAAACTTAAAATAAATATTATTGCACCTGCCTTTACGTGAGAAATATACCCAAAATCCCCACACTTCTTCTCGATCACCTTCTCCGACCCCTCTCTCTTTTTTCTCTCTTTCAAATCAAAATCTGTTGTCTTGCTCAATTCATCAGAATATTTTTCAAGTGACCTCCGAGAAGCCCATCTTAGGATAAGAAAAATCATTCTCTCTTGTGCTCTCACTTGCCCTAAAGCCAACTAGTCATACTACGCAATCCCATTGCTTTGCGATGTTTGTCAAACAATGGTCCTGGCAAGGGCTTAGTAAGTGGATCAGCGATATTGTCTGTAGAGGCCACTCTCTCGGCAGTGATGTCTCCTCTTTCTAAAATCTCCCAGATGATGTGGTATTTCCTCAGTACGTGTTTGGATCTTTGATGAGACCTTGGTTCCTTTGCCTGAGCAACGGCACCAATGTTGTCGCAGTACACCGGAACTGGACCAACAGCTTCAAGAATTATGCCCAACTCTTGGACGAAATTCCTCATCCAAACGGCCTCTTTAGCAGCAGCTGATGCTGCAATGTATTCTGCCTCAGTGGTGGAATCCGCTGTGGTGTCTTGCTTGGAACTCTTCCAAGAGACAGCACCGCCATTGAGCATGAATACAAATTCAGAGGTTGACTTCGAGTCATCCACGTCGCTTTGGAAGCTAGAGTCGATATAGCCTTCCAATTTCAATTTTCTTCCTCCATAAACCATGAACATATTCTTAGTCCTTCTCAAGTACTTAAGAATATCCTTCACGGATTTCCAATGCATTTGACTGGGGTTGGCCTGATATCTGCTCGTGACACTCAGAGCAAATGCTACATCCGGTCTGGTAGATATCATCCCATACATAATACTACCTATGGCTGACGCATATGGTATGTGTGTCATTTTCTCTATCTCTTCGTCAGTCTTGGGACACATAGACTTGGATAGAGAAACTCCATGACACATAGGTAGATATCCTCTCTTGGACTCATCCATAGAAAACCTTTTCAATATGGTGTCGATGTAGGTTGCTTGAATGAGTCCTATCATTCTCTTAGATCTATCTCTATAGATCTGTATCCCTAGAATATAGGATGCCTCACCCAAATCCTTCATCGAGAATCTACCTGATAACCATATCTTTGTTGAATGCAACATCCCTACGTCATTCCCAATGAGTAGGATGTCATCAACATAAAGCACTAAGAACGTCACCGCATCCTTAACTACTTTCTTGTACACGCACGATTCCTCCGGGTTTTTGATGAAACCAAAGTCCTTTATTGTTTCATCAAATTTCTGGTTCCAACTTCTTGATGCTTGTTTGAGACCATAAATTGATCTCTGAAGCTTGCATACCTTATGCTCGCTTCCCATGGATGTGAATCCCTCGGGCTGCATCATATAGATTTCTTCCTTAATGTTTTCATTAAGAAATGCAGTCTTCACATCCATTTGTCATATCTCATAGTCATACCATGCTGCTATGGAAATAAGGATTCTTATGGACTTGAACATTGCGACTGGTGAAAAGGTTTCATCATAGTCAACTCCTTATCTTTGAGTATAACCTTTTGCTACCAATCGTGCCTTGTAGGTAAGTACCTTACCATCAGGCCCAAGTTTTCTCTTGTAGATCCATTTGCACCCTATTGGAACAATTCCATCGGGAGGATCTACTAAAGACCAAACTTGGTTTGTATGCATCGAGTCTATTTCCGACTGCATAGCATCAAGCCATAAATTAGAATCCGCATCAGAAATTGCTTCCTTGAAGTTTCTTGGATCACATCCAATGTCGGGTTCACTTTGATCCCCTTCAAGAAGAAGACCATATCGAATAGGAGGTCTAGAAGTCCTCTCGGATCTCCTAAATATAGGCGTGTCAATCAATGGTTCCTGAGGTGTAGGATCATTATTTTGTATCTCGGGTTCTTCTCGAATTTCTTCGAGTTCCATCATCTTGCCTTTCTTATCTAATAAGAACTCCTTCTCCATAAAGGTGGCATTTCTTGAAACAAACACTTTTGTTTCAGTAGGATGATAGAAATAATATCCGATTGAATTCTTCGGATATCCTACAAAATAACATAAGGTGGATCGACTATCCAACTTATCTCCCACTGTCTGCTTCATATAAGCAGGACATTGTTGTAAAACTGTGTTCAGATCAATTGAATCGATACCCGGTGCAGCGGAAGTTTAAAAATTTATTTTTCTTTGATATGAAACAATTTCATATCATGGGTATCAAAACGTTTAACGATTAAATCACACAAGTAAAATAAATAATAATTAATTAAATATTTTACCTCCAATCTCGAAGCGAGATTATGGACACCAACAGAATTTAATCTGCTCTTCTTGTATATCCCGGGAACCGATGGCGTCACGATCAATCACCGGAATAAGGTCCACGAAAAGAAAACAGAAACCCTATGATTGACTGCACTAGAAATCAATCAGAAGTTTTGCGTAGAGAATAAATAGATATGATCTGTTAATTCAGAATTGTAATTTTTCACAAAAATCACAAGTCTGAATTTTCTTCGGGAGGGACAAGGATTTCGAAAAACCCTTAGAATATTTAGAGTGTAATTTCGAAAATTATAAGACACAATGTTGTTGATTTTCGAACCCAACACCTCTATTTATAGATAATTTCTAGTTATAATTGTATCAGGACTCTAACTCCTTAAAGCCCACAATCCATAACTTAAGCCCAACAAGCCAAGCCCGTTGTTATAGAAATTAATATAAAATTCATCGTGACTCCGATTGATAAACTGATTTCACCAATGTGCACAGAAACCATTTCTGCATCTTTTAGAGTCAAGATAATTTTTCTGAATCCGAATTCAGTGATTTCCAAAAATGCCCATCCCTATGTCATTTTAGGAAATCTCACTCCCTTTAGTTAAGAAGTCCAACTTCTCTTTCATTAAATTTAACTCTTTAAATTTAACTATCTCTACGGGGTTTTAGTAATCCATTACTTGTGTAACCCTCAATGGTTCAGGAATACAGCTAGCCGTGGGCTCACAACTCCTTGTGACTCGGAACAACAATTTCCGAATTACCCATCGAATCATGGTAAGAGCGCCTAGCAACATCGCCCCATGATTCCCTAGGTATTACTGATAGTGCCTGCAAGAACCAGTAGATTTTGGTTAGCGTACAGTACGGTCCCTTCATCCATATATCCCGATCGAATCAACAACCATTGGTATATCGAGAGTCGTTCGAGATTCGATAACTATGCATTACATCTTGGAGATCAAATAGTGACATCGCATGTATTACTAGGATAACCAATTAACCTAAAACACATCATGTACTCTAGCCAGAGATTCGTCACACTAATATCTCCTCAGATCGCATAGGATATCCACACTCGCAAGTATGTGGTGAATCCTTGACAACAAAGCATCGACTCCTATATGTGTCATAACTGTACCCAATCCCGACACCTGATGACCCCAATAGAGTCGGTAAACGAGTCAAAGTACAGTACTAGCATATAGAGTCTCAATGATGTTTCAAGTAATAAGGACTAATGGTGTACAACCAAAACCGCGGACTTTATCCACTCGATAAGTGATAACCACTTGGAAAGTCCGAATAGGGTAGTTCGATCATTCATCATATAAATATCCATTTGCATGCTTTGAACATCTCTATGTTCCATACCAATGAAACGTGGTACTCGGCATCGCAAATGCTAGTCTCAATCTCGAGCGATCCTTATCCTTATTTGCGGATGGCTCAATTGACTAGGAACAGTTTAGAATATACAGTGACTATAAGATGTGTTTCATGATAGCCATCCCCATGTGCTACCACATCTTACATACACTATAGTATATTCAAGGTCTTTATCAAAACAATAATAGTATATCATAATATAACAATATGAAGAAAGATAAAGTCAATGCCATTATAAAAGTGTAAATTATATTAAACAAAAGATTATTTTACATAGAGTCATAAAAGCCCTTAGCCATAAGTTGGCTAACCGGGCACCCACTCTTTCAATCTCCCACTTGCCCTAAAGCCAACTAGTCATACTACGTAATCCCATTGCTTCGCGATGTTTGTCAAACAATGGTCCTGGCAAGGGCTTAGTAAGCGGATCAGCGATATTGTCTGTAGAGGCCACTCTCTCGACACTGATGTCTCCTCTTTCCACGATCTCCTGGATGATGTGGTATTTCCTCAGTACGTGTTTGGACTTCTGATGAGACCTTGGTTCCTTTGCCTGAGCAACGGCACCCGTGTTGTCACAGTACACCGCGACTGGACCAACAGCTTCAGGAATTAAACCCAACTCTTGGATGAATTTCCTTATCCAAACCGCCTCTTTAGAAGCAGCTGATGCTGCAATGTATTCTGCCTCAGTGGTGGAATCCGCTGTGGTGTCCTGCTTGGAACTCTTCCAAGAGACAGCACCGCCGTTGAGCACGAATACAAATCCAGAGGTTGATTTCGAGTCATCCACGTCACTTTGGAAGCTAGAGTCGGTGTAGCCTTCCAACTTCAATTCTCTTCCTCTATAAACCATGAACACATTCTTAGTCCTTCGCAAGTACTTAAGAATATCCTTCACGGCTTTCCAATGCATTTGACCGGGATTGGCTTGATATCTGCTCGTGACGCTCAGAGCATAGGCCACATCCGGTCTGGTAGATATCATCCCATACATGATACTACCAATGGCTGATGCATATGGTATGTGTGTCATCTTCTCTATCTCTTCGTCAGTCTTGGGACACATAGACTTGGATAAAGAAACTCCATGACACATAGGTAGATGTCCTCTCTTGGACCCATCCATTGAAAACCTTTTCAATATGGTTTCGATGTAGGTTGATTGAGTAAGTCCTATCATTCTCTTAGATCTATCTCTATAGATCTGTATCCCAAGAATATAGGAGGCCTCACCCAAATCCTTCATTGAGAATCTACTTGATAACCATATCTTTGTTGACTGCAACATCCCTACGTCATTCCCCATGAGTAGAATGTCATCAACATAAAGTACTAAGAATGTTACCGCATCCTTAACTACTTTCTTGTACACGCATGATTCCTCCGGGTTTTTTATGAAACCAAAATCCTTTATTGTTTCATCAAATTTCTGGTTCCAACTTCTTGATGCTTGTTTGAGACCATAGATTGATCTCTGAAGCTTGCATACCTTATGCTCGCTTCCCATGGATGTGTATCCCTCAGGCTGCATCATATATATCTCTTCCTTAATGTTTCCATTAAGAAATGCAGTCTTTACATCCATTTGCCATATCTCATAGTCATACCATGCTGCTATGGCAATAAGGATTCTTATGGACTTGAACATTGCGACTGGTGAAAAGGTTTCATCATAGTCAACTCCTTGTCTTTGAGTATAACCTTTTGCCACCAATCGTGCCTTGTAGGTCAATACCTTTCCATCAGGCCCAAGCTTTATCTTGTAGATCCATTTGCACCCAATTGGAACAATTCCATTGGGAGGATCTACTAAAGACCAAACTTGGTTAGAATGCATCGAATCTATTTCCGATTGCATAGCTTCAAGCCATAAATTTGAATCCGCATCAGAAATTGCTTCCTTGAAGTTTCTTGGATCACATCCAATGTCGGGTTCACTTTGATCCCCTTCAAGAAGAAGACCATATCTAATAGGAGGCCTAGAAGTCCTCTCGGATCTCCTAGTATTAGGCGTGTCTTGTGATGATTATTGAGGTGTAGGATCGCTATTTTGTATCTCGGGTTCTTCTTGAATTTCTTCGAGTTCCATCATCTTGCCTTTCTTATCCAATAAGAACTCCTTCTCCAAGAAGGTGGCATTCCTTGAAACAAACACTTTTGTTTCATTAGGATGATAGAAATAATATCCGATTGAATTCTTCGGATACCCCACAAAATAACATAAGGAGGATCGACTATCCAACTTATCTCCCACTGTCTGCTTCACGTAAGCAGGACATCCCCAAATCCTCAAGTACGAATACTTAGGAGCTTTGCCATTCCATAACTCGTATGGTGTTTTATTTACTGCTTTAGTGTGGACGTTGTTTAACAACAATACCGCCGTTTCAAGCGCGTAGCACCAAAACGAAGGTGGGAGCTCAGTGAAGCTCATCATGGATCGAACCATGTCCAACAAAGTTCGATTGCGACGCTCCGAAACACCATTCAGCTGAGGTGTCATAGGAGGAGTCCACTGAGAGAGAATCCCATTCTCTTTTAGATAGTCCAAAATTTCGGTACTTAAGTATTCTCCACCTCGATCCGATCGAAGTGCTTTAATACTTTTCCCTTGCATGTTTTCTACTTGAGCCTTGAATTCTTTGAACCTTTCAAATTCTTCAGACTTATATTTCATTAAATATAAATACCCATACTTTGAATAATCATCAGTAAAGGTAATGAAGTAGGTGTTGCCACATTTAGTACCAATCCTAAATGGACCGCAAACATCCGTATGGATCAAATCAAACGGATTTTGGCTACGCTCAGGTTTCCCTTTGAAAGGAGATTTAGTCATTTTTCCCTTTAGGCAAGATTCACAAGTAGGTAGAGAGTTAATATCAGACATATCAAACATGCCCTCTCCCACTAGCTTGTTCATCCTCCTTGAGGAAATATGACCTAGCCTAGCATGCCAAAGGTTTGCCGGGTTTTGACTATCATTTTTCCTTTTAATTGTTGTCACCGGTTTATCAACATAATTAATTTGAACGTCTTTTAATTTTAAGCTATATAGTTCGTTTTCAAGTTGTCCATTTCCAATCAAACATTCATTCTTGTAAATATTGCAAATCCCATTTACAAAATTGTAAGAAAAACCATCTCTATCAAGCATAGAAATAGATATAATGTTTTTGACCAAAATAAAACATCTCTAAAAAATAACTTAAAATTGTTCTGCAAAACTAAATAAATTTCTCCTATAGCTTTGGCGTCGACTCTAGAACCATTCCCGAGCCTTAGCTGGGTCTCACCCATCCTTAGCTTATTACTTCTTGTCATCATTTGCAACTCATTGTAAATGTGAGATCTATATCTGGTATCCAATATCCAAGAAGTAGTATAAAGTAAAACATTTATTTCAATGTAAAACATACCTTTTGCAGTTCTCAACTGCTCGAGGTATTTCTTGCAGTTACGTTTCCAATGACCGGGTTTCTTGCAGTAATGGCAAACTTGTTTAGACTTGTCGAATTTTTCATGTAACATTTGGCCTTGAGATCATGGTCCAACCATTTCTCTAATTCGGCCAACCTTTCGGCAGTTACATCAGCCGAGGCTGTTTTCGGAGAAGCCTTTTCTAACACTTAGAAAATCTTTTCCGAACTCAGGACGATCTTAACTTATGGAACCATCCTGTATATATTGCGCCAGAAAATTTGTTTTGTTCGAGAATTGAAACATGTGGATTACAAATTCATTGTAATGAAATACTGAGATGAAACAGACAATAATCAATGATTTGTTTAATTAATTTACTAAGACATAAAATATGGCGAATTTCATTTTATGAATTACACTCCCACTATTTTGACGATTTCACTATCCTCTAGTGAAAACGAGAAACATTTTCTTTAGTGGGAACATGGAGTCCAATTGACAAACTATGGTCCCGAATAATATCAGCCAACCATAATTTTCAAAAGGTAGAGCCCAATTGCTTCCAAAGCAACCTCCATGTTTTTACCTCATGTCCAATAAGGGCCCAATAATATGATGCCGTTTATTGTGACATGTCAAGATGACCCATCAATATTAAGTTGTGATGGACGGTCGCCATATGGATCCCCAATAATATGAGCCAATCCCATGGGAGTTCCACCCAACTTACAACATGTGTCGATCCAATGTACAGCTTTTCGATGAACGGGCCCCCCCCAATAATATGAGCCGGACCGTATCCGTGGGTAGCATCACATACATTGATCGTTGATGGAAGGTAGGAATATTTAAACAATATTTAAAATTCCCTTTTGTTTATCTTGATATCAATTTTAAATCATATTTAAAATGAGGGATTTTATTTTGAAAATTTGTCTCATCATGCAAATTATGTATGCTTGCGGGATTCATACAATTTATGTCTAAACATGCATACATCAATAATATCATATATTATTAAAGGATGATCGATCCCATTAACTATTCGACCCGTGGTTGCCAATCACGAGTCTAAGTCCAATCCTAGGTGTTATGCAAGTATGCAATGCAATCTTATTACATTGTGCTTTCAATTTACATTTCTTCGGTCTTCATTGTCTGCTGGGCCCAACATTTCTTCAATTATTTGTCCCCCACTAAGTCTAATAAATTTACAATAAATTTCGATGACAAATATGAGATACATTTTTAGGGGTGGGAACGGGCCATAAACCAGGTCCACTTTTATTACATATGACAATCATATTGGGCTATAAACCAAGCCCATTAATAAACACCAACAACAATAAGACAAATGTAAATCACCTAACATACACCTAAAACATTGGTCATGGCAATCGATCATCCTTTATCCATTAATTAATTCAATAATTAAATAATTGGATAAACATGCAATGGCATCATAATTTAAAAGATAAAATCATATTTTATCTTATCCATCCATAAGATCATATCTTATCATCAATTGTACCAAAATAATTAATTTTATAAAATTTAATTTAACGGATAAAATTTATAAATTTTCCAAAAATTCAAATTTATCCAAAAATAAATTTTAAAAATTTCAGACTCGAACAATTCGATCTGATGCCTCGTGATCTAATCAAAAACAATTTTCGATCGGATCAAACACAAGAATTTCAAAAATTCAAAATTTTTAAAAAAATAAAAATTTAATTTTCCCAGGCTGCCCGGGACAATCCCGGGCAGCCCGTGCCCCGACCGGGGCTCGGGCTGGACAGCCCGTCACTGCCCTGGGCAGCGATCCGATCGCTGCCCGTGTTTTGCCCGTCAAAATTTTGATTTTTTTAAAAATTTGTTTTGTTTCAAAAAGCGAGGCTTAAAAATTTTGTACAATCGATTAATTTAATCGTTTGATCTGAGCAACCTGGCTCTGATACCACTGTTGTAAAACCGTGTTCAGATCAATTGAATCGATACCCGGTGCAGCGGAAGTTTAAAATTTTATTTTTCTTTGATATGAAACAATTTCATATCATGGGTATCAAAACGTTTAACGATTAAATCACACAAGTAAAATAAATAATAATTAATTAAATATTTTACCTCCAATCTCGAAGCGAGATTATGGACACCAACAGAATTTAATCTGCTCTTCTTGTATATCCCGGGAACCGATGGCGTCACGATCAATCACCAGAATAAGGTCCACGAACAGAAAACAGAAACCCTCTGATTGACTGCACTAGAAATCAATCAGAAGTTTTGCGTAGAGAATAAACAGATATGATCTGTTAATTCAGAATTGTAATTTTTCACAAAAATCACAAGTCTGAATTTTCTCCGGGAGGGACAAGGATTTCGAAAAACCCTTAGAATATTTAGAGTGTAATTTCGAAAATTATAAGACACAATGTAGTTGATTTTCGAACCCAACACCTCCATTTATAGATAATTTCTAGTTATAATTTTATCAGGACTCTAACTCCTTAAAGCCCACAATCCATAACTTAAGCCCAACAAGCCAAGCCCGTTGTTATAGAAATTAATATAAAATTCATCGCGACTCCGATTGATAAACTGATTTCACCAATGTGCACAAAAACCATTTCTGCATCTTTTAGAGTCAAGATAATTTTTCTGAATCCGAATTCATTGATTTCCAAAAATGCTCATCCCTATGTCATTTTAGGAAATCTCACTCCCTTTAGTTAAGAAGTCCAACTTCTCTTTCATTAAATTTAACTCTTTGAATTTAACTATCTCTACGGGGTTTTAGTAATCCATTACTTGTGTAACCCTCAATGGTTAAGGAATACAGCTAGCCGTGGGCTCACAACTCCTTGTGACTCGGAACAACAATTTCCGACTTACCCATCGAATCATGGTAAGAGCGCCTAGCAACATCGCCCCATGATTCCCTAGGTATTACTGATAGTGCCTGCAAGAACCAGTAGATTTTGGTTAGCGTACAGTACGGTCCCTTCATCCATATATCCCGATCGAATCAACAACCATTGGTATATCGAGAGTCGTTCGAGATTCGATAACTATGCATTACATCTTGGAGATCAAATAGTGACATCGCATGTATTACTAGGATAACCAATTAACCTAAAACACATCATGTACTCTGGCCAGAGATTCGTCACACTAATATCTCCTCAGATCGCATAGGATATCCACACTCGCAAGTATGTGGTGAATCCTTGACAACAAAGCATCGACTCCTATATGTGTCGTAACTGTACCCAATCCCGACACCTGATGACCCCAATAGAGTCGGTAAACGAGTCAAAGTACAGTACTAGCATATAGAGTCTCAATGATGTTTCAAGTAATAAGGACTAATGGTGTACAACCAAAACCGCGGACTTTATCCACTCGATAAGTGATAACCACTTGGAAAGTCCGAATAGGGTAGTTCGATCATTCATCATATGAATATCCATTTGCATGCTTTGAACATCTCTATGTTCCATACCAATGAAACGTGGTACTCGGCATCGCAAATGCTAGTCTCAATCTCGAGCGATCCTTATCCTTATTTGCGGATGGCTCAATTGACTAGGAACAGTTTAGAATATACAGTGACTATAAGATGTGTTTCATGATAGCCATCCCCATGTGCTACCACATCTTACATACACTATAGTATATTCAAGGTCTTTATCAAAACAATAATATTATATCATAATATAACAATATGAAGAAAGATAAAGTCAATGCCATTATAAAAGTGTAAATTATATTAAACAAAAGATTGTTTTACATAGAGTCATAAAAGCCCTTAGCCACAAGTTGGCTAACCGGGCACCCACTCTTTCAGACATTCCCAAATCCTTAAGTACGAATACTTAGGAGCTTTGTCATTCCATAACTCGTATGGAGTTTTATCTACTGCTTTAGTGTGGACATTGTTCAACAACAATACCATCGTTTCAAGCGCATAGCCCCAAAACGAAGGTGGAAGCTCAGTGAAGCTCATCATAGATCGAACCATGTCCAACAAAGTTCGATTGCGACGCTCCGAGACACCATTCAGCTGAGGTGTCATAGGAGGAGTCCACTGAGAGAGAATCCCATTCTCTTTTAGATAGCTCAAAAACTCGGTACTTAAGTATTCTCCACCTCGATCCGATCGAAGTGCTTTAATACTTCTACCTTGTTTGTTTTCTACTTCAGCCTTGAATTCTTTGAACTTTTCAAATGATTCAGACTTATATTTCATTAAATATAAATACCCATACCTCGAATAATCATCAGTAAAGGTAATGAAGTAGGTGTGACCAAATTTAGTACCGATACTAAATGGTCCGCAAATATATGTATGGATCAAATCCAACAGATTTTGACTACGCTCATGCTTTCCTTTGAAAGGAGATTTAGTCATTTTTCCTTTTAGGCAGGACTCACAAGTAGGTAGAGAGTTAATATCAGACATATCAAACATGCCCTCTCCCACTAGCTTGTTCATCCTCCTTGAGGAAATATGACCTAGCCTAGCATGCCAAAGGTTTGCCGGGTTTTGACTATCATTTTTCCTTTTATTTGTTGTTACCGGTTTATCAACATAATTAATTAGAACATCTTTTAATTTTAAGTTATATAGATCGTTTTCAAGTTATCCATTTCCAATCAAACATTCATTCTTGTAAATATTGCAAATCTCATTCACAAAATTACAAGAAAAACCATTTCTATCAAGCATAGAAATAGAAATAATGTTTTTAACTAAATCTAGCACAAATAAAACATCTCTCAAAAATAACTTAAAATTGTTCTGCAAAACTAAATAAACGTCTCCCACTGCTTTGGCTTCAACTCTGGAACCATTTCCGAGCCTCAGCTGGGTCTCACCCATCCTAAGCTTACGACTTCTTGTCATCACCTGCAAATCATTGCAAATGTGAGATCCACATCCGGTATCCAATACCCAAGAAGTAGTATTAAGTGAAACATTTATTTCAATGTAAAACATACCCTTTGCAGTTCACAACTGCTCGAGGTATTCCTTGCAGTTACGTTTCCAATGACCGGGTTTCTTGCAGTGATGGCAAACATCTCCAGATATGTTCACGTTTGAAGCTTTTGTCTTGGCCTTCTTTTGTGGTACAATTTTTTTGGGTGGGGCAGAACGTTTCTTACCCTTTCCACTTGGCCCCTTCTTGGAGTAAGAAGAGGAGCCAACCAAGAGTACCAGTTTATCCTTCTTTAATGTGGCCTCATAAGACACAAGCATATTGACCATCTCTTCAAGGGTGGCCTCTATCTTGTTCATATTGAAGTTCACCACAAATCCATCAAACGACGAAGGAAGTGAAAGAAGTAATAAGTCCGCGTTTGGCTCATGCTCCAATGTCAAATCGAGTGTTACCAACTTTTCAATGAGCCCAATCATGTGTACCCCATGCTCACGGACCGAAGTCCCATCTCGCATGCGGCATGTCATGAGCTCTTTGACGGTGGCATACCTCTCCGACCTTGACTAAGCTCCAAAAAGTTCCTTGAGGTGCATGTGTATGTCAGCAGCATTCACGGCATCCTCAAATCGCCTCTGGAGTTCATCAGACATTGAAGCTTGCATATAGCATTTAGCCTTGATATCATGGTCCCACCATTGATCAAGTTTTGCCAATTCTTCCGGACTTATATTAGCCAGTGCTTCCTTTGGAGGATTCTTTTCTAACACGTAGAAAATTTTCTCCGAGTTTAGAACAATCTTTAATTTACGGAACCATTCCGTATAGTTTGCGCCAGTCAATTTGTTTTGTTCGAGAATTGAGTATAGTGGATTGCGCGAATTCATTGTAATGAAATACTGAAAAGAAACAGACAATAATTAGTGATTGTTTAATTAATTTACTAAGACATAAAATATGGCAAAATTTAATTTTATGAATTTCACTCCCACTATTTTAACGATTTCACTACCCTCTAGTGAAAACGGAAAACTCCATTCCTTAGTGGGAACATGGAGTCCAATTGATAAATTATAGTCCCGAATAATATCAGCCAACCATAATTTTCAAAAAGTAGAGCCCAATTACTTCCAAAGTAACCCCCATATTTTTACCTCATGTCCAATAAGGGCCCAATAATATGACGCCGTTTATTGTGACATGTCAAGATAACCCATCAATATTAAGTTGTGATGGACGGTCGCCATGTGGATCCCCCAATAATATGAGCCAATCCCATGGGAGTTCCACCCAACTTACAACATGTGTCGATCCAATGTACAGCTTTCCGATGAACGGGCCCCCCCAATAATATGAGCCGGACCGTATCCGCGGGTAGCATCTCATACATTGATCGTTGATGGAAGGTAGGAACATTTAAACAATATTTAAATTCCCTTTTATAAATCTTGATATCAATTTTAAATCATATTTAAAATGAGGGATTTTAATTTTTTTTGAAAATTTGTCTCATCATGCAATTTATGTATGCTTGCGGGATTCATACAATTTAATCTAAACATGCATACATCAATAATATCATATATTATTTAAGGATGATCGATCACATTATCTAATCGACCCGTGGTTTCCAATCACGAGTCTAAGTCCAATCCTAGGTGATATGCAAGTATGCAATGCAATCCTATTACATTGTGCTTCCATTTACATTTCTTCGGTCTTTATCGTCTGCTGGGCCCACCATTGTCTTCAAATATTTATCTCCCACTAAGTCTAATAAATTTACAATAAATTTTTATGAAAAGTAGGGGATACATATTTAAGGGGTGGGAACGGGCCATAAACCAAGCCCACTTTTTATTACAAATGACAATTCAAATTGGGCTATAAACCAAGCCCATTAATAAAACCCAACAACAATAAAACCAAATGTAAATTACCTAACATACACCTAAAACATTGGTCATGGCAATCGATCATCTTTTTATCCAATAATTAATTCAATAATTAAAACATTGGATAACATGCAATGGCATCATAATTAAAAGATAAAATCATATTTTATCTAATACAAACATAAGATCATATCTTATCATCAATTGTACCAAAATAATTAATTTTATAAAATCTAATTTAACGGATAAAATTTATAAATTTTCCAAAAATTCAAATTTATCCAAAAATCAATTTTAAAAATTTCGGACTCGAACAATTCGATCTGATGCCTCGTGGACCAATCAAAAACAATTTTCGATCGGACCAAAAAATAAAATTCCAAAATATTAAAATTTTAATTAAAAATTAATTTTAATTTTTCCCGGGCTACCCGGGACAATCCCGGGTAGCCCGCGCCCCAATTTGGGCCCGGGCTGGGCAACGATCAAATCGCTGCCCATGGGCAGCACCGTGCGCTGCCTGGGGCAGCGCACAGCGCTGCCAAATGTACCCATTAAATTTTAATTTAAAATTTTCGTTTTTGTTTCAAAAACCTGAGGCCAAAAATTTTTGTACAATCGATTAATTTAATCGTTTTGATCTGAGCAACCTCTCTCTGATACCACTGTTGGAAAACGTGTTCAGATCAATTAAGAATTGATACCCGATGCAGCGGAAGTTTAAAAAATTTTATTTTTCGATATATGGAATGATTCCATATCATGGGTATCAAAACTTTACGATTAAATTATGCAAGTAAATAAAATAATAATAATCACAATTAATAATATTTTACCTCTTCAAGCAACGGCTTGATTATGGACACTAACAGAATTTAATCTGCTCTTCTTGTATATTCTGGGAACCGATGGCTTCACAATCAATCACCGGAATAAGGTCCACGAACAGAAAACAGAAACCCTCTGATTGATTGCACTAGAAATCAATCAGATGTTTATCGAAGAGAATAAACAGATTTGATCTGTTAATTCGGAATGTAATTTTTCACAAAAATCACAGACCGAATTTTCTCTAAAGGGACAGAGGAATTTTCGAAAATTCCCCTTTAAAATATATGTGTGATTTCGAAAATTGCAAGAATGAATTGTATCAATTTTCGAACACTACACATGTATTTATTGATAATTTCTAGACTAGATTAAGTTATAATTGTATTAGGACTCTAACTCCTTAGGGCCCACAATCCATAACTTAAGCCCAACAAGCCAAGCCTGTTGTTATAGAAATTAATATAAAATTCATCATGACTCCGATTGATAAACCGATTTCACCAATGTGTACAGAAACCAATTCTGCACCTTTTAAAGTCAAGATAATTTTTTTGAATCCGAATTCAGTGATTTCCAAAAATGTCCATCCCTATGTCATTTTAGGAAATTTCACTCCTTTTTAGTTAAGAAGTCCAACTTCTCTTTCATCAAATTTAACTCTTTAAATTTAATTATCTCAATGGGGTTTAGTAATCCATTACTTGTGTGACCCTCAATGGTTCAGGGATACAGCTAGTCGTGGGCTCACAACTCCTTGTGAATCGGAACAACAATTTCCGACTTGCCCAAAGAATCATGGTAAGAGCATCTAGCAACATCGCCCCATGATTCCCTAGGTATCACTGATAGTGCCTGCAAGAACCAGTAGATTTTGGTTAGCGTACAGTACGGTCCCTTCATCCATATATCCCGATCGAATCAACAACCATTGGTGCATCGAGAGTCGTTCGAGATTCGATAACTATGCATTACATCTTGGAGATCAAATAGTGACATCGCATGTGTTACTAGGAAAACCGAGTAACCTAAAACACATCATGTACTCTGGCTAGAGATTCGTCACACTAATATCTCCTCAGATCGCATAGGATATCCACACTCGCAAGTATGTGGTGAATCCTTGACAACAAAGCATCGACTCCTATATGTGTCGTAACTGTACCCAATCCCGACACCTGATGACCCCAATAGAGTCGGTAAACGAGTCAATGTATAGTACTAGCATATAGAGTCTCAATGATGTTTCAAGTAGTAAGGACTAATGGTGTACAACCAAAACCGCGGACTTTATCCACTCGATAAGTGATAACCACTTGGAAAGTCCGAATAAGGTAGTTCGATCATTCATCATATGAATATCCATTTGCATGCTTTGAACATCTCCATGTCCATTACCAATGAAACATGGTACTTGGCATCACAAATGCTAGTCTCAATCTCGAGCGATCCTTTTATTAGCGGACGGCTCAATTGACTAGGAACTATTTAGAATATACAGTGACTATAAGATGTGTTTCATAATAGTGATCTCTCTTTATTCACTATCTCATCTTATTTACACTATGGTATATTCAAGTTCTTTATCAAAACAACAATAGTATATCACAATATAACAATATGAAGAAAGACAAAGATAATGCCATTAATGAATGTAAATTATATTAAACAAATATTGTTTATACATAGAGTTACAAAAGCCCTTAGCCACAAGTTGGCTAACCGGGCACCCACTCTTTCATAACGAGGTACCAATTAATCACAACCTTCAATGATCAGAAAACTTTTAAATGCATTTGAAACCACAATTCGAGGATATACGTATTTTGATAAGAAAAATATGTGTGTATATATGTATTTGTATTCTTTTTCATAGAATTTTAAGAACATGATGTAGATTCGTTAAGCATGATTCTTTCTTGATGTTTTGGTGTAAATTTTGTTGATAATTATTGCTTGAGACGTTTGAATCTCAGATTGTGTGTGTGTTCTTTTATATGAAAAGTTTTGATGCAATTCTTTTGAATATGGTTGTTTTTGGATGAATCCTTTTCAATATTTTGAAGTTTTTCATGTGTATTATCAAAAGTTTCAATGTATGTTTTTATGGTTTTTAATGTGTTGGAACCGTTTATAAAATGTTTCATGTAAAGGTTTTTTAAGTATTGAAGTTAGAACGGAAAGAACGACTCACGTGGATCGATTTAGCTATGTAATACATCTATATGTACTTTATTCTTCACGAAAGTTTTGTTCATTATGAAAGCATGAATTTTTATGAATGTAAAGATGATTTGTTCATTTTATTTCAAATAGCATGCATGATTTTCGAACACGAAATATTTTACAAACATGATATGTTTATGAAAATTGATGAGAAGATTTTAAGAGAAATTTTATGAGAAGTTCATGATGATAAAGTTTTATCACTACAACAAAAATGCACAAACACAACACTTAAAATACAACGCTTTTTGTGAAAAGTGTTGTCGTTTTTTAAAAGACAACGCTTTTAGTGAAAAGCGTTGTCGTTATATATTTTTTATTCATCAAAGACAACGCTTTTTTAAAAAAGCGTTGTCTATTAGCGTTTTTTAGGTCAAAGACAACGCTTTTAAAAGTGTTGTCTATGAGCGTTTTTTTCCTATGTATGACAACACTTTTTAAAAAGTGTTGTAGAAAAACTATTATTTTTATTTAAAATAAAAACTTAAAATAAATATTATTGCACCTGCCTTTACGTGAGAAATATACCCAAAATCCCCACACTTCTTCTCGATCACCTTCTCTGACCCCTCTCTCTTTTTTCTCTCTTCCAAATCAAAATCTGTTGTCTTGCTCGATTCATCAGAATATTTTTCAAGTGACCTCCGAGAAGCCCATCTTAGGATAAGAAAAATCATTCTCTCTCGTGCTCTCACGATTCCACCATGACCCAACCCTAGCCACCCATTTCTTGTCTTCGATTCGCTGCCATGGGCATCGGAAATCTGTTATTGGAGCTAGAATTTGGTTAGAGCTCATCCTAAACTTTGTTTTGATGCCAATCTAGCAAGAAATCGTGACCTGAAGATTCGAAGTCGTCGCCCCTGTTAGACCATACTTGTGCGAGTTGTTGTTATTCGTTCTTCAGGTGTTATTGCTTCGATAGTTGCGGAAAATACAGAGTGAGTTTCATATATTAGTGAACGCTTTTAGTGATTTTTTTCTGGTTTTTTTGAATTTTGTGATATTTTGAATATACAAACCCGTGTTTTTGAATATACAAACCCGGCTGGAAAATGGAATTAGCTGCAAGCTTCGATCTAAACTTGAATCTTGAGTTTCGAATCCCGATTTCTGCGACTAAATTGCGACAGGACTGCGCATTGTTCATCTTCTATTGTTGGCAATTTTTCTCTGATTTCAGGTTGTTTCGTGGTATTTTAGTTTAGATTCAAAATATTCCAGTTTCTTTCTTCGAGTTTTAGGAATTATTTGAGCTTGGGTTCAGTTTTTAACCAAATATTCATTTTTTTACGGTACAAGTGAGCTTATTTTTACGCACATAGTTGTTTGTTTGAGGCTATATGACAAAGGAATTGATTTTTCCCTGAAGCAGAGTTGCTGTAACCCCAGTATTATTCTATGTTATATTTCACAATTTTTTTTAACATTTTAAACTTGGAACTAAATTATAAGTTTTCTTTTAGAGCGCCGGAACTTCTTTTGGGAGCTAAACAATATTCGACTGCAATTGACATGTGGTCGCGAGGATGCATAATGGCTGAACTATTATAAAAAAAACCATTGTTTAATGGGAACACCGAGGTTCAACAGCTTGACAAGGTATATATTATGTCTTGAGCCTACATTTTTGTTAATTAACAATTGTTACGAGTTGTAATGATATGATAGAACTTCCCTTTCACTGCCACAACCAATGCTTTATATTTAGGAGTTAATAGTAAAAATGGTTTATTCACTGACAATACCAGTTGCAAAACCATTGTTTCTGTTGACTCCGATAGTTCCAAGAAAATTTCTGATACTTTTGGAGAAAGAACTTCCATCTACAGAGGCGTTACTAGGTACTGATTTAATTTTTTTTTCACTTCTTTAAATTAATGTCGAGAACCTTTCTTATTTTTTTCTTTTCTTGGACAGAAAAAATTTGATCAATCTGATTTTGATGATGGTGGTTCTTGCATACATAGATGGACAGGAAGATACGAAGCTCATATGTGGGATATGAAGCAAGATTTAGAAAACGGTGTCTGTATAGATTTCATCACTTACTATGTGGATGTCTTGGTTAATGGCAAAGTTGATAATGAGATTAAGTTAATTTATAGTTATTGTGGTACCCAAGGGATTGGAAGGATTTGTGATAAAAATTCCTTTAGCTTTTAATTGAAGGTTTTGGGCTTGTTTATAGGCTTTTTCCAGAGAAGACCACCGCGTACGGTCTTCTATCATAAAATATAGTAAATCGCTCAACATTTTGATCTTCTTGTAGACTCATCAGCATGACCAAGAAACCCATATATATAAACGTGTTTTGTGTACCTTTATTCGTATTCAAAATCCAATATTGCTTTCAGCTGAGAAGAAAAGAATCAAAGATTGAAAATGATGGCGAACAGCAGGATGAAGGTAACTTTCATGTGTTTGTTACTGTTATTGGCAGTGATTTTTGAGGCCACCGTTGAGAATACAGGCGAAAAGAGCACAGGATCTTGGGTGAATGGGCAAAGGATAAGTTATCCGGAGGCCTTGTCGGCACGAAAGGTGCTGATCTTGGTATCGGTGATTCCAATCAGCTTGATGATGTGGCTAAGAAAACCAAAGATAAAATCACCGATACGGCTACTGGTACGTATATTGCATTCGAGAAACATGATAAATAATGATTTGAAGTCGGTTGTATTTGAAACTCGTGCATGGCTGGAGATTTGTTTGGTTTACTTGCATTTCTTATGTATATAAGTAATTGAACTATGTGAAGATGCTACACTTTACTGTGGTTCTGACAGAAATTTGGGAGATGGAACCTCTGTGTAATCAATCTCTTTGAAATATTTGAAACATTTACCCATGAAATTTGATAGATGGAACCTCTGACAAAAATCTTTAGCTTAGTTTGACATTTATTAATAGTTGAGACAATTTGGGTGAGTTTGGCAAGTCCAAAGCAGATGGGTGTGTAATATGTTTCATGAGCTTAAATTTGATTATTTGGTTCTAAAACCTTTGAAGGGATTGATTTGTAGATTTTTTTTGGTTGGGATTTCAACTTTGGCTTATGGGAGTATGCTATTTTGCAGAAAGATCTCTCTCTCTCTCTCTCTCTTTTTTTGGTGTTTGAGTTAATCGAAATTGATTAAAATTGTATAAGTTTGATTCTTAATCATTTGTTCTTTGGGTGATTTAGTATTTAACATGTATTTCATTTTGGATTGAAATGAGGAATCTTTAAAATATATTTTTTAAACTTTGGGTGTATTATGATGATGACAAGGTGACTATATTAATGGCTTTTTCACTGATTTGTACTCTGTTTCTCTGTTTAGTCTCTTAATTAGCTGTCATTCATAGATTTTTTAAATCTTGTTTTTTTTAAAGCTTAATTTAGTAGAAAAAATCTTTTCTAAAAACATGCACTATCTTTTTACTTATACAAGATTTTTTATATGCCTATTTTTTTGAAAATTTATTGGACATGCAAAGTTGTTTATGATTGGGAGTCGAGTTCTAGGACATGATGGTGGCATGATACAGGGCACTGCAAGTGAAGCCGTTTTGGTTGTGCTTTTGGCTGCTCGAGATAAAATTTTGAGAAAGGTTGGGAAAGACACCATAAGGAAGATTTTGGTCTATTGCTCTGATCAAACTCATGCTTCTCTGCAGAAAGCCTTCAAGGTGGATTTTGAATACTTAATATAAGCTAGCACGTCCTATAGTACATGTGATTATACTAGTCTATATTCCATGTTAATCTTAATGAAGTTGGATAATTGGCAGCAGTCTGCATATTAACAATGCTTGATGGTTTCCAATCCTAATACTTGCAAAACGAGTGAGCAATGCATTAATATTTTGGAAATACATAAAACTGGAAATCTTTGCTTAAAACGTTTTTTTTTATCAACTCATCATGTAAACTCTGCTCATTTAACTCTTATTGGTGCCAATTTGTTTGTTTTATTTCTCTGACATATTGGAGGAATTTACCCAGAAAATATCCGGATCTGGAAACTGATTCTTCCACCAAATATGCTCTTTCTCCTGAATCATTAACCAAAGCAATCTCACAGGACATAGCCTTGGGTTTAATTCCTTTCTTCTTGTGTGCTACTGTAAGTAAACTAAGAAAAAAATTAAAATGGGAACTTCTTGTGTTATTTATTTATTTATTGTTCTCCCCATGTGCTCCATTTCTTCTTCAATTTATTTTAGAGCAATAGTCTTTTCCATTGACCGAGGACTCTGTTATGACTTTTGAATTTTAACTAAAGCAAATTCTTAAACTGCAAATTTGTGGTTTTGACGTGTAAATACAAAGTGAAATATCTTTAAGAACTATCTCTTTAAGTAATGACTACCTCAGGTTTTTAAGTGCTATGCATTTTATTCTTCACAATTGGGACAAATTTAACTACTGTATTTAAAGATCACAGCCTGTTATGTTCTCTCCTCACTTATGATCGGTTGTGGTGTTGCCTCTGCCCAAGTGATTTTAAGGTATTTGAACTCATGACAGTTGCCTGATGTGATTGTATGAGAATTGTAAAGTTCTGCTCATAAATTGCACAGTTTTGATATCAAAGAAATTCTTATGTGAGTTTTCTGAGGTTCAGGTGTGTACTTTGTTCAGCATCATGTAAAGTTGGCAATTAGTAAGTTGACTTCACGAGAGATTTGACACATTGTTTGCTTAATTATTCAAGAAATAACCAGTTAGTTTAGAACGAAATATCGTTCTTGATCACCATATATGAAATGAATGTTGCACTCAATTATTTTTAAAGAATACTGAGAGTTTATTGCGAAGGGAATAACGTATCTTTTCATTGGCAGGTTGGTGCTACATCATCAGCAGCTGTAGATCCTCTGCTTGCATTGGGGAAGATTTCACAGGTGAGTTTTGCATAGTACTGAGACAGATTTACATTTTTATGCTCCTGGAAAACATATATTTTTCGGTGGTTATGCAATTTGTTCAAGTGGCAGTATCATGAGAGAGGCTGTTATTCGTACGGGCTCAATTTTTTGAAACATTTTGAATCAAGAGGTCTCATATGTTCATAAACTTCTTCCCTAATGATCAACTAATACCATGTTTGTATTGAACTCAACGGCAAGTAGCAAGTATCCCTTTGAAGAATTCCCAATTGAGATTAAAATGTTGATGTTCAAATGTTAAATCTTGTTTTAATCATGCAAGCACGTCTCTCAAGTTCAGAGATAGCCCCTCCACTAAATTCCGCAGTATTCCTATCTGTCAACAATTTATCATTTTGTGGTATCAATCAACCTGTTAAAGCACCCACATTTTTAATTGAGAAATGGAAAAGGCATTACTCGTTGAGACAGAATTTGGTGTACGTATCTAAGCCAAGCAGGCTTCACTTGATTTTGTCCATTTTATTGGTGAGGTTAGCTTAGATAGAAAATCGCTTGTGTTAAAAGTCTGAGAGTGTTCAACAAGAAAAGTTTACAAAAACTCGGACTTACAAGGTAAGAATCTGTCCTGGTCTGATGGTTTTCATTATTACTCATAAAGATGGGTCGTCTTTAATCTTAACATTACAAAAAGGATAAAAGCACTTCTATTGCATGCATGACGACATACAGAGTAATGGGCTATGGTTTCATGTGGATGCTGCTTATGCTGGAAGTACTTGTATCTGCCCAGAGTTTCGTCCCTACTTAGATGGAGTTGAGGAAGCTGACTCTTTCAACATGAATGCACACAAGTTTTTTTTGACCAATTTTGATTGCTCGGCTCTTTGGGTGAAGGTATGCTTTCAAATTTATTATTCTTGGAATATTGTAATTCCAGCCATTTCTCACACTGTGGCACGAAGAATAATTCCATCTTTTGGTTTGAAAGGAGGTGTAGAAAAGCAACTACTGAGACATAAAATTATATTAACCAATATTTGAAGCTACCTAACTAGCCGTATCTACATATATGCTAATTTATTCTCTCTATGAAATTTCTTAGGAGGTGCTGATCAATGATATCCTTTTCTTTATTTTCGCAGACTTTTATCATTCTATGATGCTAAAACATTCTAAACTAGCGCTTTGTTTTGCAATATCAAATTATATTTGTTATGCAACAGAGTGCTAGGTGTTCTGATATTTACATGTAAGATACTTCTGAATCAACCAATTCTTTAAATAAACTCTTTATTATTGCAAAACCAACAATACTTTGGTAAAGAATACCTGAAGTTTAGTGCTTCATGAGCTATCTATTCTCTTTTGTTACTGGGACTGAACTATATTAAGACTAATCAAATGTTTATAGGAAAGACATGCGCTCATCCAGTCACTCTCAACAAGTGCAGAGTACCTAGAGAATAAAGTAAGCACTTTAACATACTGCCATTATATTTTTGTAATGTGTAGTGATATTATGTTTCAATATGTATGTATTTATTATGTTCTTTGTTAACTTGCCTTATTAGGATCCTACAAGGTTTAGATATTGAAGTTGTGGACTGAGAAAGCGTGACTATATGCTTCTCACTGTGTCATGACGAGCACTCTTTTCTTTTCTAAGTTCTCTGCTTAGAATGGTGTTCATGATCTGAATCTTGTATAAGTGATGTGTATAAACTTAAAAATGCAGTTTTTCTTAGAGACGGTCGTTTATAATTTGTACTAGTTTACCTCGGTCACCCCACTCAGCAGTTTTGTTGTTTCCTACAGTAGAAAATACTTCACATAGAAAGAGGCAGATATGTGGTGGACTGAAAATGGAACAAGGGTCTGTGAGCGATATGACATCCAGACAATGCACGCAATAGCATTTCAAGGGATTCGAAGGGGTTACTGAATTGCTTAACATTAGAGTACTTTTCTTAATGATAATTTTATGTAGTAGTTCATGTTCTTTTACTGATAAATATCTTTTTAAGTTTACTTTTCATTTTAATCTATTTATATTTTTTTTATGTTTGTTTTTATTTTTAATAAGTTACAGTATGGAGATACAAATTAAAGGAAAAGAGATTGTTGCGGTTTTTATGAAAGCTCGGGATGCTAGCATGTACTGAAGGAAGTAATAAAAGTTTTTCGAGATTAATGCATAGTTTTTTCCTAGTGTTCATTAAATTAGAATTCAATTATTTTTTTATTTGAATGATTTATAATATTGGAAGACTCTATATTAAATTTTATTTTACAAATTTTTGAATTTTGAGTGACTTATAATATTGAAAATTTGTGAATTAATTTTTTTTTTTTATTTATTTGAACAAAGACAACGCTTTTTAAAGCATTGTCTTTACCAGAAAAGACAACGCTTTTTTGAAGCGTTGTCTTTTCCAAATACAATGACACTTAAAAAGCGTTGTCTTTTCCAAAAACGACAACGCTTTTTATAAAAGACAATGCTTAAAAAGCGTTGTCATTTTTAGATACGACAACGCTTTTTAAGCGTTGTCGTTTTACTTAAAAAGCGTTGTCTTTTCCAGAAACGACAACGCTTTTTATAAAAGACAACTCTTAAAAAGCGTTGTCATTTTTAGATACGACAACGCTTTTTCCGCGTTGTCTTTGAACGTGGTCTTTTACAACACTGCCTACGACAACGCTTTTTCGGGGACATTAACAACGCGGAAAAAGCGTTGTCTTTGGCCGTTTTTCTTGTAGTGTATGAAGATGATGATGAAGTATGATGATGTTATGTATTCATGATAAAATATTTTGATGTTGTATGTGTTCTAGTGGTGGTAGTATGGGATTGGTACTCCGGATTGAGCTCTAGAGGGGTCCTTCCAAAAGAATGAAAGTTTAATGTGCATATAAACAACGATCGGTATGGGATGGTACACATATTTGCTTTGGCTGGTATGGGCTGTACCAAATGTTATATGTTTTTTGTACAATGACCGTGATCACGGCAACCCAATGTACTCATAAATGGTGTTTATCACAATTTCATGTATTTCATCACTCAAACTGAAGTATTTTTACGTTCAAGATTTTTTATGCATGATGTTTTGTTGTAGTTATGAATATGAATTACGTTTATTTTATGTATTAGCTATGAAATGAAGGTTTATTGATGAGTCTTTAGACTCACTATACTTGAATGATGCAGGTGATGATGATGTAAATGATGTTATTGATGAGTATGTTGAGGGACAGGAAGCAAAGTAGCATGTTTGGATAGGGAAGATGCACAAGCACATTGTTAGAGGAACTTTCGTTTATGGTGCATCGTTAAAGTTTGTTTGAGGAGAAATTTTTTTTTTAAAATTTTATGCATGTTGACATACTTTGATGAAATTTTTTTTTATAGTTTTTTGGTTCACGGCTCTTTTGAAATGAAAGTTTTTATTTTCCGCACTTTTTTTAAGTTTTAAAGAAAGTATGTTTATTTGTGTCCTCGAGTTTTGTTGACGTTAAACTAAAAGCAAGTTTCGTACCTAATCCACGATGAAAACTTTCCCAAAACCCCGATATGAACTTAGGATCTCTGTCAAACATTATTTGGGCTGGGATTCCATGTAGTCGGAAAATCTCATGGATATAAATTTCAGCATACTGAGTCGTCATGAATGTCATTTGCGCTTGTAAGAAGTGTGCTGATTTTGTCAATCTAACAACGATTACCCAAATAGAAATCTATCCCCGTGGTGTATTCAGTAATCCAACCATGAAATCCATGGTAATATCTTCCCACTTCCACGTGGGGATAGGAACCAGTTTCAATAGTCCGGCTGATCTCTGATGCTCAGCCTTCACGTGCTGACAAGTAAGACATTCGTTCAGAAACTTAACAACTGCAAGTCTTTATACATCTTCATACTCCCAAGGTGTACGGAATACCGAGTAATATGTGCCTCAGCCATAATGTCTTCTCTTATCGAGTCAACCAATCAACCATGTATGACCCTTGTACTGCACGATTCAATCACTAACTTTTTACAAGGTGCGACCCTTGGAATCATATTTATGCTTCCATTCCATCAAATGCTGATCAAATTCTTTCTTAGACGAATTCGGTTAAGCAAATTTGGTGCAACTTTCAATGCCGAAAAGCTAGATTCCTCATTTGGACGGATCACTTATAAACTCAACCGCTGAAATTCTGAAATCAAATGTTGTTGGTTGGTTAACTGTGATAATATTGCGGACTTGCAACTCAGAGCATCTACCACTACATTAGGCTTACCTCGGTGGTAGTTAATGTCATAGTCGTAGTCTTTCACTAACTCCAATCACCGAATCTGCCACATATTTAATTCCTTTTGTGTGAAGAAACATTTCAAGCACTTGTGGTTGGTAAAAATTTGATAGCGCTCTCCATAAAGATAATGCCTCTAAAATTTGAATGCGAATACAACTTCTGCACCTCAAGATCATAAGCTGGATATTTTCGCTCATGCACCTTTAACTATGTAGATGAATAGACAATAACTTTTCATCTTGAATCAAAACTTCTCCTAAACCATTCTTGGGTGCATCTATATACACCACAAATCGTCTAGTACCCTCCGAAATTTTCTAAAACAGGCACTATCATTAGCCTCTCCTTAAGCTCCTCAAAGCTCTTCTCGCATTTTCTAGTCCAATCAAATTTCACACCCTTATTGGTCAATGAAGTCAGTGGTAAGGCAATCCGAGAAAACTTGTAAATAAACCTCTGGTAATATCCTGCCAACCCCAAGAAACTACGAATTTAAATAGCATTCTTCGGAGTATCCCAATTCCGGAGATCTTCTACTTTTGTCGAGTCTACTTTGATTCCTTTCCTAGAAACTATGTGACCCAAAAATACAATCTTCTCTAACCAGACACACTTAGTAAATTTCACATACAAGTGCTTCTTCAAGATCTGCAAAACTGTAGTCAAGTTCTGGCGGTACTCTTTCAGACTATGAGAGTAGACCAATATGTCATCAATGTATACAATGAAAAATTGATCCAAAAATGGCTGGAAAACTCTATTCATCAAGTCCATGAAAGCTGGTGAAGCATTGGCTAATCCAAACGACATGAAAAGAAATTCATAGTGTCCATAACGAGTTCTAAAAGCCATCTTATGGACATCCTCATCTTTCACCTTCAGCTGGTGGTAACCCGACCTCCAGTCGAAATTCGAGAATATGACTGATTCTTGTAACAAATCAAACATTTCGTCTATTATTGGCAATGAGTATTTATTTTTCACTATAACCCGTTTCAGCTCCCAATAATCAATATAAAATTTCATTGACCCGTCTTTCTTGCAAACAAAAAAAATTGATGCTCCCCATGATGACACACTCAGTATAATGATGCCCTTAAAAAGAAGCTCTTGCAATTGGTCCTTCAACTCCTTCATCTTGAAAGGTGCTAATCTGTACGGTTCTTTGGAAACTGGTGTGGCACCCAGTACTATCTCAATCCCGAAATCTAGTTCCCTAACTAGAGCTGATCCCACAATATCATCAGGAAACACCTCAAGAAAGTCTCGGCGCCACTTCCACTTCATCCAATTTTGGTAGTGGCACCTCTGGATCCATGGTAAAGCTCACTATAAAGAATCATCATTCAATGGCTTCAAAGTGACAGTGCACTTCTTACAATCTACAGTAGTTTCATGCTGGGATAACTACTCCATCCCAAAAATCACATCAAACTCAGTCATACATAGAACAATAAAATCACATACACAATATGTTTTTTCATTCAAATCTTACAGTTTCTCACAATACTATTACATTTCAATTCTTCACTAGAAGGTAAGGAAATACTATATCCCATAAAAAATATTATCAGGTGTGATTCCTAACTTTGAAACAATATCCACAGATATAAAGGAATTGGTAGCTCAAAAATCAGTCAATGCATGAACATATAAATCAGCAATAAGGATCATACTCGTGATAATGGCAGTATTTAGATCCAATTGCTCCTACATCATGGAAAACACCCTTCCTCTAACCGGTTCCTAAGACTGGGTACAATCATTAATGTCCCGGATTCTTGAAAAGGTATCATACATTCGAACCCATCATGCACTGGCTAGGGTGGAACTTCCCACACTTGGGATATGCCACTCGGTTATCAACCTTAGGAGCAGTGCCAACTGTTGGCTGCAGTCCTTGAAATCACATTAGTTTAAGTTAAACATGATTAAGGGAACTCCTAATGGATTAACGGAGTCCGGAAATAGACCCAGAGTGATTAGAAATGGTCCGGAGGGTCAAGTGGAACGGACGCAACGTCCTAGGATCAGACGCAACGTTTGTGCCAGCAAGAATGCGTCATTGCTTACGCACATGAAGTGACCAACAAACGCAACGTTCGTCGAACGGACGCAACGATGGAGGAACGGACGTTCCGTTCGATGTCTATAAATAGAGGTGCCAAGATTCATTTTCAGATGCACCATTCACCTATCTTCTCTCGATTCCTTAGTATTCTAACTCAGATCTAGGGAATTCTAGGCGTCCCATTGGGAATCCGGAAGTGGCGTAGAGATCCAGGCTTCATAGCGGAGCTGTGGCCTAGTTTGAGGCAAGCGACAACAACGGGCTGACGACGGACGCAGACATATCTTTTGCTTCCTAAAAATATTTAGGAGTATGCAATAGCTTAGTTAAGGCTTTTAGAGCACTATAATGATATTAATATCATTTGGCAGTGTAGTGCGGATTATAGGCGTGGATCTAGAGCTGGTAGAGCTTGCCTAATAATTGAGGTACGAAAGTACTGTTCGAGATATCCTGACTGAGTATGCATGTATTACGTGACTGCATGATTTATATGACATGATTATATGCTGCATACATTTGCATCTTGAGCTATTTCTTTTGAGATGTCTGTTTGTGGGGTTTTACCCAATCCTATTAGTGGATGGACTTCCATCGATTTGAGTCCGGAGTATCCACTGGTTTTTGGTATGTGTGCCACCTCCTGAAGAGACGGCACAACGTGTTACATACCAGGGCCCGATCTGTCTTTGTTATCTGATTCTTGGCCTCTAGTCGGTAGACAGTACACTTGCATTCATGTATACTCATACTCTCGTGCTGAGCGTTTTATGCTTACATCTCGTATTTTGTATATTTGGACACCATATTCCATGGGGCAGGTTTGCGTTTGGATGAGGCGGGTCGATCCAAGAAGGGCTAGGCAGTGGATGGCCAGCTGGAGCTTCGCCTAGGATTTTATTGTATTGGGTTGATACAGTATTCGATTTGGTTGTATAACTATTTGGGTATTTGCAGATTCCTTTTCTTGGGATTGTATATTGTTATTACTTCCGCAGTTTAATTCTGGCTTATTGTTTTAATTAAGTTAATTGCATGCCTAAGTTTCTGATTAGTAGGTGATCTCGGTAAGGGTCACTACAGAACACATCCTTGAAACCACTCCAAGTCAGTTTTGCTAGATCCACTGTCGAACGTGCCCCTTGCCACCAGATACGAGCATCATCCTGAAACAAAAAAATTTCACATTTTACTCTGTTTCCATCGGTCAGCTGCATGAACTAAAAGTTAGTTTCTAACGATCTGTCCCACTCTTCAGCCACAATAGGTTCAGTATTACCTTTAAATCACTGGGCCCTAAACTGCTTAGATATCGGATTCATAAAACCAGCAAGGTGGTCATGTGCTCCATTGCCCGCTTGAGCCTATAGTAGTTTTTGGATCTGCTCTCCTTGAGTACGGCTCTGCTCTTAAAACAGTGAGGCTAGTCTAGTGTGACCCTCCTAGATAGAACGATCGAACCATGACTCTTGGGTTGTTCTGTGCTTTAAAAGATTTGAGTTGCACCATTACCACTAGTTATAGATTTTCGTAGAGAGACAAGCTCTCGATCCTACAATTGGTATCAGATCCAAGGTCATGGGTTCGATTTCCATTGATTTCAAGGAGTGCATTCGCTAGTGTTTCCGATTCTAACATCCGGAAAATTAATTCTGGAATTGGTTTCTGCCGTGAGGAAGAGATTATTTAATTTTTTGCATATTTATCACTTGATTTCATGAATTTGTTGTTGGTATATAATGTATCCTGGTTAAGTAAATTTATAGGAAATGAAAGGTTTTATCTTATAATACTTTTGTTTTATGAGTAGAGTTGGATGCAACAGAAGGTTGTAGCAGTCAATAATTTCGGTGGTTTGTTGCTTGCTTGCATTTATACACATTGCTTGAATTTGACAATAGTTACATACTTGAACCACATGCTGGTTCTACAGTGAGGTTTCCTGCAATACATTGACCTGAAGTCATTTTATAGACAATCCACATGTGGCCACAGGATTGATATTTTCTTTTAGGTTATATCAGTGTCATTACTTTGAATTTTGGTGTTATCATCAATTCGTCATCCATTTTTACTAAAAAGAATTTGCTGCTTTGTTGGTAGGGCATCCATTATTAAACAGAGCAATGGGAGATGTTTCAGATCGAATAGGTCGTCCTACTGACAATGGGCAGGTAGCTTAGTAATTTTCTGGAATTTTCATGTTGTGATAGCGATCTTGTTTTTTTAAAAAAATACATTTGTCTGTTTACGACTTTGTGGATTTTCTATCTTGGTAGATTGGTGTAATAGATCCAGATTTCAGATTGATTGGACTTCATCTATATGACGACTTATCCAAGGTAATCTTAGCAATTTATACCTTTTATTGATTCCAGTTGAAGTTTCAATTTTTTTCTTCCACATGCCCTCATTAGATTACCTTGGATTCTTTTTTAATATTTTAGGTCTTTCCATTTGATAACAAAGGTCAGCTCAAAGAAGCATTTAATATTAGGTAAATTTTTTGATTTTTTTCCTATTGCTGACAGTAGCAAGTCACTTAATTTCCCGAAAGTTGATGTGTATATTTGTCATTTCTCTTATCAGCTATCCTTGAATTCTTTCCTATGTATTGTTGATTCCCAGTTGCTAATTCATGCTGCAAATTTATTTGCTTAACTTTTCCACTACGATATTGCCCTAGTTGTGATCATGAAACTAAAAGATTTAGCAGCTGTTACTGAGCATGAGGTTCCCAGAAGCAGACTTATCGAGGAGCTTCAAAGACGGCTAAACAGCACATCACCTTAAAACAGCACCACAAACTGCCAAGATCAGATCATAATTTGGCATTTAAGATATATATACACATGATCTTTTTCTCTTTTTTTTTTTACCTTTTTCTTGTCAATGAGAGATTAAAACTGGAGCGGTAATGAAGAACATCTATTTTCAAAATGTATTCGATAGAATATTTGTTTGCATAGCATTGGTCTGGATTTATGTTCAAAAGATTTTTATTATATGCTGTGAACCAAAGTAGTCATTGGTTAATATTTTACCATGTTTAGCCAACTTTCTGGAGTCTTCTTGTGAAATCCTTTGTGAGTCGGAGTAAATTTGTTCTTTTCCTTAAAGTGTTGCAGGCGCCGATGCTGAAGAAGTATCCGGGTGCGGCTGTCGTTCATTTCGTACCAGTGCTTCTTTGGCGTCATCCAGTTTATGGTTATCACCACCTTCGTTGAGAGGGATCCGCAGGCTTGGCTTGTGCATTTCGGCGCCGAGCTCTTTAGTGTTTTCTATGCTGTAAGATCATCCATCCCTTTTCTTTTCTTTTTTTTTAAAAAAAAAACTTTTTAGATAATATATAGCTTGATTAATTCAGAATTGTGTATCCAATAGGTACTGCACACATAGATTATTTAATTAAGTTCCACTGATTATGAAATAGTTCGATTATACCCTACGGATATTTGGACATTTCTGATTCCATGTCATGATGTGAATGTATTGCTACAACATGTGAGTTCAGATCACCCACATTTGAAATTAGAAGGGAAATGAGATGAATCCTCAAGATATTGGCCCAATGGTACAATCGAATTTCCCTGGAAATCATATTAATTATGAGGTGGATCAACTTAGAACGAGGAGCCAAGTTTGACATTCACCCCATCTTAATTTAAAATTATGTGCATACATTATTCTCAAACATAATCTGATCATTTTCTTTAATTTGTGGGATTGATCGATACTCTTTCATTACCCATGTTCTTCATAACAAAACTAAAACCCAACATTTTATTAAATGTCAACCTACCACTTGCCATGTAAAAGGTCTCATCTTTGTCATATTTTAAATACTAGTAACATATACGTGCGTTGCACGTGGATATCAAAATTGAATGCATTATGAATTTGCACAAAATTTTGCAAATGAACGTTATAAGAAAAATTTTTTCATCTCTTGTTCAACTATTTTAAACAACCGTGATTTTTTCAATCTTATTTCTTCTTCAATTTTGTAATCATTCAATTTTTTTTAATCTTTTATCTTTATTTTTTCTATTTTATTTTTGATTAAATTCACCAATCCTATTATCATCTCTTATTTCCATTTAACTTTGACATTATTGAATTTGGTGTTATTGTTGAATCCGACATTTTGGTGATAACAAACAACAACTCATTGTATAGGAATATGCTACCAATCTCTTGTATTTCAGGAATCTACTACAACTCCTACCGCAACCGTCTAAACCCTTCAAGTTATCTACCGGAAGCTTGTCAACCGCCTTTGTCTCTCGACCGGTTGCAGTCACAAGCCTTTCGACTGGTTATTCAAACCAGCAGAGGATAAATCTATCTACCGGTAGAATGCCAGCTGCTTATCAAGATATAACAAAACAAATACTTGAGACAAGACGTTTATTGCAAGATCTTTCATCAAAAGCAGAACCGGCGTATCAGAAGATCTGTTGACTCTTGCATCGAGACAACAGGTTGCACTAAAATGGCAAAAACGCAGAATGGCTACAGATAAAGCATTCGACCATTTATACCAGTTTTGGACCCTGGAAGTTGTCTGCATTTAAAGAAGTGTACGATCTTCATGCAGAATCATCAATGCATTTATGAAGCATTAAATGTGCATTCAATGCAGCATCAGAACGTTCAAAATAAAGACGTTGATGATTGACCTATATAAAGGAAAGATTGCTCAAGAAGTGACGAGGAGAAGACAAGCAACTCGAAAAATCTCAATCAACTCAATCACTTGAATACTATCAGAAGTCCTCATCTGATATACTGAAGCAATACTTGAGCACACTTACAAGATCATTCACTTGCTGCTCAAATCAACCCTCGCCTACAGTTTACATATCTGATCTTCAAGGATCATCCTAGGGTTTCCAAGCCTCTCGACCGCTCTGCAGTTTGAGAAGCTCAACCGGACTGTACTCATTATTAAAGAGACCTGAAGCTACTCTGAAAGCTTCCACCAGTCTGATAAGAACTGAGAATCTTATCTGTGTAAATCTAGGAGTTTCGGATTAGGCATTGGATAAGTCCTAAGTCTGAAGTGGGTGTATTGCAAGACGTTGTAATAACCAAAGTCTTCTAGTGAAATTCCTTCCTAAGTGGAAGAAGGGGAGACGTAGAAGGATTAAGCCTTCGAACTTCCATAAATCGTGCCTCAGTCTTTACTGCTATTTATCTTACATATTGCTCATACATTGTGTTATAAACTTTGCATCACTAAAACTTCTGAACTATTTCCGCACTATTTAAGTTGTTCAAACCGTTTTAGAAGTTGAGAAAATAGATTAAGTGAACTAAACCTCACTTGATCATTTTGAAAAGGAAGTAGAAAAGTTTCAGAGTGTATTCACCCCCCCCCCCCTCTACCCTCTGAACCGATCCCAACAAGTGGTATCAGAGCGGGTTCCTTTCTCAACTGCTGATCTAAAGTTTTAAAATCATGACTTCTTTCAACAAAATTCCTATGTTTTCTAAAGAAGATTATGATGACTGGAAAATTCGCATGCAGGCACATCTTGCAGCACAGGACGATGATATGCTATATGTCATAACAGACGGTCCCATCAAAATCATGAAGGTCAACCCAGCTCTAACCGATGGTGCAGGACAAATGATTGAGAAACCAAGAGTTGAGTGGACTACTGAGGACAAAAAGAAGGCCAATCTTGACAATGTGGCCCGGGACATCCTATACAAAACACTGGACAAGAACATGTTCAGCAAAATCAAGTCATGCTCCACAGCAAAGGAGATTTGGGAGAAGCTCACTCAGTTGTGTGAAGGAAATGACCAGACCAAGGAAAACAAGCTCACTATGGCCATTCAAAAATATGACAATGCCAAAATGAAGCCAGGGGAAACCATGGCTGAATTTGATGAACGGTTCAGTAGTATCATTTGTGATCTTATTGCTTTAGGAAAAACGTATACTAACCGTGAAATTGCTGTGAAGGTTATGAGAGCTTTGCCCAAAGAATGGGAGATCAAGACAGTGGCCATGAGGGAGTCAAAAGACTTAAGCAAGGTTGAACTGCATGATCTCTTTGCAGATCTCAAAGCCTACGAGTTCGAGCTCAACATGAGGACAGAAGATGAACCATCTACCTCTCAACCAACCAAGGCCTTAACCTCAACGGTGATGCGTCCACCGGTCGAGGAAGCTCCAAAGAGATCAGCTGAGCAAATCAGCAACGAAGCCATGACACTCTTTGTCAAGAAATTTGGTAGATTTATGCGTAAAAACAATTCTAAATTTAAAAATTATCATAAATCGGACCATACAGACGATGGTCCTACTTGTTTTAACTGTGGCAAGTCAGGCCACTTCATTGCAGATTGCACCAAGCCTAAGAGCAATGATCAGAAGCAAGTTTTCGAAAGAAGAAAGGGCAAGGAGGACAAGAGGATGTTTAGAAAAGGAAGAAACCAAAGGGTTCTAGTAGCAGACGAAAGCAAAAGCAAGTGGGCTGAGTCTGACTCTGACAACCCCAATACCGGAAGCTCTTCAGATGACAGCGATGATGAAAAGGTTGAATGCCTTATGGCTGACATCGAAGAAGAAGCTGAGGAGGTATTTGACTTTGGATCACCTGAATTTACTCACAGTGATCTAGTTACTGCTTTACACGAAATGGCTAATGAATACAAAACATTATCCAAGGAATTCGAGGAGGTAAAGGCAGAAAGAGATGACCTAAAAGATAAGTCAAGCGAGTCAAGCTGCATACAGCGAAAAGAGCTTGATGGTCTTAAGGTCAAGCTAAGTCTGCTGGCTACTGAGAATGACACCTTGAAAAGAGTATTCCAAGCAACCTTGACTGAGAACAAAAAACTACTTGAAACAATTAAGGCTTGGAATAAATCTTCTATAACCATTGACAAGATTCAAGAAATCCAAAGACCGGCACATGACAAAACCGGTCTAGGGTTTGGAACAAATGAACAGTCTATGGAATCTTGTATTCAGTCAAGCCTGGACAAAGGCAATCTTAACAAAATAAGATTTGTCAGGTCCAGCACGATATATGAACATGATGAGTGCAGCTTTGACAAAAATCAGAAAGTATCTAACGAACGAAGCTCTAAGCATAGAGGGCTGGGATATGTGGATCCCCAGATCTCTAATCAAAGAGGAACTTGGATTAAACCAAAACCTAATGAAAGAAGAAAGGGAAACCAATCTAATTTCAAAAGGCCATGGAATGAGTCTAACTACTCTAAGAGAAGATGGTCAAAGGAGAAGCCTTACCAGTACTTTAATTGCAGGCCAGTTCAAAAGAGGTACAGGCTAACTGATAAAGATCAAAAAGGCAAGCAGCACATAGCAACCTCACAAGCACACACATTTACTGCTTATCGACCGCACAGATTTCTGGACACACACACGGGCAAACCTGTAAGGGTGTTCCAGGTGTGGGTCCCGAAAGGGCTAATCCGACCTGGACCCTACTAGATATGGGTACCAAAAGTTCCTCACTTTTTGCAGGTACTAAAAGTCCAAACGGGCGAGAAGATCACGTCTATCAAGGACACTACCTGGTACTTAGATAGTGGTTGCTCACGGCACATGACAGGGAATCCAGAACTTCTGACAGAAGTCGTGCTGTGCAAAGGACCAAAGATCAGCTTTGGAGACAACTCCAAAGGTAAAACCGTGGGTAAGGGTAAGATTATCCATGGTAACATCATTATTAAAGATGTGTTGCTTGTTGACAAACTGTTCTATAATTTGATAAGTATTAGTCAACTATGTGACAATGATCATTCGGTCGAGTTTCACAAACACACTTGCATTATCAAAAATGACAAAGGTGAGACTCTTATGACCGGTGTAAGAGACCTAAACACCTACAAGGTAAACTGGTCTTGCTCACATACTTCTTCACCTACTTGTCTTACTGCTCATCATGATAAACATTGGTTGTGGCATAAGCGGTTAAATCATCTAAATTTTAAGTCCATCTCTAACTTGAGGAAGCATGATTTGATTTCTGGTCTGCCTGAAGGAGATTTTATAAAAGACAAAGTTTGTCCTGCTTGTCAACTAGGAAAGCAGGTGAGAGCAACCTTTAAAAATAAAAGGTGTATGTCTTCCTCCAAATGCTTAGATTTACTTCACATGGACCTATTTGGTCCTATACCAGTAAGAAGCATAGGGGGAATGAGATATGCTCTTGTTGTTATAGATGACTTTTCTCGATTTACTTGGGTCATCTTTCTCTCTTCAAAAGATCAAACTGCACCTCACCTGATTAAGATTTTTAAACGTTTGCAAAATGAACAATCCACTGTGATAGATAGAATCAGGAGTGATAGAGGGACTGAGTTTTTAAACACTACTCTTATGACTTATCTAGATGATCAGGGAATCAAGCATGAGCTGTCAGCTGCTAGATCCCCACAGCAAAATGGGGTGGCTGAAAGAAGGAACCGTACTTTAAAAGAAGCAGCCAGAACTATGATTGCTGATTCAAATGTTTCTCAAAGCCTTTGGGCAGAAGCAGTTAACACAGCTTGCTATACTCAAAACAGATCTATGATTAATAAACGATTTAACAAAACTCCATATGAGATCTGGAATGGCACAAAACCTGATATTTCATACTTCAAAATTTTTGGGTGCAAATGCTTTATCCACAACAATGGCAAAAATCATTTGACAGCCTTCGATGCCAAAGCAGACGAAGGAACTTTTATTGGTTACTCAGCCGTTAGCAGAGCTTATCGAGTGTTCAATCAAAGATCACTAACGGTCGAGGAAACCATTCATGTTGTTTTTGATGAATCTACTCTTTGTACAGAACAAACTCAAGGGAGCATAAATGATCTGAGTCATAGACTGGAAAACACAAATCTACAGGAAGAAAGTGACAGTGATCCATATCCTCCAAAGAATAATGATCAAGTTCCCTCTACCTTGTGTGATCAAACAAGGCCAGAAGAGGATCCACCGGTTGATAACGATCCTCCTGCCAATAATGATCCAGTAAACGAGGACGTTCGTCAACCAATTGATGACAATCCTTTAGGGAATTATTTTAGGTGGAACAAAGATCATCCACCTGGGTTGGTCATAGGTGACCCTTCTGCTCCTCGAAAAACACGTGGTCAAATGATTAATGAATTCTTGCATGCAGCTTTCATATCTCAGGTAGAGCCCAAGAAGATAGATGAAGCTCTATCAGATGCCAGCTGGATTGAAGCTATGCAAGAAGAGTTGAATCAATTCACCCGCAACAATGTTTGGCATCTAGTTCCTCGACCGGAAAATCAAAATGTGATTGGAACTAGATGGGTGTTTCGTAACAAGCTCGATGAACATGGCACTGTTGTGCGTAACAAAGCTCGACTTGTTGCCCAAGGATTCAGACAAGAAGAAGGCATAGACTTTGAGGAATCATTCGCACCAGTTGCAAGACTAGAAGCAATCCGCATCTTTCTTGCCTATGCAGCTTTCAAGGACTTTAAAGTTTATCAAATGGATGTCAAGTCTGCATTCCTCAATGGCCTACTTCAAGAAGAGGTGTATGTTGAACAACCACCAGGTTTTGTCAATCCTACTCATCCTCAATATATCTATAAACTTGACAAAGCCCTCTATGGATTAAAACAAGCACCGCGTGCATGGTACGATACATTACTAAAATTTTTACTAGAACATGATTTCCAAATTGGAACGGTCGATAAGACCTTGTTTAAATTTGTAAAAGGTGATCATGTGTTACTAGTACAAATCTATGTTGATGACATTATATTTGGGTCAACTAACCCCAAGTTGTGCTCAAAGTTCTCTAAGATGATGCAGGAGAAATTTGAAATGAGCATGATGGGCGAGCTAAATTTCTTTCTTGGATTGCAAGTAAAGCAACTTGAAACTGGAATATTTATCAATCAATCCAAGTATGCCAAGGAATTGGTAAAGAAGTTTGGAATGGAACAGTGCTCAACTGTATCTACCCCCATGAGTACATCAATCAAGCTTGATAAAGATGAAGGGGGAATCCCGGTCGAGGTAACAATGTATCGAGGCCTTATTGGCTCATTGCTTTATTTGACTGCCAGTCGACCGAATATCATGTATTCAGTTTGTTTATGTGCTAGATTTCAAGCAGCACCTAAGCAATCTCATTTCATTGCCGCCAAACGAATAATTAAATATATTAAAGGAACTACTAATGTGGGTCTTTGGTATCCCAAAGATTCAAATCTTAATCTTATTGGCTATTCAGATGCAGATTATGCAGGTTGTAGAATTGATCGCAAAAGTACAAGTGGCACATGTCAATTCCTTGGAGATAGACTAATTTCGTGGTCAAGTAAGAAGCAGACATCAATTGCTACCTCGACCGCCGAAGCAGAATACCTCGCTGCTGGCAGCTGTTGTGCTCAAATACTCTGGATTCAACAGCAGCTTAATGATTATGGAATCCGGTCGAGTGAAGCTCCAATCTACTGTGACAATACAAGTGTCATAGCCATCACTCACAATCCAGTGATGCACTCTAGGACAAAGCACATTGATGTCAGGCATCACTTTATCCAAGATCATGTCTTAAAGAAGGAAATCAGGCTGGAATACATCTCTACTGATCAGCAAGCAGCAAACATATTCACCAAACCTTTATCGGACGCTAAGTTTTCATATTTTTGAAATATTCTTGGCTTAGTAGATCTAAGTTAGTATGCATGTTTTTAGGGGGAATGATTGCTAGTATGACGTTAATAGCTTAGATGTTATATTGCCATAAATATTGGCATATCATCCGCCTTTAGCTAGTCTCTGACAGGCTCCGTACTAGCAGCTTTGTGCTTTGAACCAAATGACATTAATTGGGCGCGGTGATTATACTCTTCAAAACTTTTTGAATTTCAAAAATACTTTTCATGACGTCACCCTATGGCCCATAGGTTCCTATATATACTTCTTTACACTCATATATCAACCTTTCACCGTTGCTAAAGCTTTCATATTGCATTAAAAGTTCTATCGTATTACTATCAAGCTTTTGCTTACTCTCTGCTCGAGTTCTTATCTACAGCTATCATGTCGATCTAGAAGACTTGCCTTGCAATCAACTTTGATTCCGTTATTGAGGCAAACAATGCAGGAATCACTGAGGTCTTCACCATGCTTGAAGCCTCTGGACTGAAGAAATTTTTGGGAAGCAGCGCCATCTGCGATCTGCCTGTCTTGAAGGAGTTCTTTGCAACCGCTCAAATCGAGAATGGCACTGTAAAATGCGTGATCCGGACAGAGTCCTATTCCTTCAATCAAAAGTTCTTCGCCAGCACATTTGATCTGCCCTCCAGGGGTTTGACAAAATGCGCGGATCTTCCCGATGGTAACTGCTCATACTGGTTGAAGGAGTTCTCAACCAATGATGCTCCGATCAAACTGCCTGCTCAAAAGACATCTCTTAAAGCTCCATTCAGGTTATTAACCAACATCGTGGCCAAGAATCTTCTTGCCAAGGCTGGATCATACGACAAGGTGACGATGGAGAAATTCCAATACATGGCTTGTATCGCCTCCAAAATCAACATCAACTGGTCAGACATATTGTTCACTACCTTATGTGAAATGATCAGGGGAAAAGGGCAATCCGAGGGATTTGCTCTGCAAATTTGTCATATCTTGAGCGTCCTTGGAGTAGACTTCTCCAAGACTGAGCCTTTGCATCCCACCAAATGGCTCAACAAGTCTACAATCTTCAAGTTTCTGAACAAGAAAGAGGTTGCGGTCGACACTCTGCCTTCAACCGCAAGTGTTGTTGCTGTCACTCAACCGCTTTCAACAGTTCCGGTAGCGGCCAAACCAGCCCATACCAAGAAATCTGCCAAGCGTCAACTTATCATAGAGTCTGACTCTGAAGACGAATCACGTGAGAACGTTCCACTGATTCAAGCCTTCAGTAATTCATCTCCTTCTGTCTCCAAAGCAGCTGTGTCATCCACGCCTGCAGGCGAGAAGAAGAGGCAGCACAAGAAGTTAAAGTCTCTTTCTGGACTTGCCCCTACCGTTCCAACACCAACTCTGCCAACGGTTGAGACTGCTACCACTGCTGCTACTACTGCTCCACGTCCTACCAAGGGTGTGATAATCAGGGAAGGTGCCTCATCAACTCCAAAGGTCACTCTCGCTGATCCCAAGGACAAAGGGAAAGGTGTGATGATCTACTCACCTAAGGCTCAACCAGCAGCTACTGTAGAGCTCAACTTGATCATCTCTCACGTTCTCCGCACTGTCAAGCGTCACCTACAACGCTTTGACAGATGGCATCATTCCCGTACTCACCTGACGCTTGCTCAAATATTTCCTAAGTGGAAAGCTCTGAATGTTATTGAGCAAAAGATGCTTCTTTTTGCCGACACTAAAGACATCGTGGAGGCTCTGGGAAGAAGACAGCTCATCGACTTGAAGCTTCGAGGAAGCCTGTTATCTCTGTTGATTAATGAGCGTGTCAAAAACTTCAAATCCAAGAGTCCTGCCGCCGCCGATGACTTTGTGATTCTGACTGGACTACAGAATAGTCTACGTCAAATCACTCAACTACTTCAGCACTTCCAAGCTCTTAACAACGTAAAGACGACAGCCTCAGCAGCTTGTCTACAGGCTTATGGACTGGAAGCACAGGTGATGATGAAGACTTTTCTTACCCAAGATCAGGGTGAAGAAGACGTCTCTGCTATTACTCTTTCAGATGGGATTCTGACCGGTCTCATCACTGCTGACCTATATCAGTCATCCGCTCTAGGATCGATTGTGGCAGCATCTTCATCGGTCGACCCCGCCTCAACCGCAGTCCAAGCAGTAATTCAACCGACAGCAGCTGTGACTGCTCACTCATCTCCCGCGGCGACCGCTCACACCTCTCCCTGTCGTCCACAAGATTCTTTCGAAGTGATTGAACAAGAAATTCCTGTCACCTCTGTGACAGAGGCTCCTTGCAGCAGTGATGCAGTAGTGCAGCCAACAGAGATACCAAGCACTATTGTATCACTTGCCCCTCCAGAACAGCCAGTGACTGATGCTGACCCAGCACTTCAACCGTCTCCATCTACTGAAAAGTTTGTGGACGATCTCATAATGGATGAACCGAGTGCTGATCCTGCTACTCCACCAACCATCTTGGCTGCAGTCGAGACTCTTACATCTCCAACTGTACCACTATTGGAAGGTCCATCAGCTAGCTCACCAGCCAGA